>NC_069499.1:192805909-193113409 GCF_027579735.1 Bombina bombina
GTACTCGTTAATAACTTGTGTTGTCTGGTGGTTTGGAATTTGAAACATAAAAATGGTCTCTGTAAATATGATGCAGTTCACTATCAAGAATTTGGATTGTGATCAGAATAAAGAGGACTGGCACATACATAACCTTTTCACCAAACCTATAATGCAGAAAGCGCTGCTGATTGAAATTAAAATGGTTTATTGTGGTTGTGTTGAAAAAAAGCTCATCTGCAGATGATTATGAAATGGTAAATTGTGATCAACCTGAATGTTTTTTTACAAGGATTATTTACTATTATTTATTATTTACTAGCAACCCTGCCACTGTTTGTGTATAATACAGTACAACTCCGAAAATCCGGACTGCTTGGGGATTTGCCTGGTCTGTATTTTCGGATTTTCCGGATTCTCTGACATTGCTGATAAAATACCTGTAAATAAAAAAAAAGACGTGCTAATGTTTTTTTATTATAAATAAATACTGTACAGATCACCTTGTTTATTAAAATAGAGTACTGCACCTGCATATGTACATTCCTTTCCGTTACAGGTATTTCTTCGGCACATGCTGAACTGCTTGTTCACGGAGCGCTAGCATCTGCTGCGCCCGGTGAACCGCTTGTGGATGGAGCTTCTGTTGTGCCCAGTGATTTCACAGTGTTTCTCCTCTGCTTCTGTTTAGAACCCTTATCCACTTTAGGAAACATTGGTACAGTACACTACTGTACAATACAGTACAGTATACAGGTATAACAGTACTGTGCAGTGTAAAGATGATAAATACCTGCACAGGTACCGGTCATGTACGGCAAACTGTAGTGCGCAGTTGTGGAGCTTAGATTTCTCACTGCCTTTGTGTGCCATCGCTTGTTGCAGCTCTGAATGCCAATTTGCGCATGTGCAGTGACAAACCAACACCTGGAAGTTGTAATCACTCCAGAGTCCAGATTCTCAGGTTGTCCGGATTTCTGGGGTCCGGATTGATGGAGTTGTACTGTACCAGGAAAATGGCTTAAACACCAAGTTAAAGTGCCAAACAGGAGCTGCAGATAACTACTGGATCAGAGCAGAAACACCCAGTGACCCAATCAGCAGCGGGAGTAACATGATGCTGCTGATTATCTCAATGGCAGTTTCCACTGAGGACCAGAGGTACTTTAATTATGTGTTTAATCCCTTTGAAAGAGTTAAATACATTGCAGTGTCGCTAGTGATAAAATTACACACTCTAACAAATTAGTGTGTCATGTCTCCACTGTAATGTTCATTTAAAAATGACTACTTTCTTAGACACAACTGCGTCTAATTATCCAGAGAAAGTAATATTTAAAGGGACACTGAACCCAATTTTTTTCTTTCATGATTCAGATAGAGCATGCAATTTTAAGCAACTTTCTAATTTACTCCTATTAGCAATTTTTCTTTGTTATCTTGCTATCTTTCGGCTACATTACGAGTTTTTGTCGTTAATGGTGTGCGGGGCTAACGCTCAGTTTCAGCTCACCGCTCACCTACAACCAACGCTGGTATTACGGGTTTTTTTCAACCCGGCATTAGCCTCTAAAAAGTGAGTGGAGAACAAAACTTAGCTCCACATCTCACCTCAATACCAGCGCTGCTTACGGTAGCGGTGAGCTGGCTAAACGTGCTCATGCACGATTTCCCCATAGGAATCAATGGGGCTGAGCCGGCTGAAAAAAAAACTAACACCTGCAAAAAAGCAGCGTTCAGCTCCTAACGCAGCCCCATTGAATCCTATGGGGAAATACATTTTATGTCTACACCTAATACCCTAACATGAACCCCGAGTCTAAACACCCCTAATCTTACACTTATTAACCCCTAATCTGCCGTCCCCAACATCGCTGACACCTGCATTATATTTTTAACCCCTAATCTGCCGCTCCGGACACCGCCGCCACCTACATTATCCCTATGAACCCCTAATCTGCTGCCCCAACATTGCTGACACCTACATTATATTTATTAACCCCTAATCTGCCTTCCCCAATGTCGTCGCAACCTAACTACACTTATTAACCCCTAATCTGCCGCCCCCAACGTCGTCGCCACTATAATAAAGTTATTAACCCCTAAACCTAAGTCTAACACCACCCCTAATTTAAATATAATTTAAAATAATCAAAATAAAATTATTACAATTAAATAAATTAATCCTATTTAAAACTAAATACTTACCTATAAAATAAACCATAAGCTAGCTATAATATAACTAATAATTACATTGTAGCCATCTTAGGGATTAATTTTATTTTACAGGCAACTTTGTATTCATTCTAACTAGGTACAATAGTTATTAAATAGTTATTAACTATTTAATAACTACCTAGTTAAAATAAAGACACATATACCTGTAAAATAAATCCTAACCTAAATTACAATTACACCTAACACTACACTATCATTAAATTAATTACCTAAACTAACTACAATTAAATACAATTAAATTAAATAAACTAAAGTACAAACCCCCCCACTAAATTACAGAAAATAAAAAAATAATTACAAGAATATTTAAACTAATTACACCTAATCTAATCCCCCTAATAAAATAAAAAAATCCCCCCAAAATAAAAAAAAATCCCTACCCTATACTAAATTACAAATAGCCCTTAAAAGGGCCTTTTGCGGGCCATTGCTCCAAAGTAATCAGCTCTTTTACCTGTAAAAAAAAAAATACAATACCCCCCCAACATTAAAACCCACCACCCACACACCCAACCCTACTCTAAAACCCACCCAATCCCCCCTTAATAAAACCTTACACTAACCCCTTGAAGATCACCCTACCTTGAGCCATCTTCACCCAGCCAGGCACAAGTGGTCCTCCAGAGGGGGAGAAGTCTTCATCCGATCTGGGCAGAAGAGGACCTCCAGACGTGCAGAAGTCTTCATCCAGACGGCATCTTCTATCTTCATCCATCCGGAGCGGAGTGGGTCCATCTTGAAGCCAGCCGACGCGGAGCATCCTCTTCTTCCGACAACTCCCGACGAATGAAGGTTCCTTTAAATGACGTCATCCAAGATGGCTTCCCTTGAATTCCGATTGGCTGATAGGATTCTATCAGCCAATCAGAATTAAGGTAGGAAAAATCCTATTGGCTGATGCAATCAGCCAGTAGGATTGAAGTTCAATCCAATTGGCTGAGCCAATCAGCCAATAGGATTGAGCTCGCATTCTATTGGCTGTTTCAATCAGCCAATAGAATGCGAGCTCAATCCTATTGGCTGATTGCATCAGCCAATAGGATTTTTCCTACCTTAATTCCGATTGGCTGATAGAATCCTATCAGCCAATCGGAATTTAAGGGACGCCATCTTGGATGACGTCATTTAAAGGAACCTTCATTCGTCGGGAGTCGTCGGAAGAAGAGGATGCTCCGAGACGGCTTGCTTCAAGATGGACCCGCTCCATCTTGAAGCCAGTATTGTATTTTTGTTTTACAGGTAAAAGAGCTGATTACGGGGGGCGTGTCGGGACCACTGTCATGGCTGCTAGCATTTTTTACACTGGCAAAGAAGGATCCTGAATATACACTAAATATCTGCTATACATCCTATCATCTGAGCTTGAAAACAGCATTTTATGTTGCATTTAACTAATAGCAACTAATGATCCTTCTTTCACAAGAAACTCCAGCGTAGAAGGCTAATTAGCTCAGACCAGCGGTGACCACGTTTATGAAGGCCTTAACACCTCCACATCTAACGCAGTAATCTAAAGTGCTAACATCGATCTGGGCATAAAGTCTAACTATAGCAATAAGCAGCGACGAAAGCTACTTGGCTATACAGGAAATGTTGGGAGAGCTGGCTCAGAAGCTGACGACGCCTTATATTATTACAGTTGAAGTCCTCACTGAGTGAACGGAGGGGGTGGATACTGATCATCCAGATCGGCAGAAGGACTTATCTGCATTTATAGAGCTGAGACGTTTCAAGGTGCCTGACAGTGTTAATTTTGGCAGCAAATTTCTATTTAGTCTTAGTTTTAGTCTTTTGACTAAAATTCCATTTTAGTTTTAGTCGTATTTTAGTCATCTGAATTGTTTTAGTTTTAGTCTAGTTTTAGTCGACTGAATCTCCAGTAGATTTTAGTCGACTAAATCTCCAGTAGATTTTAGTCGACTAAAATCTTAGGGGTGTAGTTAAAGTGTAATGTATTATTTAAGCATTTCTCTATAATTTGCAAACTGATTATATACTCCAGGAGTAAACATAACACCTGTTAATATTTATGATATTAAGGTTTAAACATGCAATACAGACACAAATTTAGCCGTTGTGATATATAACACCTTTATTAAGCTTAAAATTAAATAAAACCAAGTTTCATAAACAAACAGAAGTGTAACTTTAAAATATAAAAAAAAAAAACCTGTAAACTGTATTGGCTGTATTGTATTACCCATAATAAAAACTTTAACAGTTCTCTGTTACTAATTAAAACAAGTATTAAGTAACTCAACACAACAAAACGTTTCTGCAGCTAGCACAGGCACAGCATAACTTAAACCCATATTCGTGGGTTATGCTTATTTCTATAGGAAGAATTAATTCATTGTTCACAGATTTGAAAACAATTTGGCAACGATATTAGCACTGCTCTAAAACTTCCAAACTCATTATATACTCCTGGAGTAAAGGCTTATTAACCTGTTTCTATTTATGGTATTAAGGTTTGAACATGCAATACAGATTTAACAGATTTACCTGTTGTGGTATATAACATGTCTTTATTTATCTTAAAATTTAATAAAATTAAGTTTTGTAAAATTTACAAAAAAACAGTAATTGGATATGGATTGATTATAACACCCTGCATAAAATGTTTTTGTCAGCAAATTTTGATTTAGTTTTAGTCATAGTCTTTTGACTAAAATGTCATTTTGATTTAGTTTTAGTCGTAGTCTTTTGACTAAAATGCCATTTTAGTTTTAGTCGTATTTTAGTCACCAGAATTTCATCAGTTTTATAGTCATTTTAGTCTAGTTTTAGTCGACGAAATTAACACTGGTGCCTGATACCCCGATGTCACTTCTCCAGGTTAAGAGGCTTTCACATGGTACTCCGGCCCGTACATGGGGGGATGCGATCCGTCCGGTCCGTCGGGGCCTTACATGAGGCTCCGATAGTAAAGGACTTACCGACTCATGTTGTCACAGTGGTCTGGTGGATCTCAGCTACCCTTCGCCTGATTGAAGCCTCCTTAGGTCTGACAAACCAGCTACATCTGCTACAGAACAGTAAATTGCCTCCTGGGACTCAAGTCCTAAAGACCGACAAATACATAGCTACACAGAGAGGTAAAATGCTACCTAATAAACCTTGGATACTCCCTCTTAGAATTTGGTCACACATTTACTCACATGTATGCAATCCTATCCGGAGCTGGTCTTTTCTTCAACCCTATTTACCTGCTCCGATTCAAGTAGCTATCGGCTGAGAGTGACTGATCTTTGTGGGAGCCCTCCACTCTTTTCGCGCTGACATGACACTGGCACTATACATCTATCCCTTCCTTTTAAAAGGACAGTGCCACACAAGCAAAGAGTGTTGTCGAGACCCCATACAGTAAAACAAGAACTTACTTGATCGCCCTGTAGATAATTAAACCTTAAGAGAGTCACATCCACCCTGCTTAGGAGACCAACGAACTGCTATGTGATGACAGCATTACCCTAATAACATGGCCTCAGAGATTAGGAAAGTACTAAGCCATGATGGTCCCTACTCACTTTTGGGATGTTGCTTTATTTTATGTCTTTTATACTACTTTTTTGTTAAAGTTGGGAACTGTTCGTTTGTACATAATAGAGAGGTTGCTTAATATTTTTACATTATCAGTAGGTTGGCCATTACATTTATCCACAATTAGGGCTCTTAATCCCACAATAATATAATGTATTTCATAAAACCTAGACGATCTGATTTCTCTTATTATTATTTATAAGTATAGTAGGGGCCTCATATACCAGCACTATTAGCAATTATATAATTGTATCTCACCACGCATGCAGGCATTATCTTACATCCCAGCTTCATGAGAACCTCTCTATAAACACCCTAGAGGGGAGACCCTCTTATACTTTAATATATTGTCTCGGTCTGGGCACATACTAGCTAAGCCCTAATTTCATACACCCTTATTTAAGCAAGGAGAATTAAAACTCACATTCCCAATCTCAGTCCCTACACCAGACTGATTAGTTTAGAATCATTCCCAAGGGTATGTATATATTTTACATCAGGTGTGAGCCGTGTGATTTTAGACTACTGCTATTATATAATCACCTACTCATATTTTTATAGTGGTGTTATTTACTGACCCGTCTTAATTGTTGATCTGTTGCATTTCACCTGCTAGTAGAAGCCTCGTTAGCTTAAGCAGCAATATTTTACTAGGCTAGGGATGTTTCTATTCTTTTCATAGGGATGTGTTATAGGATAGAGGATAGAGTTTATATGTCCGTCTTCAAACATATACTTAGCTCCTTGAGACATCCTAGATACTCTTCATTGGCCATATCTCATATTAGACTGTTATTTACCTAGTTTACAATTATATAACTGTCATATGGTATTTTATAATACTACTTTTTTTTTTTTACAATCTGACGCCTAGATTTAGAGTTTTGCGGTAGATGGGGTGCGTTAGCTACACGTGGTTTATTTCTATCGCACAGAGTTTTTTAACGCGGGTATTTAGAGTTTATAAACAACCTTCTAACGATACTCCTAACGCGTGTATTTCACACGCGGAATCCCGTCTGCGTTAGACAGTCTCCCATAGAGATCAATGGAAAAACAAACAAACAAGCTTTTTTCATCTAACACTCGATCTCGTGAGAAATACGCACAGCTCGGTCATATGACGTATCCCACATAATGCACAACAATAACACGCCGCAAATGTCACAACATCAATCACTAAACAAAGCACATAAGCATTACACATTCAGAAGCGGGGGGGAAATTTAATAAAATAAAATACAGGGAATACGCATATCATTTAAGATGCGGAAATACGGAAAATAACAACAATGAAAAAAAAAATCACAATCATACACTAGCAAAATACTTGCATTCAATATTACTATATATTAGGACAAACATAAATATACAACACTTCCCTAATACCACACCATCGCAAATTAACATTTAAACATAATACTATGGGACAATGTTATAGAAAACGAGCACTATGACATCATCGCATTCTACACATTCCACAAATACTAACTCGAAATGAGCATGCGCAAATTCACACACCTAATACACATTGCACAAATACTAATTACTAATAAAGCACACCTGAACACAATTTACAACGCAAACCGGTACATCATTAAACATTTACACAGGGTATATAAGTGTAATGTCAAAAATACTATGTTGTAGTATGAAATAATTTATATGAATCACAACTGCTGAGATCATAGGATTTGTAGCAAGGTTTAAACTAGATAATAACATGGATTACTAAAAGAAGTAATGTCAGAATCCGAGTGTAAACTTTGCAATTTGTTATATGGATAAATAGCATTAGATATTTCTATAGCTGTATCGAGTAAATGAATACTGGAGGAACAACAGAAAAACCGTGTCTATAACCAGAGAAAAAATGAAACAGTGTTAACACGAAAAAAAAATAGCTACAATGTAAAAATAAAGCTCTGCCACAATATATCAGGAATTATGAGTAAATATGCGTAGCAGAAATTGTATCAAATTAAGTAGCTTAAAAATATGTAAGCGGTTACAGACTGTACCTGGAAGGTAAAACAAAGTTTTTAGATAATTGAAGAGAAATCTCACAGCTTGAATCGGAGAAACGGTTGCAGCGCTGATGCCGAAGAAGTTGGCGTGTGACGTCACAGCTCCACGATGCAGGGCGGAAGATTCGGCTGAATGGAGTAAGCTGACAGCAACGGCTGGGAGAAGTGTCAATCCAGTAACAGGAGATGTAGGCTGGTTTCAGCAAGAGAAGTTGGTGAATCCGGAATGGAAGATATTAGGATGAAATCCAAAGAGGTAACTAAATACTAGAGCTCAGTTTGAATCACACTATGGTTAGTGAAAAACAATAACAAGCAAAGTGGAGAAGGGGGAGGAGGCTTAAATAGCATAGTAGGTGAATTGATCAGACAATTAAAGGCATATTCTCAGTAAAAGTAACAGGTTGTTATTAAGCAATATGTAATCGTGACAGGATGCTCCCCTAAATGATCCACTCCGTGGATCAGGGATGAGGACGATCCGGATTCTGCTGATGGAAGTGCGAGATGAGTCTGGGGGCAGAAATATTAACAGCTGGCTCCCAAGAGTCATGTTCTGAAGTGTAACCTTTCCAACTTATCAGATACTGTAAGTTACCCCTATACATTCTAGAGTCAAGTATGGATTTAACCTCATATTCAATGTTGGGATCAATGGAGATAGGAGGTATACTTTGGCGTGAAGTGGCATCTCGTACAGAACGGTAGGGTTTTAGTAGGGAAACATGGAAGGTAGGGTGTATTTTCAGAGTGCTAGGTAACTGTAGACGAACAGCATTCTCATTTATGATTTTGATTATCTGAAAAGGACCAATGAATAATGGTGAAAGTTTCTTGCTAGGAGTATTAAGATGTAAGTTTTTGGTTGACAGCCAAACTAGATCTCCAAGGGAGTACTGTGGTGGAGCCATCCTTCTTAAGGTCGTGTTGGAGTAGGTAAAGGCATGAGTAACCCATAGGGCCTATGTTTTGATCTTTTAGTGGTAGCACATACTGAACAGGTGTTAATGTACTTCATTATGTCGGTATTCATATCAGGCCACCAATAACTCCTTTTAATAAGCTCTTGGGTCTTGTGGATTCCGGTGTGTCCAGCAAATAAGGATTCATGAGCTGAATGTAAAATCAAATCTCTGATAGAAGGGGGTACATATAACTTCTCATCAAAGTAATAAAGGGAATCCTGTTTCATATGTAACTGTTGAAGAGGCTTAGTTTGATCTTTATGTTGTTCATCTCTTAGGAATGGAATAGAATCAATGAGAAACAACAGGTATTTATTCTCTGGGATTACAGATTCTTTTGGAAGAGAGAGATCTGAGGAAGTAGGCAGCCGTGAGAGAGCGTCTGCCTTCTTGTTCTTACTAGCCGGTCTGTAAGTGATAAGGAAATCAAATCTGGAGAAATACAGATTCCAACGAACATGTCGTGCAGTGAGGGTTTTGGTACTTTTAAGGTACTGTAAATTCCTATGATCAGTATACACTATGGTTGGGTATGTCACTCCTTCAAGGAGATGACGCCACTGTTCAAAAGCAACCTTAATAGCCAGTAACTCTTTATCACCCACAGGGTAATGCAACTCAGGAGCCGTCAAACATCTTGAATAAAAAGCTACGGGATGTAGAGGTTTCTTTAGGTGTTCTCTTTGTGAAAGAACAGCTCCAATAGCATAATCGGAGGCATCGACCTCCAATACATATTGGAGTTGGTTATTAGGGTAGCGTAATATAGGTGCAGAGGTGAATTTTTGTTTTAGGAGATCGAAAGCCTTTTGGGATTCAACAGTCCAGATGAACTTAATATTTGATTTTGTGAGATTGGTAAGTGGTTTGGCAATTGCTGCGAAATTGTTTATAAATTTTCGGTAAAAATTTGCAAAGCCTAGAAAGCTTTGTACCTGTTTCTTATTACTTGGCTCTGGCCACTGTCGTATGGTGGTGATTTTAGAGTCGTCCATCTGTATGCCAAATTCCGAAATCTGATAACCAAGAAAGGTGATCTGGTTTGTATGAAATATACATTTTTCGGCTTTAGCATATAAAGAATGTGAGCGTAAGCGTGATAATACCTGTCTGACGTGTTTTGTGTGTTCTTCTAGTGTTTTTGAATAGATCAAAATATCATCAAGATAGATTACAATATAGGTGTCAAGAATATCTTTGAA
Source organism: Bombina bombina (assembly GCF_027579735.1). Taxonomy (NCBI): domain Eukaryota; kingdom Metazoa; phylum Chordata; class Amphibia; order Anura; family Bombinatoridae; genus Bombina; species Bombina bombina. Next base: position 192,815,864 of record NC_069499.1, read on the forward strand.
GATATCGTTAATAAAGTGTTGGAAGGTTGCCGGGGCGTTGCAGAGACCGAATGGCATGACGGTGTATTCGTACAAGCCATAGCGAGTACGGAACGCCGTCAGCCATTCGTCTCCAGCCCTCATACGAACGAGATTATACGCACCTCGGAGGTCAAGTTTAGTGAAGACCTTGGCACCTTCCAAACGCTCAATTAGCTCTGGGATAAGGGGCAAAGGATACCGGTTTTTAACAGTAACCTTGTTCAGCTGCCGGTAATCCACTATGGGTCTTAAACTGCCATCTTTATTTTTCACAAAAAACATACCGGCCGCAGCGGGAGAGGTAGATGGTCTGATGAATCCCTTCTCTAAATTTTCCTCAATATATGATTTTAAGTGTTCCAGTTCAGGTTTGGACAATGGGAACACATGACCACAAGGTATGACTGCACCTGGTAGTAAATCAATAGGGCAGTCATAGATACGATGCGGCGGTAGGTTTTGGGATTCTTTTTTACTGAAAACATCAATAAAGTCGGCATAAACATTAGGTATCTCTATATCAGTGGAGATTTGAGGTGGTTGTAAAAGCAGAGTAGGGTAGCAAGTGGATAAACAATAATCAGAATTAAACTTTACAGTGAGATTTGACCATGATATTAGAGGGTTATGTAATTTTAACCATTGTAGGCCTACAATGGGAAGACGGGGGATGTAATGACATCAAAGGAAATGTACTCCCTATGGTGGTCTGGTGTGGATAGGAGTAATGGTATTGTTTCATAAATTACCGGTCCAGAGGACAGAACCTCCCCATCAATTCCCCTTAAAGGTACAGGAGCCTTTTTTTTTATAAGTGGAATTTTATTTTTTGTGGCAAAACACACATCAATGTAAGAGGCAGAAGCACCAGAGTCAATTATCCCTGAAACGTTCACTCGAAGTTGATCCCACTGCAAGAGAAGGCATAGGTTACAGTAGCTTGCAGAGTGTGACACAGCATTTAAGGAATAAAAAGGATGGGAGTTCTTACCCTTATTCTGTTTCTGGAGAATGGGACAGGCTTTGACAGTATGCTCTTCTGATGCACAGTACATGCATAAATTCTGGGAGCGCCTTCTTAACTTTTCTTGATTGCTTAAAGGGCCTTTAAGAAAACCAATTTCCATAGGTTCAGTGGTGTTTTTAACATGAGAATGTGTAGGCAAAGAAGGGTTTTGTTTCTTATGTGTTGACTCATGATAACCTTTCTCGTTTTGTCTCTCCCTAAGCCTTCTGTCAATACTGATACTGAGATTAATTAGTTCCTCCAAAGTGTGAGGAATTTCAGTGCGAGAGAGTTCGTCTTTAATGGATTCTGACAAACCCAATCTAAACTGATTTTTTAGAGACAAATTATTCCATTGGGTGTCAGTAGCTAGCCTCTTAAAATCTGCAATATAATCTTCAACATCCCTTCTTTTCTGTTTAAGAGAGCGCATTGCAGTTTCAGCGGTTAGTTGTTTGTAAGGGTCATCATAAAGCTGACCAAGGGTAGAAAAGAAGGAATCTAAAGAGTTAAGTATATCATCGTTTGTCTCCAGGAAGGAATTAGCCCAGCTTCTGGGTTCTGCTCTTAAATAGGAAATGGTAGTCATCACCTTAACTCTGTCAGTGGGATATGTGTATGGTTTCAGTGCAAACAACAGAAGACAAGAGTTTTTAAAATCTCTAAATTGTTTTCTATCCCCTGAGAATATATCTGGGAGACTAACTTGTGGTTCCTGGAAACGAGTTCTACTATCTACAAAGTCTTTAATATAAGTTTTCAGTCCCTGGTTTTCTTGTTTGAGGGTATTGAGGCCATCAGTTAATGCATCCACTTTTTGAGAGAGAGTTTGAATCTGATTAGACATCTCAGCTGGATCCATGTTTTAGGGCTTGTTATTCTGTAATGTCAAAAATACTATGTTGTAGTATGAAATAATTTATATGAATCACAACTGCTGAGATCATAGGATTTGTAGCAAGGTTTAAACTAGATAATAACATGGATTACTAAAAGAAGTAATGTCAGAATCCGAGTGTAAACTTTGCAATTTGTTATATGGATAAATAGCATTAGATATTTCTATAGCTGTATCGAGTAAATGAATACTGGAGGAACAACAGAAAAACCGTGTCTATAACCAGAGAAAAAATGAAACAGTGTTAACACGAAAAAAAAATAGCTACAATGTAAAAATAAAGCTCTGCCACAATATATCAGGAATTATGAGTAAATATGCGTAGCAGAAATTGTATCAAATTAAGTAGCTTAAAAATATGTAAGCGGTTACAGACTGTACCTGGAAGGTAAAACAAAGTTTTTAGATAATTGAAGAGAAATCTCACAGCTTGAATCGGAGAAACGGTTGCAGCGCTGATGCCGAAGAAGTTGGCGTGTGACGTCACAGCTCCACGATGCAGGGCGGAAGATTCGGCTGAATGGAGTAAGCTGACAGCAACGGCTGGGAGAAGTGTCAATCCAGTAACAGGAGATGTAGGCTGGTTTCAGCAAGAGAAGTTGGTGAATCCGGAATGGAAGATATTAGGATGAAATCCAAAGAGGTAACTAAATACTAGAGCTCAGTTTGAATCACACTATGGTTAGTGAAAAACAATAACAAGCAAAGTGGAGAAGGGGGAGGAGGCTTAAATAGCATAGCAGGTGAATTGATCAGACAATTAAAGGCATATTCTCAGTAAAAGTAACAGGTTGTTATTAAGCAATATGTAATCGTGACAATAAGCACCACACAAGCATGGCTTCTTTGACTGTGTTGCTGGTGGGTTTTTGGAGATTGGAGCTTAGAGATTTTGTGCATTATTGTGAGTGAGTTAGTGTTAGTGTGAGAGAGTCAGTTAGTGTTATCGTGAGTGAGTTAGTGGGAGTTAGAGAGTTAGTGGTAGTGTGAGTTAGAGAGTTAGTGGTAGTGCGAGTTAGAGAGTTACTGGTAGTGTGAGTTAGAGAGTTAGTGGTAGTGTGAGTTATTGAGATTTAGTGGTAGTGTGAGTTAGAGAGTTAGTGGTAGTGTGAGTTATTGAGAGTTAGTGGTAGTGTGAGAGAGTCAGTTAGTGGTAGTGTGAGTTAGTGAGTGACAGTTGGTTTGGGTGAGTGTGCGAGTGCTTTTTCTGTACACTTAACACATTTACACGCAAACACATTCAATACATACATACACTTATCAATAACACTACATACACTCCATACCGCATACCCTCTCATACTACACTCCATACCCCATTCCCTGTAGTCCCATTCCCTTTCATCCCATTTACTCTTATCCCATACCCCATCCCATCCCCATCCCCTAGTTACATTTAGTTTAAATATCCTCCTTTTAGTCTTCTTCTTCATTTTGTTTATTTAAATACTCCTTAACCTCTTTTATTTATATCCCTTTCACACTTTCAGCACTTTTTTCGTCTTTTTAGTTCTTTATTTTGACCCCCTTTCATTTGATCACACTCACTTTTTGTTTGCTTATTTGGGGTTTAGTTTAGGGAAGAGATGGAGGGCAGGCAGGGGAGAGGTAGAGGGGGGAGGAGAGGGAGGGGGAGAGGAACGGGGCAGGAAGCGGGGGTGGAAGCGGTGGGTGGACCCAGCCACTTGGTTCAAGATGAACAAGTGGCTGGGCCCAGTGGCGGACAGAGTAGGGCTTCACAGTCCTGGAAACAGAGGGCATCATCACAGGGGAAGGCCAAGGTGACTAGGGAGGCGAGGTTTTCTATGGAGGAGAAGGAGGCCCTCGTAGAAGCCTATATGGCCAGGTATAGGAGGCTGCAGCATCAGAAGACTACCCCGACTGAGAAGAGGAGGCTCTGGCAGGAGATAAGGGATTCAGTCAATGCAGTGGGTGGACGGAATAGAGATATGGACTCTATTAAACATCGCTACCGGGACTGCAAGATGGATCTTAAGAAAAAGTTAAGCCGGGAGTCCCAACATGCCGCAGGAACCGGTGGTGGCCCTGCACTGGAAATCGATTACTGCCGATGGGAGGAAATGTTGCGTCCCAGCATCTCCGAGGTGGATATAGTTGGTATCGGAGGAATTGATACCGGGAACCTGCCATTCTCATCTGACGGTAAGCTCATTTAAGAATAAATTAACATACAAATGTATTTCAAGGGACACTATACGCAAACATTTCCTTTTATGATTAAGGTAGAGAATACCATTTTAAACAACATTCCAATTTACTTATATTACCTAATTTGCTTCATTTTTTAGATATACTTTAATGAAGAAATAGCCATGCACACGGTGAACCAATCACAGGAGGCAGCTATGTGCAGCTACCAATCAGCAGCTACTAAGCATATCTAGATATGCTTTTCAGCAAAGAATATCCAGAGAATGAAGCAAATTAGATAAGAAAAGTAAATTAGAAAGTTAATTATAATTGTATGCTTCTAAATCATGAAAGATAAAACATTGGTTTTCATGTCCCTTTAAGGATCAGATTAATGCTATTACGCTGTTTACACGCATTCACAATTACTTTGCGGTTACATTAGTATCTAGGCTATAGGTTAGGTGTGCATTTAAACAGACTGAAAACAAACGCTAAAACATTCAGATTGACCAGAGATATCACAAACACGGTTTAGAAAATGCGGAAATCGTATTGATTGTTAGATTTCAAAGTGGATTAATGAGGCTGCATTTGTAATTGTATCGTAAGCTAAATAATTTAAAGCTTTATTTGTAAATATGCTAATATATGCATTTCTTTCTTTTTCAAATATACAGAGTCTGGGGAGGAGGCAGCACATCAGGTGAATCTCCACCTCGGAGGGAAGAGGCCCCCCTTGACGAAGAGGCCCCCCTTGACGAAGAGGCCCCGGAAGCAGAGGAAGAGGCCCCTCAAGCACCAGCAGGCCGCCATGCACCAGCAGGCCGCTGTGCATGGGCACCCTGCCGTGCACAACAAGAGGAAATAACAACATTTTAGACAATCAATGATCAATACATGGTAAATATGCTGTATGAGCTCAAGGTTTTATATATACAAATGCTCTCAAAATGCCCTCTAGTGGTCAAATTGCATTCTGATTACATGCACTCTTCAAGCTCTAAGAAATGAGCACACGAACCTCATAGGTTTAGCTAGCAAATAAAAATAAACACAGAAAAATGATTAATTGGTGAGAAACCTTTGATATCATTGATATTACAAAATTGTCTTTTTTAATAATGCAAAACATTATTTGTTTTCTAGACTGTCCCTTTAACAAAATTACATATGCTAACATATAATATTTGGTGATTGTTGGTATATCTACATGTACTTGTTCAAACAAGAAATATAGAAAAAATATTTATATTGACGTGTTAAATAAAGTCTATTTTCTTAAAGAGACATTATTGTGTTTTTTTTATTTTAGAAAGACATTTGTTTTAACAATGAATATGGTTTAAAGTCCTTTTAGGAGTGAAAAAAAATATGCTAACAATAATATATTTGGAGATTAACCAATGTGGAACTCATACATGATACCAAAATCAACATTTGCATTAAAGGGACAGTATACAATCTTTTTAACAGAACTGCATGTAATAGACACTACTAGAAACAACAAGATTAACATATACTGATATCAAAATCAATATTAAAAAGCTTTAAACACTTTCAAAGAAAATCGGGTTATCTCTATTGAAAATATAGATGGAAACCCCATTACAACCGTAAAACAAGACAATACCCCATCATTAACATATGAAAAGACCCTTTACACAAACAGGAGAAAGCTGGAGATGGTACTCACATGAAACTTTGAGGCTTGGCGAGGAGTCTGAAAATTACTTACATTTTATTTGAACAGAAGCAAAAGTAGACATGTATTTGGTAAACAATGGACTATATAACTAGAGACAAAATAAAATATTTTGGTTTTTAATGTGAGTGTCTAATGAACCTTTAATAAAATATACGACGAAATAACATTTAGAAGAAGTCTCCATCATATATTTAGCATATGATAAAGATAAATGCATATTGATTACTTTATTATAATACAATAGCGCATATTTATGAATTCGAGATCTTTAACATTAAACACAACAGTCATTTTTCATAAAAAGGAACATATTGTTGACAAACATATTAAACAAGATGGACTATAGAGATTTGCACTTGCCTCGAAATATCTTATGCATGAAAACATTTTGCTTTCATTCGTTTATTCAACCAGACATCCAGCAAAAGAGAATGTGGTGGTCTTTATCAGCTATGGGTCAACAATGTAACATGATGTACACAATCCATATTCGCCATGGTTTTAAACTTGTCTTCTCATTCACAAACGTGTGTAACGTGCACAAACAAATATTGCGGGACTACGTTATACAATCAGACGTTTTTTACACCTTTGCATGTGATGTCTTAATAAAAATGGTGCTTCCTTGATCACGTAAGAACACAATCCAATAAAAGGCGCATCCTTGATCACGTAAGAACGCAATCCAATAAAAGGCACATCCTTGATCGCGTAAAAACGCCATCCAATAAAAGGCGCATCCTTGATCGCGTAAAAACGTCAGTCAATACAAGGAATCATTGGACAGCCTGGCAGGTGACGTCTTAAGCAACATGGCGCATCCGAGATCGCTGAAAAACCGCAGCCAATACAAGGACTCAGTTGATAGCTTGGCATATCAATAAGAAACGTATTTATATTTTAGTAACTAGTATGTGTCTATATTGCTATCTAGGAATGTCACGATAGATAACGAAATACTGTGATCTATAAAATAGAATATATTATCGAAAATAAGGAAATATTTAATTAGAAGCAGAGGATTTATAACTAAACTATTTAGCAAGCAGCATGTTTTAAGTACAAATTAAATCAATATTGGTTACACGATTATGTACGACATTGCAATTTGAAATATATTGTTACAATAAATGTAAATATTTGGATTTTTTTGTTTCCTGTCCCTTTAAAAGAAAATTAATGCTAGGAGATGCATTAGTAAAATAGGGATGTGTTAGATATTATATGTTAAAGGGACAGTCAACCCCAGAAATTGAATTTTAAAAAATATAGCTAATCCCTTTATTACACATTACTCATTTTTGAACAACAAACACAGTTATATATTAATATACATTTTACTTCTGTTATTATCTTGTATCTAAGCTTCTGATGACTGCCCCATTATTTAGGTTCTTTTGACAGACATGCAGTTTAGCCAATCAATGCTCACTCCTAGGTCACTTTACGTGCATGATCTCAATGTTATCTATATGAAACATGTGAACTAATGCCTTATAGTAGTCAATATTTTTAAAACATTAGAGGCAGTCTTCAAGGTCGAAGAAAGAAGCATATGAACCTCCTCTGTTTACCTTTCAAATAACTATAACAAGAGAACTAAGCTAAATGTTGAATAAAAGCTAATTAGGAAGTTGGTTAAACTCGCATGCCCTATTTAAATCATGAATCATCTTTTCGGACTTGACTGTCCCTTTAACTATAGCTATGGTGTATATCTTTAACATTTAAAAGATACACATGAGAAATACATATGCCATTGATCAGAGGCGTAACTAGAAACCTCAGGGCCCCGGTGCAAGAATCCATGAAGGGCCCCCCCCCCCATATATTATGTATATGAACGAGCAGCAGTTCAATATTTTAGTTAAACATATTTTTGTCTGGAAAATGTCTTAAGGGCCATCATAAGTGATAAAATTACATGCTCCAATTCCTTAAAAGCATTTTATTTTATCACTAGTGACAATGTAAACGTATGTGTTTGACCCTGCAACGGTTGCTCTGCAGGTCCCAATGGGACTTTAACTATGTGTTTAACCCCTTTGCAGATATTAACCACATAGCTTTGCAGATTCCCTGGTGATAAAATAACAAATTAGAGCATGTCATTTTAGCACTATAAAAGCCCTTTAAATGGAAAGTCTACTTGAATTTTTTTTTTTTTTTAAAGATAGAGAATCCCTTTATTACCCATTCCCCAGTTTTGCATAGCCAAAATGGTTATATTAATATACTTTTTACCTCTGTGATTACATTGTATCTAAGCCTCTGCAGACTGCCCCTTTATTTCAGTTATTTTGACAGGCTTGCATTTTAGCCAATTAGTTCTGACTTATAAATAACTCCACTGGAGTGAGCACAATGCTATGTATATGGCACACATGAACCAACGTGCTCTAGCTGTAAATATTTTCAAATACTTTAAGATAAGAGGTGGCCTTCAAGGGCTTAGACATTAGCATATGAGCATATCTAGGTTTAGCTTTTAACAAAGAATACCAAAGGAAAAAAGTCACATTTGATTATGTCACACCAATGCTGGCCTTTATAGAGCAGAATCAAAATAATTTAATAGAAGTAATTCAAGATAATAACATTCAAACATCCTTTCTTCAATTAAAGTGATTCTCATTAAACCCTTTTCCAATTACAGACACAAACATGCCCTTCTTAAAGTCATTTCATGCAAAAATGGAATTGTGTATATCCCCATTGAGATATAAATTCTCCAGCAGGCTCCTGCTTCTATAAACGTGATAACAAGGCTAAGCTCAAATTGTCTGCAGCAGAATAGCTTTTTTTATACAACTCCTCTGATATCCTATCCACTGTAATATTACATTCAATAAACACAACATAATGTATTGCCACACACACATCAATTTATCTTGTGTCAACATGCATAGTCTAAATTTTAGGGAACTTATGGTTTAAGAGTTACAGCAATCACAAACACACAGATTTTAATGCAATATAACATCTTAAGTCTTAACTGCACTATCAGTTAATAGTCAGCAGATCAGCACTTTTGTCATAAACAATGATGTTCTCATCTCTCTCAACCTACACCCAGGAGATGTGTGTGCTAGCTTGGTAGTATTAAGTTGCAGGAAGCAGGGTTCTAAGGCCACACACGTTATGATACATGACATGAGTCTCATGTCATGTATAATAATGTGTGTGGCCTTAGAACCCTGCTTCCTGCATCTTAATACTACGATGAGTGTATTTAATATACCGGTAGTGACAAGACAGAGATGGGAGGATGAAATACGTGTTGGGAATGTAGGAGGGTGTATATGAATGAGATACAGCAAGAAGGGCAAAAAGTACAGACACTGTGAAATAGAAGTAATGCAACTACACTAAGAACCCACATATTGTTAGATCAGCGTAAAAGGGACGATCTAAGGAACATCAGTTATAAAGTACGTAAGAAAAACAGTGAGCTCAAACACTATCCGGTGTGCGAACTTTATAGATCTGAGCCGCCTCTCGCTCTGCTGGGTGTATCGCACCATGATCAGCTGCATGTTGTGCAAGTTGTCTTGTGAGTTAGTGTCAGAACTAGTTTGCAGCTGTGTGCAAATGTAGGACATTGCTGTCATCAGCATGCATTGTCCGGTGTGTACAAAATGTACCAGTCTCACCTGTGAACCCGCAGCCAGGGAAGCTTCCTCCACAGTCCAGCAATTACATTTTTCAAGCTGTGTCGTCTACAGCTCCTCTAACGGCCTCCTTAAGGTTCTTCACTGAGTCTGATCTGCTCACTCATAGCAGCCACAGAGCAGAGTTATGGGGTCCCATTCCCAATGATAGCTAAGCTAGGTAGGTTCAGCAATGCACTTACCTCCAATTCACAGTCTAACTAATTTTTTAACTTCTGCTGCGCCTGCGTTACTGGCTTTATTGGTTCACGCAGACAGCTCCTGCCTCCTCCTTTCCCGCTCAGCACTAGCAAATGTTTCAGAGCGTTGCCGTGGGTTACCATGGCAACGCTCTGAAACATTTGCTACTAGTGCTGATTTAAAACTGTTAGGGACCGGGTGCTGAAAATTATGGAAAAATAAAAAGTTTGTTTAAAAAAAAAAAAAGTGTTGAAAAAAAAGTTTGTGGAAAATAAAAATTGTGTTGTGCTGAAGCTGCCTGGGGCCCCCTTGAGGGTTGGACCTGCCGGGCCCGGTCACAAGTGCGACTTCTGCACCACCGGTAGTTCCGCCCCTGCCATTGATGTTTTAAGATATGTTTAGATTGTTTTGGAATAACAATAATGACACATGTATTGATCAAACGTGTCATTTATTCAAGTTGAAATATGGTCAGCCTACCTCTAGCCATATATGGGAGGAAAAGTATTTTTTTACAAATATTTAGAAAAACATATTCCTCATCTAAAATATGCGCATTACACACAGATATTGATTTGGTTACACTACTACAATAAGATAGAATTGAAATTGAAATACATGTGCTGTCAACATTACAATAAGATTGTTTATTAATAAGATTATATGTCCTTGTTCATGTAAAAAGGACAAAAACGCTTTAGAAATGGAAATCCATTCATTAACAATTGTGGTCATCATCACTTAAAGGGACATGAATTTTTTTTTAAAAAAGAGGATACACAGAGAGAATACTATTTCAATAAAATGAACACTTTACAGGGATTATATCATTGTATCAATCCTCGGATCATTTGTTAAAGGTGCATCAATTCACGCAGAGTTTATAAATAAACACATGGATGTGAAATTTGCACTATACATATATATACAAAAATAACAATCTATATATACATATATAAAAGAATTACTATGCTAATCATAATCATGCAATGATAAAGCTTTACGAAAAATATATAAAGACAAATAATAAAATTAAATTGGAGATGTTAATCTTAAAGTTATTTACAATTGTTTTACATATATGATTCAGGAAACACCATTATTTTTGCTAAGGTCCCTTTAAGGATTAACCAGATAAACTAGAGTTTTCAATCAATGACATGAATAAAGAGGACAAAGAATCGTGGAATGACATGTCTTTTATTAGTATGTCAGAAAACATCAACAACGTTTATGAATAATCTTTTAAAGATCCTGAAAATTGGAGCCATATGACAAGGTAACAGAGTGCATCACAGTCCATGAAGAGAGTAGCCAAGGGCCAGCATAGCCCCTTTAGAGCCATATGACAAGGTAACAGAGTGCATCACAGTTCATGAAGAGAGTTGCCAAGGGCAGCATAGCCCCATTGGAGCCATATGACAAGGTAACAGAGTGCATCACAGTCCATGAAGAGAGTTGCCAAGGGCCAGCATAGCCCCATTGGAGCTATATGACAAGGTAACAGATTGCATCACAGTCCATGAAGAGAGTTGCCAAGGGCCAGCATAGCCCCATTGGAGCCATATGACAAGGTAACAGAGTGCATCACAGTCCATGAAGAGAGTTGACAAGGGCCAGCATAGCCCCATTGGAGCCATATGACAAGGTAACAGAGTGCATCACAGTCCATGAAGAGAGTAGCCAAGGGCCAGCATAGCCCCATTGGAGCCATATGACAAGGTAACAGAGTTCATCACAGTCCATGAAGAGAGTAGCCAAGGGCCAGCATAGCCCCATTGGAGCCATATGACAAGGTAACAGAGTGCATCACAGTCCATGAAGAGAGTTGCCAAGGGCCAGCATAGCCCCATTGGAGCCATATGACAAGGTAACAGAGTGCATCACAGTCCATGAAGAGAGTAGCCAAGGGCCAGCATAGCCCCATTGGAGCCATATGACAAGGTAACAGAGTGCATCACAGTCCATGAAGAGAGTTGACAAGGGCCAGCATAGCCCCATTGGAGCCATATGACAAGGTAACAGAGTGCATCACAGTCCATGAAGAGAGTTGCCAAGGGCCAGCATAGCCCCATTGGAGCCATATGACAAGGTAACAGAGTGCATCACAGTCCATGAAGAGAGTTGCCAAGGGCCAGCATAGCCCCATTGGAGCCATATGACAAGGTAACAGAGTGCATCACAGTCCATGAAGAGAGTTGCCAAGGGCCAGCATAGCCCCATTGGAGCCATATGACAAGGTAAAAGAGTGCAACAGGCACAACAATAATAACAAAAAGGCCAAATGGCAACCATAAAAAACAACATCAACATGTGGACGGAGGATTTTTATCTGCGCCCTTGGAGCATCTCCAGATCCTCCACTTACTGGTCATCCCCTTCATCGTCCTGTGCCTGTGCAGCTACAGATTCAAGTATTGAATTGAACCGCATCATCTGACGCAAAGTCAAATGCTGAACCTGTAGCTGGGCCTGCATGGTGTCGTTCATCCCTCTCAGGACAGCTGTGTTCCTCAACACGGCCTGCTCTACGCGGGCTAGACCTTCTAGCGTGAGCCATGTTGAGTCACAGCCTAAAATAAAGAATAAATAAAATATTAATGATAATTACACAACAGAACAAAACATAAGCAAAGATACATTGTCATCATAAAGGCAAATCATTCTTTAAATTAATTTGTTGAAATTGATTATTTACACATGAAATATGTTATTCATACAGACCTAAACCATTAAAGGGACAGTTTACTCCAACATGTTGTCCCCTTTAATTGGTTTTTGATGATCCACTTTTACAGCTTGAGTGTCTAAAATCTTGTAAAAGGATTTACATTGTACTTACATTAGCAATTTAAATATTTTAGTTATACTGTGGTAGGCACACCTATCCTTAAACATTTTGGCGTTGAGGACAAGCTGTGTAAACATAGCAACCAGAAGAAATTACATTCCCACTGGGTTATACAAGAGATAATGTATGAACATTTGTACATAAATTGTTGGATCCAAGTAGTGGTGATTGGTATATGTAGTGATATCAAATTAAAGGGACACTAAACCAAATTATTTTAGTTACTGATTCAGATAGAGCATGACATTAAAAAAAAATATTAATTTACTCCTATTCTTTAAATGTTAGAATTCTATAGCAATATTTTAAATGCAAGAATGTAAGTTTATAGGGCAGGCCATTTTTGGTTATCAACTTTGGTTGTCCCTGCTGATTGATGGATACATTCATCCAACAATAAAGAAATGATGTCCAGATTTTGTTTTATTTAAAAATAATTAGAGGCATTTCTTTGTTTCAATAAAGATAGCAAGAGAATGAAGAATAATTGATAAGAGTAGTAAATTATAAATTTGATTAACATTGCATGCTCTATTTGAATCACAATAGAAACAATTTGCCTTCAGTGTACCTTTAAGTATCTTATAATGTTGATTTTGAATGATACTTACAGCTGTGCCTGGGAAGGACAATCCGACACCCAGGACAATGAAGGTTGAGACAGGGGGGAGGGATGGGATTGGGTTGTGGAGGGATGGGATTGGGTTGGGGAGGGATGGGCTGCTGCTCTGTACGGGCCAAAAGACGGGGAGAGCGGCAAAGGGGGACGAAGGGGCGTTTTTTGGGAGGGACAGGATAGGAAAAATGGGAAGGGCCGGGAGGGTCTGTGGTCTGTGGAGGGGCAGGGGGCTGGGCAGGGGCCTGGGCAGGGGACTGGGCAGGGGATTGGGCAGGGGCGGAAAACTGATGACCAGAAGAGGAGGATCCATCTGAAATCAATAATAAAAATATATTAACATCTCATACATCATGAAATCAAATCAACGCATTTCAACTTGATTATGTTTGCAATATACTTAGAAGTGTGTTTGAATTTCTAAACAATGATGACATGAAGATATGGTATGCATATAGGCACTCAGATGAATAGCAATGACTGTCTGTACAATTATAAAATTATTATTGTGTTTTGGCCTGTAATATGCATGTGACATCATGATGGCATGAATTAGAAATCCAAAAAAAAAACAAACATATTTTCATGCTGCCTGAAAGGGGGCAGTAGTGTATTTGAACAGACAAATAATATTCCTTTTTAAAGTGCAAAAGCTGTAGACATTGAATGTCTTCAATAAAATTATTTCCAATAAAGAAACATGTTGGATACATGTTAGATATATTTCACATACCATCAGACTTCAAGGGAGCCTCTTCCTCCTCCATCCCACATGTTAAATCAATCTCTGTAAAACATAACATGTTGTGTACACGTTAAGATCAGATATTATAACATATGTTACTGTTGCTCAAAGACACACATCAATGTTGCATTAAAGATATACACACCCAAAGTTATGATTTACATAATTTTGATGGAGCATACAAATGACATTAGATTTGTTATTCTCAATGATTCAGATTTTCAATTTATTGTTTGTATTAATTTAAAAATCATAAAAGCATAGTACATTGAACATTTAAGATTTCTCATGTGTGTATCACTTGATGATTGTTGTCAAAATTGAACATGGAAACAAACATATGCTATACATCTTCTGAATAACAAAGGTGTAGACTAAGAAAATTGTAATTCTTAATCTTTCAATATTAAAATAAAATTGATATATAATCAGAGGAGTAAATTATATGTTTGTTTCAAATGTTATGCTTCCTCAGAATCATGCTCATAATATTGATTAACAATACACCTTCAATGGCCTTACCAGAAGACTGCAAAGGCAGCTCTGTGTCGGTGCTGGATCCCTCTGGGCTCCCCACAACAACTCTCTCTATGAATGATATAGATATATATTAGTGAACACATTTGGGATAGCACTAAATCACATCTGTATCGATTTATAAGAATAATCAACTTGAAAATGTGAAGAATAGAGCAGTCATTAGAATAAGAAATGCTTGATTGAATCAAGGGGATTCTGTAAAAAATGATGTATTTAACATATGTTTAATTTCTGACTATATTAGACATCAAACTCATCTCATACGATGCTATTGCATATCTAAATATACCCATTGATCAATGTTCTTAAAAGAATACGCACAAACCACATTTAGAATAACAGCTGTTGACAAATATAAACAAAGACATGTGGCACATCGAGCCATTTGTGCAATGTACAGTAATCTTGTTTAGGACACAACACATATTGATCACAATACCAAACCAAATTGATTTGTACAAATATGTAATCATGGTGCTGTTAGAGTATGCTTATATCTAGAAAGTAACTCAAACAGTGAATATGTGAATTATATATCAATATTGTTTAATCCAAAGAATGTAAGGATTAATGAATCTATTGTTTATCAAAGGGACACTGACATGATTTATTTCAATCAGTGATTTCACTGTTCAAACTGTTCCAAATTATTTAACATTGACTCCTATTATAATTTTAATTTTGCTACATTTTAATCTTAAAGGCAGATAAGCAATATTGGATTCAATAAATATTGTTTGTTGAAGGTATCCACCAATCATCAATAAAAACCCAGGTTGGTCAACCAAAATGGAGCTGCAGATAAACGTACATTCTTGATTTTAAAATACATTTATCAATAGAATATTTATATATATATAATAATTTTAGCTCAGTGTCCCTTTAATATAAAAATATATTGATTTGACAATGTTGCTGTTAATGAATTCTCTACTCCATATGTTGATGTAATGAATGGGATGGAGCATGCAATTACAATCTAATATGTTAGTTAAGGATATCCTAAAAATTATTTAATTATTCTCTCTTAAAGGGACATGAAGCTCAAAATGTGTAATTGTATACTTTTTGAAACTATGTACTACTGTTATCTCAACACATGATTTTAATTTTTGAAAAAAATGCCAATTTATGCATAAAAAAAAGCCGGATAATACCAGTAATGCATTGTTTAACCTAAACCAAAATCAATATGTTTTTAGAAGAACTAAAACAATAGAATGAACCAATTTAGCTCATAAAATGTTTATACAAAACAATAAAATCACGTTTCAAAATCATTCAATGTAAAATTTAGTTGGCATGTCCCTTAAATGACGTGATCAATTTCAAAAATTGAATCTATATTTTAAAAATCAAAACATATGCAAAAGTGTGTGAATTTTGTCAAAATGTATCCAAATAAGATTAAGCAATACACAGGGGAAGAATATAAATTGGACATTCAAAGAATCTTACATTAAAATGAAGATATCAAGAATAGATGGGATATCTTAAAATCGAAAAAAATTCAGATTAGTATTACAATGTAATCCTATGTTTGTTTGTTTTTTATTCTTATTTGTAAATATTTTACAAATCCATTTTGCGGATACATATAAATATTGAACAATGTGGATTTTGTATGTAATGTTCTGTCCATGTTTCTAAGACAAATGTCAATTAAAATGAGACATACCATACTGTGACAAGCCCTGGCTTGAGGTTCCAGCACCAACATCACGATCTGTAATATATTAAATGAGGATTGGATATCATTAATACAAATCATGCCATGTTTAAAATCTTTACATTATTACCAAATCAATTAAAAACTATTAATCTTTTTGTAGTCCCATGAGTTAATTGTTTCCTCAATTAAATTCATCATAAATATATCCTGTACTCTTATTTTCAATCAGTTGTGTTGTTTACTGTAGCTTTAATTAATTTTTGGTGTTATTTCATTCTCATCAATTGATGGACATATTTTATTATTTATTTTGATTCTGCTAGTCTTTTTTTTATTATGTATAATATTGAAAATAAGAATACTGTATTCTTCACATATATAATAATTCACATTTCATTTTGACCAACATGTGTAAAGCGATGCCACTTAAATCAAACCCATGTTCACGTGTGTGAGCAATTCTATTTTTCGGGATCATTGCGCAATGATTCCAAGCGGAATTACGCATCCGTCATTTGACCATCATGTGTAAAGCAATGCCACTTACAGCAAACCCATGTTAACGTGTATGCGCAATTCTAATTTTCTGGATCATTGCGCAATGATTCCAAGTGGAATTACGCATCCGTCATTTGACCAACATGTGTAAAGCAATGCCACTTACAGCAAACCCATGTTAACGTGTATGCGCAATTCTAATTTTCGGGATCATTGCGCAATGATTCCAATCGGAATTACGCATCCGTCATTTGACCAACATGTGTAAAGCAATGCCACTTACAGCAAACCCATGTTAACGTGTATGCGCAATTCTAATGTTCGGGATCATTGCGCAATGATTCCAAGCGGAATTACGCATCCGTCATTTGACCAACATGTGTAAAGCAATGCCACTTACAGCAAACCCATGTTAACGTGTATGCGCAATTCTAATTTTCGGGATCATTGCGCAATGATTCCAAGCGGAATTACGCATCCGTCATTTGACCAACATGTGTAAAGCAATGCCACTTACAGCAAACCCATGTTAACGTGTGTGCGCAATTCTAATTTCCGGGATCATTGCGCAATGATTCCAAGCGGAATTACGCATCCGTCATTTGACCAACATGTGTAAAGCAATGCCACTTACAGCAAACCCATGTTCACGTGTATGCGCAATTCCATTTTCGCTCTGTGACGCATATTCTGTAGAGTGCAAGAAACATCATTCCTATTTCATGTGTCACTAATCTAAAATCAGATTTCTAAACATCATATGTAGCGTATGTTGTGAGATCTATATAGGTTTAGTATCTGACTATATACACATTTCTTAAAAATCTAATCAAATATTAATATATTATATGAAGTTGGATAGTTACCTGGTTCAGATTCTCTTTCCGCTCCTCCCAGGCCACCGGACAGAGAAGAAGCTGCCCTTGCCCCCGGGTCAGGACTTTCAAATCCAGCAGCTGGGAGGGAAGAAGAGGAGGCCGAGGATGGAGAGGATCGAAATCTTTTGGGGACCCGGAGAGTGAGGAGCTCGCATAAAGTCACCTCATAAGGGAGTAGGTAGAGTTTCCGTGGGACCTTTCTTTTGCCCCCTCTTTTACGGGCTTGTACCCACTCCCTTATGAGGTCGACTGTTTTGGTCAAGCGCAACCTCATATCTTAAAATCGAAAAAAATTCAGATTAGTATTACAATGTAATCCTATGTTTGTTTGTTTTTTATTCTTATTTGTAAATATTTTACAAATCCATTTTGCGGATACATATAAATATTGAACAATGTGGATTTTGTATGTAATGTTCTGTCCATGTTTCTAAGACAAATGTCAATTAAAATGAGACATACCATACTGTGATAAGCCCTGGCTTGAGGTTCCAGCACCAACATCACGATCTGTAATATATTAAATGAGGATTGGATATCATTAATACAAATCATGCCATGTTTAAAATCTTTACATTATTACCAAATCAATTAAAAACTATTAATCTTTTTGTAGTCCCATGAGTTAATTGTTTCCTCAATTAAATTCATCATAAATATATCCTGTACTCTTATTTTCAATCAGTTGTGTTGTTTACTGTAGCTTTAATTAATTTTTTGTGTTATTTCATTCTCATCAATTGATGGACATATTTTATTATTTATTTTGATTCTGCTAGTCTTTTTTTTATTATGTATAATATTGAAAATAAGAATACTGTATTCTTCACATATATAATAATTCACATTTCATTTTGACCAACATGTGTAAAGCGATGCCACTTAAATCAAACCCATGTTCACGTGTGTGAGCAATTCTATTTTTCGGGATCATTGCGCAATGATTCCAAGCGGAATTACGCATCCGTCATTTGACCAACATGTGTAAAGCAATGCCACTTACAGCAAACCCATGTTAACGTGTAGGCGCAATTCTAATTTTCTGGATCATTGCGCAATGATTCCAAGCGGAATTACGCATCCGTCATTTGACCAACATGTGTAAAGCAATGCCACTTACAGCAAACCCATGTTAACGTGTATGCGCAATTCTAATGTTCGGGATCATTGCGCAATGATTCCAAGCGGAATTACGCATCCGTCATTTGACCAACATGTGTAAAGCAATGCCACTTACAGCAAACACATGTTAACGTGTATGCGCAATTCTAATTTTCGGGATCATTGCGCAATGATTCCAAGCGGAATTACGCATCCGTCATTTGACCAACATGTGTAAAGCAATGCCACTTACAGCAAACCCATGTTAACGTGTATGCGCAATTCTAATTTCCGGGATCATTGCGCAATGATTCCAAGCGGAATTACGCATCCGTCATTTGACCAACATGTGTAAAGCAATGCCACTTACAGCAAACCCATGTTCACGTGTATGCGCAATTCCATTTTCGCTCTGTGACGCATATTCTGTAGAGTGCAAGAAACATCATTCCTATTTCATGTGTCACTAATCTAAAATCAGATTTCTAAACATCATATGTAGCGTATGTTGTGAGATCTATATAGGTTTAGTATCTGACTATATACACATTTCTTAAAAATCTAATCAAATATTAATATATTATATGAAGTTGGATAGTTACCTGGTTCAGATTCTCTTTCCGCTCCTCCCAGGCCACCGGACAGAGAAGCAGCTGCCCTTGCCCCCGGGTCAGGACTTTCAGATCCAGCAGCTGGGAGGGAAGAAGAGGAGGCCGAGGATGGAGAGGATCGAAATCTTTTGGGGACCCGGAGAGTGAGGAGCTCGCATAAAGTCACCTCATAAGGGAGTAGGTAGAGTTTCCGTGGGACCTTTCTTTTGCCCCCTCTTTTACGGGCTTGTACCCACTCCCTTATGAGGTCGACTTTTTTGGTCAAGCGCAACCTCATATCTCAGAATCTCCGCATGATCTGATCCTGGCTCCTCTGGACGCCACACACCAATTGAACCGCATTGGTGATAGACTCCCAGAGGGCCTTCTTAACAGGCGCATCTGTTGACCTCCTCTTGTTCCCAAACAGCTGGGGATAAAAGTCCTGGACGGCGTGGACCAGTGCAGCGCTCTCCTGCTTGGTAAACCTGGGAGGTTTCATGCCTGCCGCGTTGTATAGGTATATTATATAACAAATATATAAATTGCCAGCAGGCATTGGAGAACTGACAAAGATGGCAACGTGTAATGGACTTTTATATGGTGAAGTAAATATGAGATGCACCATGGGACAAGTTATCTGTACATCTGATTGGCTAAAAGTTTGAAATATTGTTAGAATGTCTGTGAGACCATCCTGACTCAAGTTGTGTTTGTGTGATGAACTCTGATTGGCCATTCCTTAATGTTTCATATCTTATCAACATCCATACACATACCTCCTGGTGGTGCTGTTACTTCATTTTTCATGTAGACTTATTTGTAACTCATGGGCCTGTCATGCGGATATGTGTGACGCAGATTTAATATCCGTGATCCGTTAAATATTAATGTTTAAATTCTCTTTAAAATCTAATACTGTCACATTATTAAATGTTGTAGACATTTCTCGGTTTAATAACGGTCTGTTTCTTTAATACAAATACGTTGGATTAATACACATTTAATATTGTATGTCTTTATTGTTCATAAAATCAATTTCGTGACTTATTGTGAAGTATTGACATTGCTCTATTAAATGTATTTATAATGCACATTGATTGTGTGCTATTGCGTGACATTAGACTCTAATGTTTAAAGATGCAAATCTGGTGTTTCAAGATACGTTTCCCACGCAACATTTCTGAATGTTCAAATTCAGGTTATAATGTCAGTAACTTGGATAATCTGTTTATAGATGTTAAACTACAGGTTTGTTTGTTATTAGTAAATAAACCTCGAGCTTGTATTTGTCTGAACTGCTCATATGTTATTGTGCAATGGCGTCTTTATTATTTTTTTTTTTTTCCAAATAATTTTTTATTGAAGTTAAAGTAATGATTAACAAACAAGATTCGCCTGTGAACAAATGTTACATCAAAATGAGGAATACATTGTCTATAAAGAAGTATTATCGACAAAACAAAAGAAGCATGTAGGAATAAGACTACATATCGAGTCTAAGGATGGGAATAGACAAGAGTTTAGGCGAGATAGAATGAAACTTCATTTTATGTTTTATTATGGGATAGTTGATCTCCACAATGCAATAGAAAAAACTTTCTTAAAACTGTCTGGGCTAATGGTAGTAGCTTGTGAAGAATTGGCATATGTATCGGCCACTCTTGGGCCAAATTATATAAGGGGGGAGGGAAGATCAGCGGGCAAAAGCCGCTCAAAGTATTAGGGGGAGGTGGAGGTGGGGGGGGCGGAGCCTTTCAACAACGGAGGAGGGGCTCATAATATAGTGAAGCATAAAATAGTTTTTTCAACTGCTAAATAGCTGTCTAAGATAACTATAGGGTTATTAAATTCCCAGTTCAGAAGAATCATCAGACCTTATTACTGCCATGTAGAGTAGGAATATCAACTATAGTATGGTGGCTTGTTAGGAGTTTAACGTACTGTGCAATTATACAAACCATAGATACAATGAAAGTCAGGTACAGCATTGCCCCTACCAATTGCATTACATATATGCACATATGAGGGGGCATTAGCAATGTAATAGGCACACTTGTATGTACAGTTTATAAATAACAGTGATCAATCAACAAAAAAACCTATCCACATTCTGCAACAATAATCCTCATTGTATGTGTGGCTCTTTACATCACCCTTTATCGCCTGATAAATGTAATATGAGAAAAATAATAAAATAAGGTTGCAGTGTCAAGTAGCTCACATCTGGCCAGCTATATATCATGTGAAGTAAATCTCGTGCAGCAGATTCAACAGCGGTATGTAATAACTAGATAGGCTGACAATTAAAATATTAAATGTAGAAAAACAACATCACCTAACTGTTTGAAAATTGACTATAATTCAGCTAAACTAGAATTGTTAAGAGAACATATAGAACTTTTAGAGGACCTAGCATGACTGCACTTCAAATATGAAAATAAACCTTCTAAATGGGGAAAGTAAAAGATCAAAACTCAGTCTTGGGTCTATTTTTAAGAGATGGGATCTTGCTGAGGATATACCCCTGAGATAGGCGTCTTTATTTTTAAATAGACATTACAACCAAACAATTGTATCAAATGATCTGTAGAGATCAAATATGTTTAGACTTTAAAATGCAACTCAATTGATCTTTGTATTTAGATATCCTCAACAGAAGAAATTTAAATGCACATGGTTGAGCCAATCACATAAGGCATCTCTGTGCATCCACCAATCTTCATCTACTGAGCCTATCTCGATATGCTTTTCAAGCAAAGTATGTCAAGATAATAAGAGAAGAGAAGTAAATACACTCTTTAAATCTCTTAAAGGGGCACTGTCCCAAAAAATTTAGCGTTTGTGATTCAGATTGAGCATGAAATATTAAGCAACTTTATAATTTAATCCGATTCTCAAATGTTAATAATTATCTTGTTATCTTTCTTTGCAAATCAAAAATGATATTTTATATTACGGACAATTTTTGACGAAAAACCTGGGTTGTCCTTGTTGATTGTTGGATAAATTAATCCACCCAAAAAAAAAGTTCTGTCCAGAGTACTGAAGCAAATAAATTATCAATTTAATGCCTTATTTTTCAAGTAATGATAGCAACATCGCGAGGAACATTGATAATATGAGTCAATTTATAAAGTTGCTTAAAATTGAATACTCATTCAGAATGTATAAATAATTAATTTTTTAACAGTCTCCCTTTAAGTATATTTTGAGTTCATGTCCCTTTAAGGAGACATTTCGCAATAATGCTTGAAATATCATAAACCTAGGCACCTTCCTTTGGCAAAATTAGTATAACATATGAGTAAAGCATATTTAGATTAACTTCTGGATTGTTTTACACACTGAATGAAATATATATTGTAATGGATGTATTTCGCAGTCTTCAGCTTAGAGGGACATTAAGCTATATGTTATTTATGCATTTTGGAGAAGATTATAATATTTGAACAACTTAATATGTTTTGTTATTCGATCATTAGATTTTAATTATATATATTCTTGGATTAAATACATATCTACATAGGCTATTTTGATGCTGATTGTTGGTTGCACATAGATGCCTTATGTAATTGTCTAAGATATGTGCATTGATGTATCTTTTTCTAAGTATATTTAAAGACTGAATGTAATTAAATATTACATTAGAAATATGTAAAAATTCTTTTATGATTGTTTAAAATTCAATACACAATATATTTTGTGAATGTCCCTTTAAGGACCAAAACATTTGGAATGTTGATTTAACATTGTCGAAATAAACTAAAGGGGAATGAAAATTATATATAGATATGTGATGTCTAACCCAAGAGGTAAGATTTTAAAAATTACATAATATTAATAACTATAGTTAAATGACCCTTTAAATGACTCCACTAGAACATAAAATCAATTAACATGGCATCCAATAACTAACTTGTGCAAAATATGAAGTTAACTGACCTACCATTTTTAAATTTTAAAAATATAAATTTATTAAAATAATGTTTTTAGATACCTAAGGAAGATACAAGATCTTATAAAAGAAATTTTACATTCAACAACACTGTCACTTTAATGTAAGTGAACCACTTTCCCTTCTTAAAAGTGAAAAGAAGAAAGTTATGTCAAATTCTGACTACATATCCGAAAATATTTTTACAAATTAACATCTAAAAATTACACAATAAAAGCATTGATGGATTTCACTCCCCAATTAATTTAAAAAAGATAGTTGACTTTAATATTCTCTGAATCAGTGGATTTTCTCAAATTAATGCAATACATAATGCCTAATTTGATCTTATGCATGTGCTTGTCAAATAGACAACTACCAGTCATGGGAGTCAAATTGTTTTTTATTGACAGATTATATGGATATTTATTATAATCTGTTCAAAAGAGGGTATTTAATAATAAAATGTTGATTATTACCATTTTTTTTAAAAAAATATTTTTCTTTTAACAAAACAAAAAAACAAATCCTGGAAGTCATCAGATGAAAATCTGTAAAAAATAAAAAATATTTTACAAAGTTAATACACACGTTGTAAAATATTCATAAAATACATTTACAATCATCTTGTGTCTATGCTCTAACTTTGTGCAACATTTTATCAAGATATTTATGAATTAAATTTTGGGATTAAAAACCAAAAAACATACACCATTATATTGTGTAATCAAAATTACATTTAAATATCAGCATTTCTAATTATACATAATAATGTATATCACATTTAAATAATCCAAAAAACATATATGTATGCTGAACATAAATGTAATATTTAATGTCCATTCAAATACCTCTATATCAACTATAATATGTATTCCTTTGTCTGATTGTGATACATAAATATCTAATTATGAACAAAGTATGGGTAATGTATGTAAGCTACAAATATTCTAATATAGGACATGTATCTTTTCAAAATATTTTACATTCTTCCTGTGATTCTTAACTAGCATGCATTGGTAAACCAACCTGGATAATGCATGGTCTTTGAAAGTCAATTCTGGAGAAAACAGTTGATCTTCAATAGGTGTCTTATTCATCATTTCAAAAATAGAGGACTGAAATACCATCTAAAAATTTAAAAATAATCTAAGTGTCTGATTGTGATACATAAATATCTAATTATGAACAAAGTATGGCTAATGTATGTAAGCTACAAATATTCTACATTCTTCCTGTGATTCTTAACTAGCATGCATTGGTAAACCAACCTGGATAATGCATGGTCTTTGAAAGTCAATTCTGGAGAAAACAGTTGATCTTCAATAGGTGTCTTATTCATCATTTCAAAAATAGAGGACTGAAATACCATCTAAAAATTTAAAAATAATCTAAGTGTCTGATTGTGATACATAAATATCTAATTATAAACAAAGTATGGCTAATGTATGTAAGCTACAAATATTCTACATTCTTCCTGTGATTCTTAACTAGCATGCATTGGTAAACCAACCTGGATAATGCATGGTCTTTGAAAGTCAATTCTGGAGAAAACAGTTGATCTTCAATAGGTGTCTTATTCATCATTTCAAAAATAGAGGACTGAAATGCCATCTAAAAATTTAAAAATAATCTAAGTGTTTGATTGTGATACCTAAATATCTAATTATGAACAAAGTATGGCTAATGTATGTAAGCTACAAATATTCTACATTCTTCCTGTGATTCTTAACTAGCATGCATTGGTAAACCAACCTGGATAATGCATGGTCTTTGAAAGTCAATTCTGGAGAAAACAGTTGATCTTCAATAGGTGTCTTATTCATCATTTCAAAAATAGAGGACTGAAATGCCATCTAAAAAATTAAAAATAATCTAAGTGTCTGATTGTGATACATAAATATCTAATTATGAACAAAGTATGGCTAATGTATGTAAGCTACAAATATTCTACATTCTTCCTGTGATTCTTAACTAGCATGCATTGGTAAACCAACCTGGATAATCCATGGTCTTTGAAAGTCAATTCTGGAGAAAACAGTTGATCTTCAATAGGTTTCTTATTCATCATTTCAAAAATAGAGGACTGAAATGCCATCTAAAAATTTAAAAATAATCTAAGTGTCTGATTGTGATACATAAATATCTAATTATGAACAAAGTATGGCTAATGTATGTAAGCTACAAATATTCTACATTCTTCCTGTGATTCTTAACTAGCATGCATTGGTAAACCAACCTGGATAATGCATGGTCTTTGAAAGTCAATTCTGGAGAACACAGTTGATCTTCAATAGGTGTCTTATTCATCATTTCAAAAATAAAGGACTGTGAAATACCATCTAAAAATTAAAAAATAATCTAAGTGTCTCCAATAGGATGCCTCCACAGCCTTATTCCATCAAATAGTTGGCACTTACCATGTGAACATGTCTTTGTATGGTTTTCAAGGTCAGCATATTTGAAAGATAATGCCAGACATGATCCCATTGGTATTCTTCAATTTCAATCTTGGCTTTTTCCACTGTTAGTCTGGGAATTCTTCACTGTCAGTCTTCGAATTCTTCCCTTTCAGTCTTTAGATGAAGTCATCTCCCTAATGGCAGAAAAAGTTTTATAAAAATTATTACTACAAGTGTGTGAATCAGTTCTGTACCCTTCTCCCACCCCCCATTTCTGAATCAATTTCTGTCACTAGCTTAATAAGCGTGTGTAGCATCTTGTGTTATGTTCTATCAATCAAGTGTGAAGATGAGTCATATTGAGCAGAACGAACCTCTAATGTGTGACTTTGAACCATAGTCATGCTAGAGGATAGTTATGCTAGAGGATCCCTTTCTGAGTATTTACATTTTAAGTAATGTGTAAACTAAATACTAGTTTGGAAAATGTATGCCATATGATGTATTTGTGTACAATTCATGCCAGCAACAGTCCATACATATTTATACTTACCAGCTGATGTTCTCTTTAAAAACCAGGTGGCAAAGACTCGATACAGGACCCAATGACCAGAGCATCACCTATATTAATAAATGAAACACATTTTTAGCATTTGATGAACAATCCTAACATGTTTGCACAATTCTCTACTTGTCATTTCCCTTGAGTTACTCCAATCTAACTTCTATTATTTACCGTCTAAAGTGGCGGTTGATGATGTCTGCTCTGACATTGAGCCCCTCGTCCCGGAATTGCCCCTCTAGAACTGGATCGTCCTCCTCATCTCTGAGGAGGTTTCGGGGCGCCTGGACGGCCTGCAGCATCCCAGCCCGCTGTGCAATATTATGCAGGACACTACAGGCTATAACGATCTTAGCCACCTTCTTTGGGCTGTACTGGAGGGCTCCTCCCGACCTGTCAAGGCACCGGAATCTCATTTTGAGGAGCCCAAACATTCTTTCAACCACAGCCCTGGTTCTCTTATGCGCCCTATTGTAGCGCTCCTGAGCCATATCAGTAGGGCTATGTAAGGGAGTAATAAGCCAAGGCCGGCTCATGTAACCAGAATCACCTATAAATTATGAACAGAACATAATTCAAACTGAATCCTCAAAATTGTATTTCGATTCCAAAAAAAGTTTGTGTACACGATATTCCACTAACAAATGTTTATTTTTTAAAAGAATAATCTAGTTCAATATTATTCTCTATCTTCCCATTTCAGCTAAGACATGCTACATATGCGTATTTCGCCTAAACCAGACCTTGTGTAAAATACCAACTAAATGGTTACATTGCATTCTCTATCTGAGCATTTAAGGTAAGACATGCTACATATCTGCATTGAACTAAAAGTAGACATTAGCAGAAAGAGACAATGACATGGTTAAATTGCATTTGCTGCTATCTTCCCATTTCAGCTAAGACATGCTACATATGCGTATTTCGCCTAAACCAGACCTTGTGTAAAATACCAACTAAATGGTTACATTGCATTCTCTATCTGAGCATTTAAGGTAAGACATGCTACATATCTGCATTAAACTAAAAGTAGACATTAGCGGAAAGAGACAATGACATGGTTAAATTGCATTTGCTAATATCTTCCCATTTCAGCTAAGACATGCTACATATGCGTATTTCGCCTAAACCAGACCTTGTGTAAAATACCAACTAAATGGTTACATTGCATTCTCTATCTGAGCATTTAAGGTAATACATGCTACATATCTGCATTGAACTAAAAGTAGACATTAGCGGAAAGAGACAATGACCTGGTTAAATTGCATTTGCTAATATCTTCCCATTTCAGCTAAGACATGCTACATATGCGTATTTCGCCTAAACCAGACCTTGTGTAAAATACCAACTAAATGGTTACATTGCATTCTCTATCTGAGCATTTAAGGTAAGACATGCTACATATCTGCATTGAACTAAAAGTAGACATTAGCGGAAAGAGACAATGACATGGTTAAATTGCATTTGCTAATATCTTCCCATTTCAGCTAAGACATGCTACATATGCGTATTTCGCCTAAACCAGACCTTGTGTAAAATACCAACTAAATGGTTACATTGCATTCTCTATCTGAGCATTTAAGGTAAGACATGCTACATATCTGCATTGAACTAAAAGTAGACATTTGCGGAAATATAAATAAATGGTTAAATTGCATCCTATAGCTGAACATTACGCTAACATTTTAAGACTACAGTGGCAATTGTCTAACTAATTAACCATGTTGTGCACAAATACTCAACAACGAGATAACCAGGGGGCATTTGTCTTTCCTCAAACTGCCGCCACAGGGTGGACAGAGAGAGGATGCGGGCATCATGACAAGCCCCTCCAAAATTCGCACACACGTGCATAATCCTCATCCGTGCGTCACAAACATACTGCACGTTGAGGCTATGAAAATGTTTGCGATTTCTGAAGGGCAAGTCACCAATTGGAGCACGCAGCGCAATGTGGGTACAATCGATGGCTCCCAAGACATTGGGCAATTCAGCAATAGCAAAGAATTCCCGCTTCAGGCGCCTCCAATCACCATCATTCTGTGGGAATCCTATGTAGTGCTTACTGATACGTACCATGGCGTCCAGAAAGTTATCAAACACCACAGAGAATGTACCTTGAGACAGGCCATGCATGTACATTTCTCCTGATTGAAAACTCCCGGAGGCCAGGACGTAAAGACAACTTAGCATCTTACTCATGCCGGGAACAGCAGACCTTATTCTTATACGTGGCTCCAAATGAGGTTTAAGAAGATCGTAAAGGCCAATGAGCTGTTCGCGATTGAGCCGATACTTATCATAAACCTCAAAGTCGCTCATGTTTTCCAAGGTGGGTCTCACCCTGTAGACACGAGGACCTCGAACCAGACGACCCCTTCGTCTCAGTCTGAGCCGCCGAGGCTGCCTGATTCTATCAACCGCTAGTTCGCCAATAGCAGCACCAGCAGCGTCTACCATATCATCATCATCCATATTTCCAAACAGCAGAGCAAGGAGTAACAGGGTATGCGAATTGATATGATGTTGATCACCATGGATGCTTTGACCATGTTGTTTGGGGGATTTATAGTACAATTAGTCCAATGGTAGTGAGTTTGTAATGATTGCTAATTGTATTCACTTGTTTGCATGTGAGTGGCGCAAATGCTTTCAAAGTGGGCGTTTTTTTAGGTGTTTGCTGAAATGTTGTTTTCCACCAATGAATCTCAATGTGAAAGTGTAAAATATCACACATACAGTGCATGTTTGTAATGTTTGATCATATGCGTAATAAATATTTATTAAACGCGATCTTATAGTAAAAAGCACACGTCCAGGCTAACATGAATGAAAGTGCATAGTTGTGTATAATGTGCATCGAATGTGATCGATCAATGTTGCTGCAATATTGTTTGTAAACGATAAAGTAACATCTGCCATCTGTAGTATTGTATATATAAGTGATTGCCGAGATGTCAATATTGTACGCGTCCCATTAAAATGGCACTAATACTGAAGAACTTCCGGCTGTCATCTGTAGTATTGTGTATATAAGTGATTGCCGAGATGTCAATATTGTACGCGTCCCATTAAAATCTGCATAATAATTCTGAACTTCCGGCTGTCATCTGTAGTATTGTATATATAAGTGGTTGCCGAGATGTCAATATTGTATGCGTCCCTTTAAAATCGCAATAATAATTCAGAACTTCCCATCTGCCATCTGTAGTATTGTGTATATATAAGTGATTGCCGAGATGTCAATATTGTACGCGTCCCATTAAAATCTGCATAATAATTCTGAACTTCCGGCTGTCATCTGTAGTATTGTATATATAAGTGGTTGCCGAGATGTCAATATTGTATGCGTCCCTTTAAAATCGCAATAATAATTCAGAACTTCCCGTCTGCCATCTGTAGTATTGTGTATATATAAGTGATTGCCGAGATGTCAATATTGTATGCGTCCCATTAAAATGGCACTAATACTGAAGAACTTCCGGCTGTCATCTGTAGTATTGTGTATATAAGTGGTTGCCGAGATGTTAATATTGTATGCGTCCCTTTAAAATCGCAATAATAATTCAGAACTTCCCGTCTGCCATCTGTAGTATTGTGTATATATAAGTGATTGCCAAGATGTCAATATTGTATGCGTCCCATTAAAATGGCACTAATACTGAAGAACTTCCGGCTGTCATCTGTAGTATTGTATATATAAGTGATTGCCGAGATGTCAATATTGTATGCGTCCCATTCAAATCGCACTAATACTGAAGAACTTCCGGCTGTCATCTGTAGTATTGTATATATAAGTGATTGCCGAGATGTAAATATTGTATGCGTCCCATTAAAATCGCACTAATACTGAAGAACTTCCGGCTGTCATCTGTAGTATTATATATATAAGTGATTTGCGAGCTGACAATATTTATTAATTGTCCCATTCAAATCGCCCTAATAATGCTGTTCAAAACTGTTGTTTACGTATATGTAGTATTGTAGTATTGAGTGGTAAATTTCTGAAAGGGGCGGTACAGTCGTGAATCTGTAATGTGTATGGTTGAATCTTCTAATGACGTCAGCATATTATTAACCTGCCTATGTAGTTCTGAAATCCTCATTGTGTTGTTGTATTGTACTACATTGTTATTGTGTGCTGAATAAAATATAAATGTGTGCTTTGTGGTTGCGTGATGCGTGTTATGTACATATACGTATATATTGTGATTGTGTCCCACATATGCTGACTTCTATATAGCGGTCTCGCATTGTTGTTCCTTCCCATAAAGTGACCGGTGTAATGATGTTCTTCTTGTACGTAATTCCTAATGGTTTATTGTGATCGAATCATGATGTTAAAAGTACAGTAAAATCCATATGTTCTGTTTTGTGATTCCTATAGAGAATGTAATGTGTTTTTCCCCCATCATTTGAATGCACATGTATGAGTGAATGATAAAAGTAATGTATGTGCATCCATGAAGGATCATGCATTAAGCCTATGTAGATATGCTGTTGCTGCAAGCATATGAGTTGAATAAATGAAATGCAATAATAAAGGTAAATGAGAGGTGTTTCCCATTGTCTACTGTTTGTGAATCCTGAAATGTTTTAATTATTTTTGTGTCCGTTTAAATGTGATCTTTTTTTATAAAAAAGTTTGTTACTAGTGATGTTGATTTGTAGTTGATGTAATGTAAAAGTATCAAACAATATAATGCTGTTGTGAAGATTCAATAAGTAAAATCCATAAGTCCACCATAGGGAAATAGGCATTTCTTGATCTATTTGTCATAGCTGGGTCTAACGCAGAAAAGCATGTTTTTTTTTCAGATTTCTAGCGCTGGTATTTGGAGTTTTTTGTCTACGCTTTTTGTGTGCGTTATGGAAATCTGTCTGTCGCATGCACGAGCACGTCTTCCCCATAGAAGTCAATGGAGGCTCAAAATTTGTGTGTAAATAAAATCCAAGACTGGTTTTGAGCGTAAAGTGAGTGACGTCATGAGCTTGTGTGAAAAAGTAGCTAAATCGTGTTCATTTTGTAATAAATAACTTGTTTGGGTATGTAATGTGGTGTATATTGTTTGTATGCATCGATGAGTGTATGTTTGTGATAATATTATTAGTTATATGAAGCTATATGAGTGTGTTTTCCCGTCTGTCAATGTAAGTCAATGGCAAAATGGATTTGTGTTGTTTTTTTTCTAACACCCGAGATCTCGCAACTTTGATCCTTTCTATTTTGATGAAAAAATATTAAATATGACAAATAAATATAGTGTAGTGTTTGTATGAGTGTAAGTGTACTTTGTGTAATATTTGTTTTGTGATTCGTGGATGTTTATTTTGTCGGTAGATGTTAACTACTGGGTCTGAGCTGTCGGTAGAGATTTGTGCGTTCGGAGATTTTTGAGTGTCGGTAACTAAACTCTAAATACCGGAGGGCGGTAAAAACAAGCGTTAGAAGCCCTATACGCTGGTTTTGACGGCTTACGCCAAACTCTAAATCTAGGCCTGAGACTCTCCTTTCCTATTGTAGTAACCAAGCAATACTAAATCTTAGGGATAAGGTTATATACGTTCACCTTGCAAATTAATAATGTGGCCACTAGTGATCAGGGTCTTAGTAGGTTATTGTTATCTGATTATGTGATGTTTGTACCATTATTCACACGTATATTTATTGAATGTCTGTCATTACTCTGTTCCTGAGTATAATATTCTACCTGCTATATATTTTAATTGGTCATACCTGTAGCTAGTCTTCTACCGAGTTTCCTTTAGTCCATATGCAGCTACTTCATACGCTAATCCTTCTAAATCTTGTGATTAAGGTTGGCAAGGTCCAAGAGTGGCCTTTGATATCTAAGGAGGAAAACACTACAGATACTAATGTAAGAATGAGGTCCAAGAAACCACCTTATTGCTATGTCTTATATTTTCACGTAAGCTTAAATTGTTATTTGCTCTTTACTTGACACGCTCCCCTCTTCCCCCTCCTTAATTTAGAGTGGCTTTTTGCCCGCTGACTATCCCCCTTCCCTTAAATATATACAGGTAGCCCTCAGTTTACGCCGGGGTTAGGTTCCAGAAGGAATGGTTGTAAATCGAAACCGTTGTAAATTGAAACCCAGTTTATAATGTAAGTCAATGGTAAGTGAGGGAGATAGGTTCCAGGCCCCTCTCAAAATTGTCATAAGTAACACCTAAAACATTATTTTTAAAGCTTTGAAATTAAGACTTTAAATGCTAAACAGCATTATAAACTTAATAAAATAATTACACAACACAGAATATATAATTAAACTAAGTTAAATGAACAAAAACATTTGCTAAACAGCATTATAAATCTAATAAAATAATCACGCAACACAGACTTCACTTGCATTTTTCTGCAAACAGTTCTTTCTATTCATTCAAATATGGACTGATTTATAGACAGGAAGATCTTGTTCCTCTGAAATCTGCTTGATAGCTCAGGTCTGGTTAAACTGATTAATTTCAGCTTGCTTGGCTTTGCTGCAACACAAGCGGACAGCTTGACCTACTGGCTATTTTAATCAATGCACTGCTTCTCAATGCTTTTCAATAGCAGTCACATGACTGGAAAAAAAGGTTTTTTTTCAGAAACGGTGTAAATTGAACCGTTGTAAAACGAGGGCTACCTGTATTGAATTTTCAATTCATCATAAGGTCCTTAAGGGGACCTCCTTAAGACTACCATTTCTGTTCTAATTCCATTATCATATGACCCACATGTGGTCAGTTCAGTAGTCTCCCCAATCAGCTATGAAAATTATAAAATGGAGGATTCAGAAGCTCAGGTTACTTATTATTTCAAACGCTACTCTAAATGCACCTTATTAATGTATTTCTCATGTTTTTGTGACTGAAGTTGTAACGCTTATGTTTGCTTTTATCTTCTGTACTGTTTGACAATCCTCAATAAAAATATTTAAAAAAAAAAAGCTGATTACTTTGGGGCAATGCCCCGCAAAAGGCCCTTTTAAGGGCTATTTGTAATTTAGTATAGGGTAGGGATTTTTTTATTTTAGGGGGCTTTTTTATTTTATTAGGGGGATTAGATTAGGTGTAATTAGTTTAAAATTCTTGTAATTATTTTTTTATTTTCTGTAATTTAGTTGGGGGGGTTTGTACTTTAGTTTATTTAATTTAATTGTATTTAATTGTAGTTAGTTTAGGTAATTAATTTAATGATAGTGTAGTGTTAGGTGTAATTTGTAATTTAGGTTAGGATTTATTTTACAGGTATATTTGTCTTTATTGTAACTAGGTAGTTATTAAATAGTTAATAACTATTTAATAACTATTGTACCTAGTTAGAATAAATACAAAGTTGCCTGTAAAATAAAATTAAACCCTAAGATGTCTACAATGTAATTATTAGTTATATTGTAGCTATTTTAGGGTTTATTTTACAGGTAAGTATTTAGTTTTAAATAGGAATAATTTATTTAATGATAGTAATTTTATTTTGTTTTATTTAAATTATATTTAAGTTAGGGGGGTTAGGGTTAGACTTAGGGGTTAATAAATTTAATATAGTAGCGGCGACGTTGGGGGCGGCAGATTAGGGGTTAATAAATGTAGGTAGGTGTCGGCGATGTTAGGGACGGCAGATTAGGGGTTAATAAAATTTAACTAGTGTTTGCGAGGCGGGAGTGCGGTGGTTTAGGGGTTAATATATTTATTATAGTGGCGGCAATGTCCGGTCAGCAGATTAGGGGTTAAAAATTTTATTTTGTTGTTTGCGAGGTGTGGGGGGGCCTCGGTTTAGTAGTTAATAGGTAGTTTATGGGTGTTAGTGTACTTTTTAGCACTTTAGTTAAGAGTTTTATGTTACGGCGTTAGCCCTTAAAACTCTTAACTACTGACTTTTAAATGCGGTAGGAGTCTTGACAGGAGAGGTTGTACCGCTCACTTTCTCCAAGACTCGTAATACCGGCGTTAGGAAAATCCCATTAAAAAGATAGGATACGCAATTGACGTAAGGGGATTTGCGGTATGCTCGAGTCGCGGAAAAAAAGTGAGCGGTACACGTGTACCTGCCAGACTCGTAATACCAGCGGGCGTTAAAAAACAGCGTTGGGACCTCTTAACGCTGCTTTTTAAGGCTAACGCAAGACTCGTAATCTCTGTGTTTTTTTGAAAAAGAAGGCATCTAAGATTTTTTGGTTCAGGACTTTGGACAGCACTTTTTTATTGGTTGATCAATTTATCCACCAATCAGCAAGAACAACCTAGGTTGTTCACCAAAAATGGGCCGGCATCTAAACTTACATTCTTGCATTTCAAATAAAGATACCAAGAGAATGAAGAAAATTTGATAATAGGAGTAAATTAGAAAGTTGCTTAAAATTTTGTGCTCTATCTGAATCACGAAAGAAAAAAATGTGGGTTCAGTGTCCCTTTAACATGTTAGCAGTTGTAGCAAACTACAAACTACCCATTAGCACTTACTTCAGTTTTACAAAGTTAAAAATAGACTAGAGCTTGCATTGTATAACTTCTACGTGTTGCATTTCTATAACCTATATCTAAAAAATTGTTATAATTAATAAGACTGCTTAATTTGACAATAAAATAGAACATCTGAAAGATACAGCAGGCTAAAAAACAGGTTTTTTGATGAGAACAGATTGCCGCTTTCTAAACCATTCTTTCTGCGTTGGAGTGCTACACATGCTGTTTCTGAGGAGCCTGTAACAGTTATTCCATTGCCGTGAACAAATAGAAGTCAAAGCAACTCCTTCTAGAGCACGTGTGGGTGTTACACACTTGTATACTGTTTATAATACAAAAAAAGGAAGAAAGTTAAATAAAATCTTGGTAACACAAACTTGAGATCATCAAAAAACGCATCCTCCATGTATCAAAAAATGTCACTCAACTAAAAAAATAATTAATAAAAATTAAAATTAAACATGACAAAGTGCATTTGAGAAGCAAAAACCCAGTTTCACTACTTTCGATGTTTCATCACACAGCAAGATCTGTCCTCTTGTGCAATGCTGCCCCCTGCTTCAGCTCAACCAATTGCGCTAGATCAGGGAATGTCAGTAACTCCTAAAGAGTGTCAGGGTGATTGATCTTGCTACTTCTAAAGTGGAAAAAAGAAGCCGTTTTTGCTTCTTAAATATGTGGAGCAGACTTGCTTATGCAAACCTGCTTCACGGAGCTGAGAACGCAGCTTGATAAATTTACCCCATGGCATTTTACTAATTGTAACAAAAGAGGATTAAATATTTGAGCAATATTATTTCAGACAACTTCAAGTTTAAAGGGACATACCAGTCAAAATTTAAATACACATACATGAATTACATCTATGAATAGAAACCTATTTGCAATATACATGCATTGGCAAAAATGCTTGTAGTAAAGGTTATCACTGTTTTAGTGTTACATATTTTCTCTGCACGTGCATGTGAAGCATAGCTAGATATTGTCAGTTGACAAGCATTTTAAATACTGCAGCTGCTCAGAGCACCAGTGGGGCTTGTATCAAGTCAGCAATTAACAAATTGAGTCATAACCAGATGGTACAAGCACCTTAGGCTCTTTGAGCAAGTGCTGTGTT
The DNA here is from genome assembly GCF_027579735.1 of Bombina bombina. Taxonomy (NCBI): domain Eukaryota; kingdom Metazoa; phylum Chordata; class Amphibia; order Anura; family Bombinatoridae; genus Bombina; species Bombina bombina. Next base: position 192,851,477 of record NC_069499.1, read on the forward strand.
TTAAATGCTGGTGCGCAGTGCATACTTAAATACACATTTTAAACAGCTATAGCTTTTATTAGAAGCAAATGCATCCATGTAGATTCCAATCCATTTTTGGGTTGAATGTCCCTTTAATAGACATAGGGGTAGATTTATCAATGTGCGGGCAGATATGATCCGCTGCAGCGGATCATGTCTGACGCACATCAATAAATGCCGACAGCATATATATATATATATATATACAGTATATGTGCGTGTGGATATGATCCGCTGTAGCGGATCATTTCTGACACACATCAATAAGTGCCGACAGCATATGCTATCGGCATTTATCATTGCACAAGCATTTCTAGTGAAATGCTTGTGCAATGCCGCCCCCTGCAGATTCACAGCCAATCTTCTTAACTTACTTTTTTGGCGAGTAAATCTACCCCATAGTAGCAGCAGAAAAATTGCTTATATCACTTATTATTACATCACTAGTTAGGTCTCATATTGAATATTGTGTACAGTTCTGGAGACTGTATCTTTAAAATTATATAGCTAAACATGAACCTGTTCAAAGGAGGGATAATAATATGGTTTATGGTCTGCAATATAAAGTTTTCAAGAAAGACATGGTCTGAGCTGGAAAAGAGGACATATCACATAAGATGGAGGTCGTAAGAGGACTGTGGTGTTTTATACTTAGTTTATTTCTTCAATCATTATTTCTTGTTATTTTTAAATGGTACCGGAGTGTACTGTTTATCTCAGGCAGTATTTAGAAGAAGAATCTGCCTGCGTTTTCTATGATCTTAGCAGAAGTAACTAAGATCCTTTGCTGTTCTCACATATTCTGAGGAGTGAGGTAACTTCAGAGGGGGAATAGCGTGCAGGTTTTCCTGTAATAAGGTATGTGCAGTTAAAATATTTTTCTAGGGATGGAATTTGCTAGAAAATGCTGCTGATACCGAAGTAATGTAAGTAAAGCCTTAAATGCAGTGATAGCGACTGGTATCAGGCTTATTAATAGAGATACATACTCTTATAAAAGTGTATTTTAAAAAGTTTGCTGGCATGTTTAATCGTTTTTTACATATGTTTGGTGATAAAACTTATTGGGGCCTAGTTTTTTCCACATGGCTGGCTTGAATTTTGCCTAGAAACAGTTCCCTGAGACTTCCCACTGTTGTAATATGAGTGGGAGGGGCCTATTTTGGCGTTTTTTTTGCACAGCAAAAATTACAGACACAGACATCCAGCTTCTTCCTGCATGATCCAGGACTTCTCTGAAGGGCTCAAAAGGCTTCAAAAGTCGTATTGAGGGAGGTAAAAAGCCACAGTAGAGCTGTGGCAGTTGTTGTGACTGTTTAAAATACGTTTTTGTCATTTGTTATTCCGTTTTTGGTATTAAGGGGTTAATCATCCATTTGCAAGTGGGTGCAATGCTCTGCTAACTTGTTACATACACTGTAAAAATTTTGTTAGTGTAACTGCATTTTAAATACTGCAGCTGCTCAGAGCACCAGTGGGGCTTGTATCAAGTCAGCAATTAACAAATTGAGTCATAACCAGATGGTACAAGCACCTTAGGCTCTTTGAGCAAGTGCTGTGTTTTAAATGCTGGTGCACAGTGCATACTTAAATACACATTTTAAACAGCTATAGCTTTTATTAGAAGCAAATGCATCCATGTAGATTCCAATCCATTTTTGGGTTGAATGTCCCTTTAATAGACATAGGGGTAGATTTATCAATGTGCGGGCAGATATGATCCGCTGCAGCGGATCATGTCTGACGCACATCAATAAATGCCGACAGCATATATATATATATATATATATATATATATATATATATATATATACAGTATATGTGCGTGTGGATATGATCCGCTGTAGCGGATCATTTCTGACGCACATCAATAAGTGCCGACAGCATATGCTATCGGCATTTATCATTGCACAAGCATTTCTAGTGAAATGCTTGTGCAATGCCGCCCCCTGCAGATTCACAGCCAATCTTCTTAACTTACTTTTTTGGCGAGTAAATCTACCCCATAGTAGCAGCAGAAAAATTGCTTATATCACTTATTATTACATCACTAGTTAGGTCTCATATTGAATATTGTGTACAGTTCTGGAGACTGTATCTTTAAAATTATATAGCTAAACATGAACCTGTTCAAAGGAGGGATAATAATATGGTTTATGGTCTGCAATATAAAGTTTTCAAGAAAGACATTGTTACCTTAAAGGGGTAGTGTACTGTAAAATTGGTCTCCTTATTATGTTTCCAATAACTTATTATACAGATTGCAGGGTATAAAATGGATGGAAACAACCCTTTAGGTTTATGTTTGTATATGAAATAGATGTTTTGCTCTTTGAACTCACAACCCATTAAAATGGTCTGAGCTGGAAAAGAGGACATATCACATAATTGTATCACTCTATAAAGAAAGGCTTCCTTATCTAATCTTTGTCTGAGATAACAATTTAAAATTAATATTTTAGTATCTTTCTCTCCCATCCACCTCCACTGGGAATGTAATTTCTTCTGAATCTATCCTATATAGCATTTCTGTACACATTACTTAGGTACTAACATTTCAGTTTAAGTAGCAGTAAAATGGATAATTGGGAACACATTAAGAAACTTTTCTGATGAGAAAACTTGTAATTATTTTAAGATACTTCAAGGACATGGAGATAAAAATTAAAGATTTTTGATTTCCTTCTAAGCAAATTTCCATTTTACATCTATTATCAAATGTAACTCATTCTCTTGGTATCTTTTTTTAGCTAGCTTTAGTCCATAAAAGCATACCTAGGTAGGTTAAATGGTGTGCATGTCTTGTGCCATGTTTGTATCACATTGTTAAAAATTCTTGTTGCAAACACTAATGGTATAGAGTACTCAAGATATGTGCACGCTCCTGAGCTTATGGATGTGTTTTAGAAAGGGAGTTAGGTTTTAACAAATATTACCAAGAGGAAAAGGTACATTTGACAATAGTAATTAAGTGGAATGTTTTTAAAAGTAGTATGTTCTAGCTGACTCATTGTTTAATTTGGACTTGTTTCTTTCATAACGATGTAAGCTTTTTCACAAAACAAGCAGCACCAACATAAAGAGTCATACTCTCTCTATCAGAAGTGGTTTATGTAAGCATCTATTTACAGAAGGGTCTGACGATTCATGCAATAGACATCTAATACAACTACTGTTGGTGAATGCATGATTTCCTGGACATACATAAAGTTATTCTAAAAATGAATGAGAAATAGAACTCAAAATAATATCTATTGTGTATATAAAAGAGCAACAGTCATACATTATAAGAAATAGTTTTGTATTAAAGGGACCGTCTACACCTTAGTCATCTTAAAGTCTTACTTTAGATTAAGCTGCAAATATCCTACTGTACCACATCATCACGATCTGGGCTGCATTAAAGGTTTCACTACTTAACTACTTACAAAAGACTCACTAATTGGATTCAACAGACTGCCAATGCTATTCAGCAGAGTGCATAGATGCAGCCCAGATTTTGATGTCATCAGTGGGCGGAGCTTGGCAGCCATTTCAAAGTGACCAGAAAAAATAGTCTTTATAAAATAACTTTTTTACTGTTAAGGCTGCAAGATATAAAAAGGGTGCAGGAGGATATTACAGCTTAATCTAAAGTAAGACTAAGGTGTAGACTGTCCCTTTAAAAAAGTCCCATTAAAGCAGGCACCTAGGACTCTATTGTTTATTATCTGACAGGGACAACTCATAAAGAAAAAGTTGGTTATTCAACATTGGAATATCAATTTTCTAAAATCACAAAATACTGTATATATATATATATATATATATATATATATATATATATATATATATATATATATATATATATATATATATATATATATATATATATATATTATTTATTTATTTTTAAATATTTTTTTATTGAAGCATTAAGATAAACATTACAATACATAAAGAAATAATATGCAGTACATGAGTTGATACAAGCTTAATATGCATAATTCTTGCATGGCACAAATAAGTGATTCTGATAACAAAACAAAACTCTGGCCTGAGGACCACTTAGAGCAATGGTTTACAAACACATAATAAATAAAACATTATATATGACCTCAGTTTTTACCTTTTTTCTTCTAGTTATAGAATGCATATCCCCAAACAAGTGTAAGCCACTTTTGGACTTCTGAACACAATTAGATACCTCAATGTGGGGGATATTGTTTTATTTGCACAGACCACCTTTGGTCCTCTCTAAGTATGTGAAAACTCTTGTATATATTACTATAGTAGGTAAGTAGTATATTTGTAAATATATAAAAAAGAAAAAAGGCCTTGTATATATCAATGGAAGTATAAAGATCGGAAACAATAACAAGACCAATTCAAATATTAAGATAGAAACAATAGAACTTTTGATCATGTTATATGAAAACCTTGAGTGTGAATGAAAACACATATGATCCACCTAGGCATGTATTGACCCCATGAGTTGTCAAGTCCACTCTGCCCAACAAACACAATCAATCATACCATCCAAACACACCCTATTTACAAAACCCACATTCCTTAACAATACCCAATAACGACACAACACCAATTTTGGTATAAAATTAGGCCGCAGCTTGTTTATTACAAACAATTGATTTAAAACATAACCATGTATAAATAATCTCTCAATACATTAACATAAAAATTAACATACCCAAACAAACCCGTGGTGCTAGTCCATACTCAACCCCAAAATAAGATGGCCGTAACCAACATATAATATATATACAATATATATACAGTATATATATATATATATATATATATATATATATATATTCTTTTTCTGGACACAGCAAAGGCAACCTGCACTGTCCACACCTTCCTTTCTTAACGAGTCTTTTAGCTCTAAGGAACCCCATGCCCCCAGAACTACCAAACTGCTCTTCCACCCCACGGGGAGGCCCTTTAATATTAACCAAATGGCCATTAATTACTCTGTGCAAGCGGAAGGCACACTAAGAGTATAACAGCGACAATACGAGAAAATCTTAACTTTCCAGACCAGGTAGGGAGGGTGGGCGAACCTGTCACTGTCAAATTCACTGAAAACTGTGACGTTGTCTTCCCGCTCAGCTGTTGCCTGCTCCTACCCTCAGACTCTGCCCAGCAATCACCTCCCCACCAATCGGGCCTCAATTCCTCCAGGGGTCAAAGGCCTCTTCCATCTAAGCTTCGCCCGTGTCCAGGGGCAATCTTGACCCCATGAGTCGTCAAGTCCACTTGGCCCAACAAACACAATCAATCATACCATCCAAACACACCCTATTTACAAAACCCACATTCCTTAAAAATACCCAATAACGACACAACACCATTTTTGGTATAAAATTAGGCCGCAGCTTGTTTATTAAAAAAATTTGATTTAAAACATAACCATGTATAAATAATCTCTCAATACATTAACATAAAAATTAACATACCCAGCCAAACCCGTTGTGCTAGTCCAAACTCACCCCAAAACTTATTTCTCTTGTTAAGTGTATCCAGTCCACGGATCATCCATTACTTGTGGGATATTCTCCTTCCCAACAGGAAGTTGCAGGAGGATCACCCACAGCAGAGCTGCTATATAGCTCCTCCCCTCACTGCCATATCCAGTCATTCTCTTGCAACTCTCAACTAAGATGGAGGTCGTAAGAGGACTGTGGTGTTTTATACTTAGTTTATTTCTTCAATCATTATTTCTTGTTATTTTTAAATGGTACCGGAGTGTACTGTTTATCTCAGGCAGTATTTAGAAGAAGAATCTGCCTGCGTTTTCTATGATCTTAGCAGAAGTAACTAAGATCCTTTGCTGTTCTCACATATTCTGAGGAGTGAGGTAACTTCAGAGGGGGAATAGCGTGCAGGTTTTCCTGTAATAAGGTATGTGCAGTTAAAATATTTTTCTAGGGATAGAATTTGCTAGAAAATGCTGCTGATACCGAAGTAATGTAAGTAAAGCCTTAAATGCAGTGATAGCGACTGGTATCAGGCTTATTAATAGAGATACATACTCTTATAAAAGTGTATTTTAAAAAGTTTGCTGGCATGTTTAATCGTTTTTTACATATGTTTGGTGATAAAACTTATTGGGGCCTAGTTTTTTCCACATGGCTGGCTTGAATTTTGCCTAGAAACAGTTCCCTGAGACTTCCCACTGTTGTAATATGAGTGGGAGGGGCCTATTTTGGCGTTTTTTTGCACAGCAAAAATTACAGACACAGACATCCAGCTTCTTCCTGCATGATCCAGGACTTCTCTGAAGGGCTCAAAAGGCTTCAAAAGTCATATTGAGGGAGGTAAAAAGCCACAGTAGAGCTGTGGCAGTTGTTGTGACTGTTTAAAATACGTTTTTGTCATTTGTTATTCCGTTTTTGGTATTAAGGGGTTAATCATCCATTTGCAAGTGGGTGCAATGCTCTGCTAACTTGTTACATACACTGTAAAAATTTCGTTAGTGTAACTGCATTTTTTCACTGTTATTTCAAAATTTGGGAAAATTTGTGTTTCTTAAAGGCGCAGTAACGTTTTTTATATTGCTTGTAAACTTGTTTTAAAGTGTTTTCCAAGCTTGCTAGTCTCATTGCTAGTCTGTTTAAACATGTCTGACACAGAGGAACCTACTTGTTCATTATGTTTGAAAGCCATGGTGGAGCCCAATAGGAGAATGTGTACTAAATATATTGATTTCACCTTAAACAGTAAAGATCAGTCTTTATCTATAAAAGAATTATCACCAGAGGGTTCTGTCGAGGGGGAAGTTATGCCGACTAACTCTCCCCACGTGTCAGACCCTTCGGCTCCCGCTCAGGGGACGCACGCTAATATGGCGCCAATTACATCAGGGACGCCCATAGCGATTACCTTGCAGGACATGGCTGCAATCATGAATAATACCCTGTCAGAGGTATTATCTAGATTGCCTGAATTAAGAGGCAAGCGCGATAGCTCTGGGGTTAGGAGAGATACAGAGCGCGCAAATGCTGTTAGAGCCATGTCTGATACTGCGTCACAGTATGCAGAACATGAGGACGGAGAGCTTCAGTCTGTGGGTGACATCTCTGACTCGGGGAAACCTGATTCAGAGATTTCTAATTTTAAATTTAAGCTTGAGAACCTCCGTGTATTGCTTGGGGAGGTATTAGCTGCTCTGAATGACTGTAACACAGTTGCAATTCCAGAGAAATTGTGTAGGCTGGATAGATACTATGTGGTGCCGGTGTGTACTGACGTTTTTCCTATACCTAAAAGGCTTACAGAAATTATTAGCAAGGAGTGGGATAGACCCGGTGTGCCCTTTTCCCCACCTCCTATATTTAGAAAAATGTTTCCAATAGACGCCACTACACGGGACTTATGGCAGACGGTCCCTAAGTTGGAGGGAGCAGTTTCTACTTTAGCAAAGCGTACCACTATCCCGGTTGAGGACAGTTGTGCTTTTTCAGATCCAATGGATAAAAAATTGGAGGGTTACCGTAAGAAAATGTTTATTCAACAAGGTTTTATTTTACAGCCCCTTGCATGCATTGCGCCTGTCACTGCTGCAGCGGCATTCTGGTTTGAGGCCCTGGAAGAGGCCATCCAGACAGCTCCATCGAATGAAATTATTGACAAGCTTAGAAAGCTTAAGCTAGCTAACTCATTTGTTTCTGATGCCATTGTTCATTTGACTAAACTAACGGCTAAGAATTCCGGATTCGCCATCCAGGCGCGTAGGGCGCTATGGCTTAAATCCTGGTCAACTGACGGGACTTCAAAGTCTAAATTACTCAACATTCCTTTCAAGGGGCAGACCTTATTCGGGCCTGGCTTGAAGGAAATTATTGCTGACATTACTGGAGGCAAGGGTCATACCCTTCCTCAGGACAGGGCCAAATCAAAGGCCAAACAGTCTAATTTTCGTGCCTTTCGAAATTTCAAGGCAAGAGCAGCATCAACTTCCTCCGCTTCAAAACAAGAGGGAACTGTTGTTCATTCCAGACAGGCCTGGAAACCTAACCAGTCCTGGAACAAGGGCAAGCAGGCCAGAAAGCCTGCTGCTGCCCCCAAGACAGCATGAAGGAACGGCCCCCTATCCGGAAACGGATCTAGTGGGGGGCAGACTTTCTCTCTTCGCCCAGGCGCGGGCAAGAGATGTTCAGGATCCCTGGGCATTGGAGATCATATCTCAGGGATATCTTCTGGACTTCAAAGCTTCTCCTCCACAAGGGAGATTTCATCTTTCAAGGTTATCAGCAAGCCAGATAAAGAAAGAGGCATTCCTAAGCTGTGTGCAAGACCTCCTAGTAATGGGAGTGATCCATCCAGTTCCTCGGACGGAACAAGGACAGGGATTTTATTCAAATCTGTTTGTGGTTCCCAAGAAAGAGGGAACCTTCAGACCAATCTTGGATCTAAAGATCTTAAACAAATTCCTCAGAGTTCCATCATTCAAAATGGAAACTATTCGGACCATCCTACCCATGATCCAAGAGGGTCAGTACATGACCACAGTGGACTTAAAGGATGCCTACCTTCACATACCGATTCACAAAGATCATCATCGGTTCCTAAGGTTTGCCTTTCTAGACAGGCATTACCAATTTGTAGCTCTTCCCTTCGGGTTGGCCACTGCCCCGAGAATTTTTACAAAGGTTCTGGGCTCACTTCTGGCGGTTTTAAGACCGCGAGGCATAGCGGTGGCTCCGTATCTAGACGACATCCTGATACAAGCTTTCAAATTGCCAAGTCTCATACAGAGATAGTTCTGGCATTTCTGAGGTCGCATGGGTGGAAAGTGAACGTGGAAAAGAGTTCTCTATCACCACTCACAAGAGTCTCCTTCCTAGGGACTCTTATAGATTCTGTAGAGATGAAAATTTACCTGACGGAGTCCAGGTTATCAAAACTTCTAAATGCTTGCCGTGTCCTTCATTCCATTCCACGCCCGTCAGTGGCTCAGTGCATGGAAGTAATCGGCTTAATGGTAGCGGCAATGGACATAGTGCCATTTGTGTGCCTGCATCTCAGACCGCTGCAATTATGCATGCTAACTCAGTGCAATGGGGATTACTCAGATTTGTCCCCTCTACTAAATCTGGATCAAGAGACCAGAGATTCTCTTCTCTGGTGGCTTTCTCGGGTCCATCTGTCCAAGGGTATGACCTTTCGCAGGCCAGATTGGACGATTGTAACAACAGATGCCAGCCTTCTAGGTTGGGGCGCAGTCTGGAACTCCCTGAAGGCTCAGGGATCGTGGACTCAGGAGGAGAAACTCCTCCCAATAAATATTCTGGAGTTAAGAGCAATATTCAATGCTCTTCTAGCTTGGCCTCAGTTAGCAACACTGAGGTTCATCAGATTTCAGTCGGACAACATCACGACTGTGGCTTACATCAACCATCAAGGGGGATCCAGGAGTTCCCTAGCGATGTTAGAAGTCTCAAAGATAATTCGCTGGGCAGAGTCTCACTCTTGCCACCTGTCAGCGATCCACATCCCAGGCGTAGAGAACTGGGAGGCGGATTTTCTAAGTCGTCAGACTTTTCATCCGGGGGAGTGGGAACTCCATCCGGAGGTGTTTGCTCAACTGGTCCATCGTTGGGGCAAACCAGAACTGGATCTCATGGCGTCTCGCCAGAACGCCAAGCTTCCTTGTTACGGATCCAGGTCCAGGGACCCGGGAGCAACGCTGATAGATGCTCTAGCAGCTCCTTGGTTCTTCAACCTGGCCTATGTGTTTCCACCGTTTCCTCTGCTCCCTCGACTGATTGCCAAAATCAAACAGGAGAGAGCATCGGTGATTCTGATAGCGCCTGCGTGGCCACGCAGGACCTGGTATGCAGACCTAGTGGACATGTCATCTCTTCCACCATGGACTCTGCCTCTGAGGCAGGACCTTCTAATACAAGGTCCTTTCAATCATCCAAATCTAATTTCTCTGAGACTGACTGCATGGAGATTGAACGCTTGATTCTATCAAGGCGTGGCTTCTCCGAGTCAGTCATTGATACCTTAATACAGGCTCGGAAGCCTGTCACCAGGAAAATCTACCATAAGATATGGCGTAAATATCTTTATTGGTGTGAATCCAAGAGTTACTCATGGAGTAAGGTTAGGATTCCTAGGATATTGTCCTTTCTCCAAGAGGGTTTGGACAAAGGCTTATCAGCTAGTTCTTTAAAAGAACAGATCTCTGCTCTGTCTATTCTTTTGCACAAGCGTCTGGCAGAAGTTCCAGACGTCCAGGCATTTTGTCAGGCTTTGGTTAGGATTAAGCCTGTGTTTAAAACTGTTGCTCCCCCGTGGAGCTTAAACTTGGTTCTTAAAGTTCTTCAGGGAGTTCCGTTTGAACCCCTTCATTCCATTGATATTAAACTTTTATCTTGGAAAGTTCTGTTTTTGATGGCTATTTCCTCGGCTCGAAGAGTGTCTGAGTTATCTGCCTTACATTGTGATTCTCCTTATCTGATTTTTCATTCAGACAAGGTAGTTCTGCGTACCAAACCTGGGTTTTTACCTAAGGTGGTTTCTAACAGGAATATCAATCAAGAGATTGTTGTTCCATCATTGTGTCCTAATCCTTCTTCAAAGAAGGAACGTCTTTTGCATAATCTGGACGTAGTCCGTGCCTTGAAGTTTTACTTACAGGCTACTAAAGATTTTCGTCAAACATCTGCCCTGTTTGTTGTTTACTCTGGACAGAGGAGAGGTCAAAAAGCTTCGACAACCTCTCTCTCCTTTTGGCTTCGGAGCATAATACGCTTAGCCTATGAGACTGCTGGACAGCAGCCCCCTGAAAGGATTACAGCTCATTCTACTAGAGCTGTGGCTTCCACCTGGGCCTTTAAAAATGAGGCCTCTGTTGAACAGATTTGCAAGGCTGCGACTTGGTCTTCGCTTCACACCTTTTCAAAATTTTACAAATTTGACACTTTTGCTTCTTCGGAGGCTGTTTTGGGGAGAAAGGTTCTACAGGCAGTGGTTCCTTCCATTTAAGCTCCTGCCTTGTCCCTCCCATCATCCGTGTACTTTAGGCTTTGGTATTGGTATCCCACAAGTAATGGATGATCCGTGGACTGGATACACTTAACAAGAGAAAACATAATTTATGCTTACCTGTTAAATTTATTTCTCTTGTAGTGTATCCAGTCCACGGCCCGCCCTGTCCTTTTAAGGCAGGTCTAAATTTTAATTAAACTACAGTCACCACTGCACCCTATGGTTTCTCCTTTCTCGTCTTGTTTCGGTCGAATGACTGGATATGGCAGTGAGGGGAGGAGCTATATAGCAGCTCTGCTGTGGGTGATCCTCTTGCAACTTCCTGTTGGGAAGGAGAATATCCCACAAGTAATGGATGATCCGTGGACTGGATACACTACAAGAGAAATAAATTTATCAGGTAAGCATAAATTATGTTTTTCTTTCATCCAAAACAAGATGGCCGTAACCAACATATAATATAAATATATATATATATATATATATATATATATATATATATATATATATACATATATATATATATATATATATATATTCTTTGTCTGGACACAGCAAACGCAACCTGCTCTGTCCGTACCTTCCTTTCTTAACCAGTCTTTTAGCTTTGAGGAACCCCATGCCCACAGAGCTACCACACTGTTCTCCCACCCCACAGGGAGGCCCTTTATTATGCATGCCTGACCATGCAGACCTCCAGTGTAACCTCAGAAGTATATCAGACCAAATTAAACACATCTTGGGGAACAATGACTTTAATCTAGCTAAATCAGTCTTTATTTTTCTTGCCAACTCTCTTTGTGGCGTAAAGCCAAGGTCATTGCCTCCCACATGTACTACTAATATATCTGAATGGTTCCATCTTTTGCAATAGTCAACAATCAAACCTAACATCTGGACCCATCGGAGGCCACTAACTCCAAACCACTTCAATTCAAAAACTTTCCTAGAGAAACCCAACTGGAGACCATCCTTTTTCTGTGCTGCTGTCTTCCTTGCTCAATATACAAAAGAATGACCTACCAACCAGACCAACTGAGAACCTATAAAATAAACAAAGAACAAAGCACACTAAACTTAGGCCTAATATACAGACAATAACTGTTTGATCCCCACCTACCAATATGCTTCAATACACTCTCACCCAAACCTAGAGAAGCCGCCTCTGTAGCTGCACCTATTCTAAACGTATGAGACCCAAACTCAGCCGGCACCAAACTCAAAGGATTCAATGCCTTACTTATGACGGACTGAAACTGGAAGTGAGACAATGAAACCCCATTCTGATGAACTAACAAGGAACCTCCAACTAGAGGCCTAAAATTCAAAAACCTTCCTAAAGACTCGCAAGGACAAACACTTAAACCACTTGCAAACATCAAAATAGATTGCCCTCAACCACTCTGATTTGTTTTATACAAACACCAACCAAAAAAAACAGCGCAACACTCACTCAGTAACTTGATTAAAGGGGTTAAATAATGTATATATGTATATATGGTATATCTGATAATAATCAATAAATATTGCAATATTAGCACATATATCACAATAATTATTTGCTATCCCAATATAGTATGTTGAATCCACAGCCAAACAGTTAGGATTACAATAATCTTCACATATATAATAGTCCAATACAGATAAAGTCTTAGTGAAAAAACTGTGAACAATCTTGATGGTGAAGAGAAAATATCTATATATATATATATATATGTCTGAATATATGAACAGTCTTACTGTTGATAGAAGTGGTCTCAGGAAGCTCCTTTCTAAACCCAGATGCAGCTACTCCAAACACGCTGCTTGTCTTGCAGCTAAAACACCAAACCTTTCACTCCCAGAGAACAGCGCAGTCTGAAGAAAAAAGGGGACTCCAATAGTGCAATACTGTGTATAATAAGCACTCATAATTAACATCAAAGTATGCCAAATACTCACAATATCTGGCGGATAAAATTTCACATAAAGGTATATTTTCAATTTTCCATATAACACCGAGCCCTCATAGAGTCACCACACGCTTCAGAAACAAACAGCAATGTACCCGGTCGGCGTGTGACGTCAGCACCCGACAACAGCAGACATTTGATGGCCTTTCCTCCTTTTTCTGGGTCGTGGAAGGGTTGCTGTCTTTCTGGTGCTGGAACACTGGTACGATACCTGTCAGCGTTTGTAAGTGTCCTCGAGTTCCGAGTTGAACTCGGTGTTATATGGAAATTTGAAAAGATACCTTTATGTGAAATTTTATTCGCCAGATATTGTGAGTATTTGGCATACTTTGATGTTAATAAAGAGTGCTTATTATACACAGTATTGCACTATTGGAGTCCCCTTTTTTCTTCACAGACTGCGCTGTTCTCTGGGAGTGAAAGGTCTGATTTGTTTTGCTCTTTTTCAAATATATTTCCACCCTTGAAGTGGACCACGACAAATCGGATAAAAGCAGCCTACCTTGACCCAACCTATTCTTACTAACCAATTCAGATAATCGAAAGGTACCGATAAATGCCATAACAAATGCTGCCTTAAACATGGCCACCTCATAAGGAGAAGAGCAGACTTCTGGTAATACGGAGCAAACAACTGAAATGAAATAGGGCGCCTACTATCCAAACTTCTTCTTCCCCTCTTCAAGCCTTTCAAAAGCTTTTTGACACATCTGGCAACCCCAACAGCTTAAAAGGAAAGGCAAGCGTAGATAATTTTCTCTCCATAACCAAAGGGGACAAACCTTCAAGTTTCCACTGCCACATCCACTCCAGGAGCCCCCCAGTTAACCTATCACAGCCTTCAACCAAGCTCTTCTGACTTAACCAAAACAGCCACTCTGACCAAACCTTTGAATAGGCTGCCCAAGTACTTGGCGCCAAGGATGACTTTACCAATCCGGCAAGTCTTCCGTGCCGAGCCGCGACAGAAATTCCAGCATTTCTGCCCCACTTTGTCTGCCAAAGGTTACACGATTTGTATTATGAATCCAATGTCCCTAATCAATTTGCCAAAACCACACATACAAGGTTTAAACCTAGGTCCGTCTTCTATCCTATGAGGGAGAGGGGTCCTTTTTTTGGAGGCTTTCCATCGTAGGATAGAGGAGGACCTGGTTCAACTGTCCAAATGCCACATTGCGACCCCCTATACTCTCACTTAGGGTCAGAGACAAGTCCTTGAGAGCTTGAGAAAACGCAATGATATAGTCATTAGACAAGCAGATAAGGTGGGAAGCATTGTGGTATTAGACAGGGAAGCCTACATAAGAGAAGCTGAAAGGCAAATTCAGGGCACTGAAGTGTATCTTACTCTCCCATGTGACCCTACTAATGTATATAAATTACAGCTTTTAGATTTGCTGGATGATGCACTGCAGGAGGGTATCCTGGATCAAGATACTTTTGATTACTTATTTGTACCCATACCAATTATTCCTATCCCCCACCACCTCCCGAAGGTACATAAATCCTTGGAGGAGGTGAGGGGAAGACCAATTGTATCAGGCATTGGTTCCCTTGTTGAGAGGTATCTGGCTGGGTAGAGTCACTACTGCAGCCTATTGCCCAGCAATTACCCTATTTTCTTAAAGACATCACACATCTTCTATTGAATTTAGAACAAGTAGGTTGGAACATCAACAATACATGGCTAACAGTTGATGTAGTGGGTCTCTATTCGTGTATTCCACATTAATTTGGACTGGAAGCAGTCCAGTACTCCCTTGATGCGTACAGCAATTATGATAATAAACTCAAAAGCTATCTGATGAGGTTCCTGGAATTCCTTCTTGTCCACAATTTTTTTAAATATGGGGACACTTTTTTTCTCCAGAGAGGTGGGACCACTATGGGCGGAAAGTTTGTCCCTGCTTACGCCAACCTGTTCATGGGTTGTTGGCAGAGGTCCCATGTCTTTGGAGAAAGAAATCCCTTCAGAGAGAACATAGGGTCATATAAAAGGTACATAGATGACCTTCTCTTTGTGTGGACAGGTAATGAAAGGGACATGAAGGATTTCATCACATACCTCAATTCCAACAAGCTCAACTTGTAATTCACTTCATCCTCTAATAAGACACAAATCCCTTACCTGGATCTGTATTTAATAGGAGATTCCACTACTTCTAATGTAAAAACCACATTGTATAGAAAGCCTATCACTTCTAATACCATCCTCCACGCCAAATCATGTCACCCCAGGCACACCGGCTTTGGGGTGGCAAAAAGGCAATTCATTAGGATGAAAAGAAACTGCTCATCTGAAGCAGATTTTCTGAAAGAATCAGAGACATTGAAAAAACAGTTAAGGGAAAGAGGATATTTACATAAGACTGTCAGTAGGGCCTTCCTTGAGATTAGCAGACTTGATAGAAAAAAATGCTACAACAGAACAAATATAACCATAAGTATTCCACTTTCAATGGACAAAAAACAAAATGTATTACCACATATAGTCCACATTTTTCATATATATGTAGGATTATAGGCAAACATCTCCCTGTATTAACAGGTGAGAACAGTCTTAAAGAGTTTGTTTCAAAGGGTTGTAATTTCATTCCCTGAAGGGGACAAATCCCTGGGCAATATTCTAGCACCTAGTATGCTAAGAAAAACCAGCAGGATGGAACAGTTGGCTCTAGGTCAAAGGGCATTTTAAATGCCATTTCTCTAATTGAATAGCTTGTGGCCATACCCGTGAAACAAACAGATTCCAATCCAGGGTTACTCAAAGAGTCTTTCTTTCTACTGATTGCACTAACTGTTGCACCAGGTTTGTCATCTACGTAGCGGAATGTTCTGACTGCGAGCTTCAGTACGTAGGGTGTACCACACGTGAAGCTCGTTCATGCATTAGGGCAGTGATTTTTAACCTTTTTTTTTTTTGGGTTGAAAAACACTGCATTAGGGAACACCTAAATAACATTGAACAAGGGATAGATTGTTCAGACCTGGTACAACATTTTATCACATACCACAATAGGAAAGTCAATACCTTCAAATAGCAAATTATAGAGTGTATACGCAATACTCAGAGGGGAGGAGACAGAATCTCTAAACTTTTGCATAGGGAGGCGTTCTGGATATTCACACTACATACAAGACGCCCTAAGGTATTCAATGCAGATGGAGATATCATTAATCACTGGCAACATAGATAATATGTGCAGTTTTAACTCTCCACCTAGTTTCCAGCTAGGATAACTTGATCTATTCTGGCTGTTTCTTCTTTTCTCTTGTCAATATTTTGGTTAGCATGATATATATATATATATATATATATATATATATATATATATATATATTTCTTTCCTAAGATATGGTGAGTCCACGGCTTCAGTAATTACTGTTGGGAATATCACTCCTGGCCAGCAGGAGGAGACAAAGAGAACCTTAGTTAAACTGCTAAGTATCACTCCCTTACCCACAACCCGCAGTTATTTTCTTAGCCTTCTGTGCATGGAGGAGGTGAGGTTTAGGTGTCTAAAGAAAAATTTTGATTTCATCTACAAGCAAGTTTTGGGATATAGCCGTATTCCACGTCATTCCTTGCAGTCGGGTAGTGGTGGCTTTAAAGCAGTTAGGAATTTGTAAAGAAGTACTTACTGATTTTCCTAACAATTGCTGCTCTAATTTAGAAAGCCAGAGTTGGCTACTCTGTTCTTTATTTTTCAAAGGTCTCTGTGAGGAACTGTGTCTTCTCATAACTTGTAACCGTTTACATGCCGGACAGCGGAGCAGGTAATTGCTTTTTCTTCCAGTTGAGGAGACCATGCACTTAACAAATTAAAAAAAGACACTGCTTTTTATTGGGACACTGGGGCATGAAGCAGGCACTGCTTCATGTGTGAGACTAACATTTAAACTCTTTTAAAAAAAGAAAGGGTAAAATGTTTTTATTAGGCTTTATTTTCTGACACATATTTACTTGATAAAACAATACAAGTTTAAACTGAAAGTAAGGCAAATTTTTTTATTTCAGCAGCTTATTTATTTCCCCTTTGCTTTAAAATAAAACAATGCCTCTCTGTGTCACAGTAGTAATTTGAGCTTGGCAGTTGCGGTCACATGACCGGCTTTACTTCATAACATTTCTGAGGAAAAAGTTGTTTTTCTCAATTTCTGGGTGATCCAGTCTTAATTGGCAAGGGTAAGGCACCTCAGTAATTGAGGGGTGAGGTTGCCTAAGGGGTATTTTAGAAGTTTATTTGATGTTTATTAATTGTTTTTTCTTAACTTTTATCACATAACTTTAGCTTGTGATCGATCCTTATTTGAGATAAAATGTAAAGTGAATTTTTTCCTTGGCTTATTTTAAGTGAATATTAAAATCTTTTAAACTTATTTGTACAAGTTTATTTACTGTTTCACAACATGTCTGATATGGAGCAAGAGCCTGCTCTCATGAATTCATGCTTATTATGTTTAGATGCACAAATTGCAGCTCCTATGCAATTTTGTTCTTCATGTGTCAAGAAAACCTTGCAAAATAAAGGTAACATTTTTGAACCTAATGTCTCTCAGGATGATGCTGTTAAACTAATACCTCAGCTTTGTCCTGCTACGTCCCAAGCCTCAATGGTGTCTCATACATTGCCCTGCGGTTCCCCTATAACTCCTAGTGGAGTTTATTTAAAAGCAGAAATTGCTTTTAAATAAACTGCTACTAGCTCCAATGCTGTCTTTAATCCACCTCAACCTGTTGGACAGAATATACCACGAATCCCACTTCCAGATAAATATGACGGTAATCCTGAAGAATGCCGTGGATTCCTTAATCAATGTCATTTACACTTCAGAAACAATCCTCAAGTTTTTTTTCCAATTCTACTTCCAAAATCACCTTTATTATTTCCCTCATGAAGGGTAAGGCTCTAGCCTGGGTGTCCCCTCTTTTAGAGAAGAATGATCCTTAACTACAGGATGTGGAATTATTTGTATCCATTTTTTCTTCTGTTTTTAACAAGCCTGGGAGGTCTGCAGCGGCTGAGGCAGGATTGTTGGATCTGAGACAGGGATCCCTTTTGGTAGCTCAATATGCTATTGAATTCAGGACTTTAGCCGCAGAAACTGATTGGAACCATGGAGCCTTACGGGCAGCCTTTCGCAAAGGACTTTGCAAACGCCTTAAGGATGAACTTGTATTTCGGGAACTCCCCGTTTCATTGGAGGGTCTTATCAATTTATGTATTACTCTCGACGCCCGGCATTCTGAACGTCTTCAGGAGAGAGATAGGAATCGGAGATCCTTTTTTAAATCTTCTTTTCGTCCTCCTTTTCGAACCTCAAGTCTTTCTAATAATAATTCCCAATCTCCTGAGTCTGTGGAACCCATGGAAGTAGGAGCTATTAAATTGTCAGAAGCTGAACGCCATAGAAGGCGTACTCTTGGGTTATGTCTGTATTGTGGTACCAAAGGACATTTACTGAAGGGCTGTCCTATCCGGCCAGTAAAAGCCAAGGCTTAACTTTTGATAGAGGGACAGAGTTAAGCCAGAATCCCATGTCTTCCCTCAATTCTAAAATTTTTGTTCCTGTAACTATCACTTTTGGAAACACCAGGTTTCGAGCTCAAGCTCTCATCGATTCTGGAGCTGCTGGAGTTTTCATTGATTCAAACTTTGCTGTCTCTCTCAGGATTCCTCTTCAGGCCAAGAAACAGTTAATTAAAGGTAACTACTGTTAGTGGACAGCCTCTAGGTTCTGGTATCATACAACATTCTACCATGCCTCTTCTTTTGTCTGTGGGCATACTTCATTCTGAAATTATTTGTTTTGATGTCATCTATTCTCCCCACATACCATTGATTCTGGGGTTACCTTGGTTGCAGCTTCATGATCCAGTTTTCTCATGGTCTAAAGGAGAACTTATTTCCTGGGGAACTACCTGTTTCAAACATTGCCTGCAAAATCCCTCTAAACCATCTTGTCCTGTCGTAGCTATGGTGGAAGTTCCTGATTTATTGCCTAATTACTATCATGCCTTTAGTGATGTGTTTTCTAAAAAGGAGGCTGAGACGTTACATCCACACCAGATATTTGACTGTCCTATCAAATTGTATTCAGGGGCTCCTCTACCTAAAGGAAGGACCTATCCCCTCTCTCGTCAAGAAAATGTCTCTCTTGATGAATACATAAAGGACAACTTAGCCAGAGGATTTATTCGTCCTTCCTCATCACCTGTGGGTGCACTTTTTTTCTTCATTGGGAAAAAAGATGGAGGTCTTCGTCCCTGTATTGATTATCGAGCCTTGAATCAGATTACTGTCAAAAACAGCTATCCTCTGTCGCTCATTTCTGAGTTATTTGATCGTCTTCAAGGTGCTTCTATTTTTTCCAAGTTAGATCTCCGTGGGGCCTACAATCTGGTCAGAATCCGTAAAGGAGACGAATGGCAGACGGCATTTAACACTAGATTTGGTTACTACGAGTATCTAGTAATGCCATTCGGATTGTGCAATGCACCAGCAGTATTTCAGCACTTTGTTAACGAAATCTTCAGAGATTATCTAAATCAATTTGTTATCATTTATCTCAATGACATTCTGATCTATTCAAAAACATTACAGGAACATGTACATCATGTAAGACTGGTACTTCAGAGGTTACAAGACAATTCCCTGTTCGCTAAATTGGAGAAATGCTCTTTTCATCAGAGTACCATTCCCTTTTTGGGGTATATCATTTCTGAATCAGGTTTTGAGATGGATCCTGCTAAACTTTCGGCTATCAAGGACTGGCCAAGACCAACTACTCTCAAATCCCTGCAGAGGTTTCTTGGCTTTGCCAATTACTATAGAAAGTTTATAAAGAACTTTGCTGACATCACGTCTCCGCTCACTTCTCTTACTAAGAAAGGGCAAAATTGTAAGAACTGGTCCTCTTCGGCAGTACAGGCTTTTGAAACTCTAAAATCAGCATTTTCTTCTGCACCTCTTCTCAGTCATCCAATTCCTGATTTCCTGTTTATTTTGGAGGTTGACGCTTCCTCTATAGCAGCTGGAGCTGTTCTCTCCCAACGTGATTCGACTACCAGCAAGATACATCCTGTGGCGTTCTTTTTGAAAAAATTCAATCCTGCCGAGTTAAATTATGATGTGGGCAATAAGGAGATTTTGGCTATAAAATTAGCTTTGGGTGAATGGAGGCATTGGTTAGAGGGTACCAGTACCTTTTTTCATTCTGACAGATCACAAGAATCTTTTATACCTCCAAACAGCTACACGTCTCAATCCTCGTCAGGCTCGGTGGGCCTTGTTCTTCTCCAGGTTTAATTTTGTACTTTCCTATGTTCCTGGTTCAAAAAATTCCAAGGCAGATGCTTTATCTAGGCAGTTCCAATCTTCTGAACCTTCTCCATTGGATTCAGAACCTATACTACATCCAGTCAAAGTTTTGGCTCAAGTATTCTCTTTTCCAGTACAGGCTTTACATGCTGCTCAAGTCCGGGGACCATCTTCTTGCAAACTGCCTTCTGGTATCCTGTATGTACCCAAAGGATTACGTCTTAAGCTTCTACGTTGGGCTCACGACAACATTTCAGCAGGTCATCCTGGAATAAGCAATACATTGTGGAAACTGAAGCAGAATGTTTGGTAGTCCACTATGAGGAGGGATGTTAAGGATTATATTGCTGCTTGTAGTTCTTGTGCTTCAAACAAACAATCTTCTCATCGACCGTTTGGTCTATTACACCCTCTTCCTATTCCTCATTACCCTTGGTCTCACTTATCCATGGACTTTGTTACAGATCTTTCTGTTTCTGCTGGAAATACGAACATTTGGGTAGTGGTGGATCGGTTCTCCAAGTCTGCTCACTTCATACCTCTTCCAGGTTTGCCTTCAGCCCAAAGACTTTGTGAACTCTTTGTTCTACATATATCTCGTTTACATGGTTTTCCCACTGACATAGTCTCAGATCGTGGAGTCCAATTTGTTTCCAAATTTTGGAGGTCTTTTTGTAAGCACTTCAGAATCAACATCTCTCTTTCTACTGCACATCATCCTCAATCCAACGGACAGACTGAGCGTGTAAATCAAGGTTTGGAATCTTTTCTTAGACATTATGTAGACCATCACCACTCCAACTGGTCTCAGTTATTGCCTTTGGCGGAATTAGCTCACAACTCACGTTATAACGCCTGTCAGGATACTTTTGTATGTTAACCTCTGAACTTGGATTAAGCAGAAACAGAGAAATATAAGAGTGGGAATGTGACACAAAGTTAGATACTGGATGGCCTAAGTGAATAACTGTGTGTATTTCTGTTGCCCAAGTAACTAGCGTCACATACATATATATGAAATAATATCGGCTAGATTTGGAGTTTGGCGGTAGATGGGCTGCTAACGCTACGCGTGGTTTATGTCTAACGCACGGCATTGTTTGACTCCGGTATTTAGAGTTCAAAAAAGACCATCTAACGATGCTCCTAACGCGTGTATTTCACACGCGGAATCCTGCCCGCGTTAGACAGTCTCCCATAGAGATCAATGGAAAAGCAAAAAAAATAGCTTTTTTCACCTAACACTCGATCTCGCGAGAAATACGCACAGCTCGGTCATATGACGCATACCACATCATGCACAACAATAACACGCCGCAAATGTCACAACAACAATCACTCAACAAAGCACAGAAGCATTACACATTCACAAGCGGGGGGATTTTTAATAAAATTTAATACAGGGAATACGCATATACTTTAAGATGCAGAAATACGCTAAATAACAACAAGGAATAAAAAATATATACATACACTAGCAAAATAATCGCATTCAATATCACTATATATTAGGACAAACATACTTATACAACACTTCACTAATAACACACCATCGCAAATTCACATTTAAACATAATACTATTGGACAATGTTATAGAAAACGAGCACTATGACATCATCGCATTCTACACATTCCACAAATACTAACTCCAAATGAGCATGCGCAAATTCACACAACTAATACAAATTGCACTAATATTAATTGCTAATAAAGCACACCTGAACACAATTTACAACGGAAATTGGTACATCATTAAACATTTACACAGGGTATATAAGCACCACACAAGCATGGCTTCTTTGACTGTGTTGCTGGTGGGTCTTTGGAGATTGGAGGTTTAAGATTAGAGAGTTTGTGCATTATTGTGAGTGAGTTAGTGTTAGTGTGAGAGAGTCAATTGTTAGTGTTATCGTGAGTGAGTTAGTGGGAGTGGGAGTTAGTGGGAGTGGGAGAGAGTCAGTTAGTGGGAGCGTGAGTGAGTTAGTGGTAGTGGGAGTTGTTAGTGAGAGTTAGTGGTAGTGTGAGAGAGTCAGTTAGTGGGAGCGTGAGTTAGTGGTAGTGTGAGTTATTGAGAGTTAGTGGGAGTGGGAGTTAGTGAGAATTAGTAGTAGTGTGAGTTAGTGAGAATTAGTAGTAGTGTGAGTTAGCGAGCGAGTGATTTTTCTGTACACTTAACACATTTACACGCAAACACATTCAATACATACATACACTTATCAATAACACTACATACACTCCATACCCCATAACCCCTCATACTACACTCCATACCCCATTCCCTGTAGTCCCATTCCCTTTCATCCCATTTACTCTTATCCCATACCCCATACCCATCCCATACCCATCCCCTAGTTACATTTAGTTTACATATCCTCCTTTTAGTCTTCTTCTTCTTTTGGTTTATTTAAATACTCCTTACCCTTTTTGTTTTTTTAGATCCCTCTCACACTTTCAGCACTTATTTTGTCTTTTTAGTTCTTTATTTTGACCCCCTTTCATTTCATCACACTCACTTTTTGTTTGATTATTTGGAGTTTAGTTTAGGGAACAGATGGAGGGCAGGCAGGGGAGAGGTAGAGGGGGGAGGAGAGGGAGGGGGAGAGGAACAGGGCAGGAAGGGGGCAGGAAGCGGGGGTGGAAGCGGTGGGTGGACCCAGCCACTTGGTTCAAGATGAACAAGTGGCTGGGCCCAGTGGCGGACAGAGTAGGGCTTCACAGTCCGGGAAACAGAGGGCATCGTCACAGGGGAAGGCCAAGGCGACTAGGGAGGCGAGGTTTTCGATGGAGGAGAAGGAGGCCCTCGTAGAGGCCTATATGGCCAGGTATAGGAGGCTGCAGCACCAGAAGACCACCCCGACTGAGAAGAGGAAGCTCTGGCATGAGATAAGGAATGCAGTCAATGCAGTGGGTGACCGGAACAGAGATATGGACTCTATAAAACATCGCTACCGGGACTGTAAGATGGATCTCAAGAAAAAGTTAAGCCTGGAGGCCCGACATTCCGCAGGAACCGGTGGCGGCCCTGCCCTGGAAATCAAGTACTGCCGATGGGAGGAAATGTTGCGTCCCAGCATCTCCGAGGTGGATGTAGTCGGTATCGGAGGAATTGATACCGGGAACCTGCGATTCTCATCTGACGGTAAGCTCATTTAAGAATAAATTCACATACGAATGTATTTCAAGGGACACTATACGCAAACCTTTACTTTCATGATTGAGGTAGAGAATACAATTTGACAAAACATTCAAATGTACTTATATTACCTAATTTGAATCATTCTTGAGATATATTTTAATGAAGAAATAGCCATGCACACGGTGAACCAATCACAGGAGGCAGCTATATTCAGCTAACAATCAGCATCTTCTAAGCATATTTAGATATGCTTTTCAGCAAAGAATATCCAGAGAATGAAGCTAATTAGATAAGAAAAGTACATTAGAAAGTTGATTATAAATGTATGCTTCTAAATCATGAAAGATAAAACATTGGGTTTAATGTCCCTTTAAGGATCAGATTAATGCTATAACGTTGTTTACACGCATTCACAATTACTTTGCGGTTACATCAGTATCTAGGCTATAGGTTAGGTGTGCATTTAAACAGACTGAAAACAAACGCTAAAACATTCAGATTGACCAGAGATATCACAAACAGAAAATGCGGAAATCGTATTGATTGTTAGATTTCAAAGTGGATTAATGATTCTGCATTTGTAATTGTATCGTAAGCTAAGTCATTTAAAGCTTGATTTGGAAATATGCTAATATATACATTTTTTATTTTTTCAAATATACAGAGTCTGGGGAGGAGGCAGCACAACAAATACAGCCTCCTCCATCTCCCCGGGATGAGAGTGGTGGGGAGGAATTTCCACTTCGGAGGGAAGAGGCCCCCCGTGACGAAGAGGGCACGGAAGCAGATGAAGAGGCCCCGGAAGCAGAGGAGGAGGCTGCGGAACCAGAGGCCCCTCAAGGACCCGCACCCCGCCGTGCACGGGCACCCCGCCGTGCACGGGTACCCCGCCAAGCACAACAACAGGAAATAGCGGAGGTGCGGGTTCTACTAGACTACATAGACCAGATGCGCAACTCCCGGATACAAAATATAGAAGGCCGAACTCGAATTCTTGAAGGACAAAACCAAATAATTGAAGGCCAAAACCAAATAATAAACATACTTAATAGAATAGAAGAAGGGCAAAACAGAATCATTAATCTACACCAAGAGATGTTTAATTTTTTCCGGGAGGCGCATGCTGGTCTGCCTCCTGGTCCGCCTCCTGCTGCTGGGCCTCCTGCTACTGGGCCTCCTGCTGCTGGGCCATCTTCTCCTGCCGGGCCATCTTCTCCTGCCGGGCCATCTTCTCCTGCCGGGCCATCTGCTCCTGCCGGGCCATCTTCTCCTGCCGGGACATCTCCTCCTGCCGAGCCATCTCCTCCTCCTCAGCCATCTTCTCCTCCTCACCTTGGTCGTCCCAGTACTCTTCCTTCCACTCTTCCCACAACATCTCCAAGGAGAACTCGTCGGAGTCGGCAGTTGCCCCTCCCAGAGCCTCAGCCCCGTGGGAAGAGGGGAAGGAAGAGGAAGTAAGTATTTGTTTTCATGTTTAATGTTTTTTTTATTTAATGTGTAATGGATAGGTATGTGAGGATGTGGTTTTCATACACTTGTGGACCACACTCTACTTCTATGGGACCGGGTCCATGGAGGCAGATTGTTTGCAGAGTGTGGGTTATAAGTGTGTGAAAACCACATCATCACATACCTATCCTTGTTCATGATATTGATTGGTTTCTGTGATGTGATGTCCAAACTGTTTCCCGAATCGCAAACAAAATTACCATTACAATTATCCATGATGGCATATTACTGTTTGAATGCCAATAACACAGCTTAAAGGGACAGTCAGAAAATTATTGATTACAAAGAAAACACTGTATTACGCATTATCAAGTTGGAAACAACAAAACATGGAGAAATACGTGTGACTTATGTGCTTACCCTTGTATCTATGACTATGAAAAATGACCACTTATTTGTTGTTCTGACATAACAACATTTTAGATATCAATGATCAATACATGGTAAATAATATGCTGCATGAGCACAAGGTTTTACATATACAAATGCTATCCAAATGCCCTCTAGTGGTCAAATTGTATAATGATTACATGCACTCTTCAAGCTCTAAGAAATGAGCACACGAACCTCATAGATTTAGCTAGCAAATTGAAATAAACACAGACAAATGATTAATTGGTGAGAAACCTTTGATATCATTGATATTACAAAATTGACTTTTAGAATAATGCAAAACATTATTTGTTTTCTAAACTGTCCCTTTAACAAAATTACATATGCTAACATATATTTGAAGATTGTTGGTATATCTACATGTACTTGTTCAAACAATAAATATTGAAATCAAATTTATATTGACGTGTTAAATAAAGTCTATTTTCTTAAAGAGACATTATTGTGTTAATTTATTTTTATAAAGAGATTTGTTTTAACAATGAATATGGTTTAAAGTCCTTTTAGGAGAGGGGGTGAAAATATGCTAACAATAATATATTTGGAGATTAACCAATGTGGAACTCATACATGATACAAAAATAAACATTTGCATTAAAGGGACAGTATACTATATTTTTAACAGAACTGTATGTAATAGACACTACTAGAAACAACAAGATTAACATATACTGATATCAATATTACAAAGCTTTAAACACTTTCAAAGAAAATCGGGTTAGCTCTATTGAAAATATAGATGAACCCCCATTCCAACCGTAAAACAAGACAATACCCCATCATTAACATATGAAAAGACCCTTTACACAAACAGGAGAAAGCTGGAGATGGTACTCACATGAAACTCAGAGGCTTGGCGAGGAGTCTGAAAATTACTTACAAGCAAAATGAAACGTGTATTTGTTAAACAATGGACTATCTAACTAGAGAAAAAATAAAAAGTTTTGATTTATAATGTGAGTGTCTAATGAACCTTTAATAAAATATACGACGAAATTACATTTAGAAGAAGTCGGCATCATATATTTAGCATATGATAAAGATAAATGCATATTGATTACTTGATTCTAACACAATAGCGCATATTTATGAATTAGATATCTTTAACATTAAACACAACAGTCATTTTTCATAAAAAGGAACATATTGTTGACAAACATATTAAACAACATGGACTATAGAGATTTGCACTTGCCTCAAAATATCTTATGCATGAAAACATTTTGCTTTCGTTCGTTTATTCAACCAGACATCCAGCAAAAGAGAATGTGGTGGTCTTTATCAGCTATGGTTCAACAATGTAACATGATGCAAACAATCCATATTTGCAATGTTTTTAAACTTGGCTTCATTCACAAACATGTTTAACGTGCACAAACAAATATTGCAGGACTACGTAATACAATCAGACGTTTTTTTACCTTTGCATGTGACGTCTTAATTAACATGGCGCTTCCTTGATCACGTAAGAACGCAATCCAATAAAAGGCACATTCCTGATCACGTAAGAACGCAAACAAAAAAAAAAGGCGCATCCTTGATCGCGTAAAAACGCCATCCAATAAAAGGTGCATCCTTGATCGCGTAAAAACGTCAGTCAATACAAGGAATCATTGGACAGCCTGGCAGGTGACGTCTTAAGCAACATGGCGCATCCGCGATCGCAGAAAAACCGCAGCCAATACAAGGACTCAGTTGACAGCTTAGCATATCACTAAGAAACGTATTTATATTTTTGAAACTAGTATGTGTCTAGATTGCTATCTAGGAATGTCACGAAATCATGATTCATCTTTTCGGACTTGACTGTCCCTTTAACTATAGCTATGGTGTATATCTTTAACATTTAAAAGATACACATGAGAAATACATATGCCATTGATGTTTTAAGATATGTTTAGATTGTTTGGGAATAACAATAATGACATATGTATTGATCAAACGTGTCATTTATTCAAGTTGAAATATGGTCAGACTACCTATAGCCATATATGGGAGGAGAAGTATTTTTTAACAATATTTTGAAAAACATATTCCTCATATAAAATATGCGCATTACACACAGAGATTGATTTGGTTCCACTTTTACAATAAGATAGAATAGAAAATGAAATACATGTGCTGTCAACATTACAATAAGATTGTTTATTATTAAGATTATATGTCCTTGTTCATGTAAAAAGGACAAAAACGCTTTAGAAATGGAAATACATTCATTAACAATTGTGCTCACCATCACTTAAAGGGACATGATTTTTATTTATAAAAAGAGGATACACAGAGACAATACTATTTCAAGAAAATGAACACTTTACAGGGATTATATCATTGTATCAATCCTCAGATCATTTGTTAAAGGTGCATCAATTCATGCAGAGTTTATAAATACACACATGGATGTGAAATTTGAAATATACATATATAACAATCTTTATATACATATATAAAACAATTACTATGCTAATCATAATCATGCAATGATAAAGATTTTAGATAAAAATATAAAGACAAAAATAAAAATTACATTGGAGATGTTAATCTTAAAGTCATTTCCAATTGTATTACATATATGATTCAGGAAACAACATTATTTTGGGTATGTCCCTTTAAGGATCAACCAGATAAAATAGAGATTTCAATCAATGACATGAATAAGGAGGACAAAGAATCGTGCAATGACATGTCTTTTATTAGTATGTCAGAAAACAACAACGTTTATAAATAATATGGTAAAGATCTGGAAAATGGAGCCATATGACAAGGTAACAGAGTGCATCCCAGTCCATGAAGAGAGTTGCCAAGGGCCAGCATAGCCCCATTGTAGATATATGACAAGGTAACAGAGTGCATCACAGTCCATGAAGAGAGTTGCCAAGGGCCACCATAGCTCCATTGGAGCCATATGACAAGGTAACAGAGTGCATCACAGTCCATGAAGAGAGTTGCCAAGGGCCACCATAGCCCCATTGTAGATATATGACAAGGTAACAGAGTGCATCACAGTACATGAAGAGAGCTGCCAAGGGCCACCATAGCCCCATTGGAGCCATATGACAAGGTAGCAGAGTGCATCACAGTCCATGAAGAGAGTTGCCAAGGGCCACCATAGCCCCATTGTAGATATATGACAAGGTAACAGAGTGCATCACAGTCCATGAAGAGAGTTGCCAAGGGCCACCATAGCCCCATTGTAGATATATGACAAGGTAACAGAGTGCATCACAGTCCATGAAGAGAGTTGCCAAGGGCCACCATAGCCCCATTGGAGCCATATGACAAGGTAACAGAGTGCATCACAGTCCATGAAGAGAGTTGCCAAGGGCCACCATAGCCCCATTGTAGATATATGACAAGGTAACAGAGTGCATCACAGTCCATGAAGAGAGTTGCCAAGGGACAGCATAGCCCCATTGTAGATATATGACAAGGTAACAGAGTGCATCACAGTCCATGAAGAGAGTTGCCAAGGGCCACCATAGCCCCATTGGAGCCATATGACAAGGTAACAGAGTGCATCACAGTCCATGAAGAGAGTTGCCAAGGGCCACCATAGCCCCATTGTAGATATATGACAAGGTAACAGAGTGCATCACAGTCCATGAAGAGAGTTGCCAAGGGCCACCATAGCCCCATTGGAGCCATATGACAAGGTAACAGAGTGCATCACAGTCCATGAAGAGAGTTGGCAAGGGCCACCATAGCCCCATTGTAGATATATGACAAGGTAACAGAGTGCATCACAGTCCATGAAGAGAGTTGCCAAGGGCCAGCATAGCCCCATTGTAGATATATGACAAGGTAACAGAGTGCATCACAGTCCATGAAGAGAGTTGCCAAGGGCCACCATAGCCCCATTGGAGCCATATGACAAGGTAACAGAGTGCATCACAGTCCATGAAGAGAGTTGGCAAGGGCCACCATAGCCCCATTGTAGATATATGACAAGGTAACAGAGTGCATCACAGTCCATGAAGAGAGTTGCCAAGGGCCAGCATAGCCCCATTGTAGATATATGACAAGGTAACAGAGTGCATCACAGTCCATGAAGAGAGTTGCCAAGGGCCACCATAGCCCCATTGGAGCCATATGACAAGGTAACAGAGTGCATCACAGTCCATGAAGAGAGTTGCCAAGGGCCACCATAGCCCCATTGTAGATATATGACAAGGTAACAGAGTGCATCACAGTCCATGAAGAGAGTTGCCAAGGGCCAGCATAGCCCCATTGTAGATATATGACAAGGTAACAGAGTGCATCACAGTCCATGAAGAGAGTTGCCAAGGGCCACCATAGCCCCATTGGAGCCATATGACAAGGTAACAGAGTGCATCACAGTCCATGAAGAGAGTTGCCAAGGGCCACCATAGCCCCATTGTAGATATATGACAAGGTAACAGAGTGCATCACAGTCCATGAAGAGAGTTGCCAAGGGCCAGCATAGCCCCATTGTAGATATATGACAAGGTAACAGAGTGCATCACAGTCCATGAAGAGAGTTGCCAAGGGCCACCATAGCCCCATTGGAGCCATATGACAAGGTAACAGAGTGCATCACAGTCCATGAAGAGAGTTGCCAAGGGCCACCATAGCCCCATTGTAGATATATGACAAGGTAACAGAGTGCATCACAGTCCATGAAGAGAGTTGCCAAGGGCCAGCATAGCCCCATTGTAGATATATGACAAGGTAACAGAGTGCATCACAGTCCATGAAGAGAGTTGCCGAGGGCCACCATAGCCCCATTGGAGCCATATGACAAGGTAAAAGAGTGCAACAGGCACAACAATAAACTTAAAAAAAAGGCCAAATGGCAACAATAACAAAAACATCAACATGTGGACGGAGGATTCTTATCTGCGACCTTGGAGCATCTCCAGATCCTCCACTTACTGGTCATCCTCTTCATCGTCCTGTGCATGTCCAGCTCCAGATTCAGGCCTTGAATTTAATAGCATGATTTGACGCAGAGTGAAATCCTGAACCCGGAGCTGGGCCTGCATGGTGTCGTTCATCCCTCTCAGGACAGCTGCGTTCCTCAACACGGCCTGCTCTTCTCGTGCTATACCTTCTAGCATGAGCCATGCTGAGTCACAGCCTAAAATAAAGAATAAATCAAATATTAAGGATAATTACACAACAGAAGAAAAAATAAGCAAAGATACATTGTCACCATAAAGACAAATCATTCTTTACATCAATTTGTTAAAATTGATTCTTTACACATTAAATATGTTATTCAGACAGAACGAAATCATTAAAGGGACAGTTTGCTCAAACATGTTGTCCCCTTTAATTGGTTTTCGATGATCCAATTATACAGCTTGAGTGTATCAAATCTTGTTAAAGGATTTACATTGTAATTACATTAGCAATTTAAATATTTTAATTATACTGTGGTAGGCACACCTATCCTTAAACATTTTGGCGTTGAGGACAAGCTGTGTAAACATATCAACCTGAAGAAATTACATTCCCACTGGGTTAGACAAGAGATAATGTATCAACATTTGTACATAAATTGTTGGATCCAAGTAGTGGTGATTGGTATATGTAGTGATATCAAATTAAAGGGACACTGAACCTAAATATTTAATTGACTGATTCAGATAGAGCATGACATTACAAATATTAAAAAATTACACATATTCTTTAAATGTTTGAATTCTCTAGCTAGATTTTGAATGCAAGAATGTAGGTTTATAGGGCAGGCCATATTTGTTTATCAACTTTGGTTGTCCCTGCTGGTTGATGGATACATTCATCCAACAATAAAGAAATGATGTCCACAATTATTTTCTATTTAAAATTAATTCTAGGCATTTCTTTATTTAAATAAAGATAGCAAGAGAATGAAGAATAATTGATAAGAGTAGTAAATTATAAATTTGATTAACATTGCATGCTCTATTTGAATCACAATAGAAACAATTTGCCTTCAGTGTACCTTTAAGTATCTTATAATGTGGATTTTGAATGATACTTACAGCTGTGCCTGGGAAAGACAATCCAACACCCAGGACAATGACGGTTGAGACAGGGGGGAGGGATGGGATTGGATTGGGGAGGGATGGGATTGGGTTGGGGAGGGATGAGCTGCTGCTCCGGGGTAGGCCGTACAGCTGGGGAGTGGTGAGTTGGGGTCTGGGCAGCTGGGGTAGCTGTACGGCCCATAATACGGGGAGAGCGGCGAAGGGGGACGAAGGGCCGTTTTTTGGGAGGGACAGGAAAGGACAAATGGGAAGGGCCGGCAGGGGTCTGGGCCTGGGCAGGGGTCTGGGCCTGGGCAGGAGTCTGGGCCTGGGCAGGAGTCTGGGCCTTGGCAGGGTTCTGGGCAGGGGTCTGGGCCTGGGCAGGGGTCTGGGCCTGGGCAGGGGTCTGGGCCTGGGCAGGGGTCTGTGACTGGCCAGGGGACTGGGCAGGGGCGGAAATCAGATGACCAGAGGTGGAGGATCCATCTGAAATAAATAATACAAATATATTAACATCTCCTACATCATGAAATCAAATCAACGCATTTAAAATTGATTATGTTTTCAATATACTTAGAAGTGTGTTTGAATTTCGAAACAATTATGAAATGAGGATATGGTATGCATATAGGCACTCAGATGAATATCAATGACTGTCTGTACAATTATAACATTATTATTGTGGTTTGGCCTGGAATATGCATGTGACATAATGATGGCATGAATTATAAATAAAATAAAAAAAAAAACATACAAGCATATTTTCATGCTGCCTGATATAGAAAGGGGGCAGTAGTGTATTTGAACAGACAAATAATATGCCTTTTTAAAGTGCAAAAGCTGTAGACTTTGAATGTCTTCAATAAAATGATTTCCAATAAAGCAACATGTTGTAAACATGATAGATATATTTCACATACCATCAGACTTCAAGGCAGCCTCTTCCTCCTCCGTCACACATGTTAAATCAATCTCTGTAAAACATAACATGTTGTGTACATGTTAAGATCAGATATTATAACATATGTTACTGTTGCTCAAAGACACACATCAATGTTGCATTAAAGATATACACACCCAAAGTTATGATTTACATCATTTTGATGGAGCATACAAATGAGATTAGATTTGTTATTCTCAATGATTCAGATTTTCAATTTATTGTTTGTATTAATTTTAAAATCATAAAAGCATAGTACATAGAACATTTAAGATTTCTCATGTGTGTATCACTTGATGATTGTTGTCAAAAATGAACATGGAAACAAACATATGCTATACATCTTCTGAATAACAAAGGTGTAGACTAAGAAAGTTTTAATTATTAATCTTTCAATATTCCAAGAAAATTAATATATAATCAGAGGAGTAAATTATATGTTTGTTTCAAATGTTATGCTTCATGAGAATCATGCTCATAATATTGATTACCAATACACCTTCAATGACATATAAATGAGTCAATGGACTTACCAGAAGACCGCAAATGCGGCTCTGTGTCAGTGCTGGATTCCTCAGGGCTCCCCACACCAACTCTCTCTATGAATGATATAGATATATATTAGTGAACACATTTGGGATAGCACTAAATCACATCTGTAGTGATTTTTAAGAATAATCAAATTGAAAATGTGAAGAATAGACCATTATCCAAAAAAATGCTTGATTGAATCAAGGGGATTCTGTTAAAAATGATGTATTGAACATATGTTTAATTTCTGACTATATTAGACATCAAAATCATCTCATACGATGCTATTGCATATCTAAATATACCCATTGATCAATGTTCTTAAAAGAATACACACAAACCACATTTTGAATAACAGCTGTTGACAAATATAAACAAAGACATGTGGCACATCGAGCCATTTGTGCAATGTACAGTAATCTTGTTTAGGACACAACACATATTTATCACAATACAAAACCAAATTGATTAGTACAAATATGTAATCATGGTGCTGTTAGAGTATGCTGATATCTATAAAGTAACTCCAACAGTGAATATGTGAATTATATATCAATATTGTCTAATCCAAAGAATGTAAAGATGAATGAATCTATTGTTTATTAAAGGGACACTGACATGATTTATTTCAATCATTGATTTCACTGTTCAAACTGTTCCAAATGATTTTACATTGACTCCTATTATAATTGGAATGTTGCTACATTTTAATCTTAAATGCAGATAAGCAATATTGGATTCAATAAATATTGTTTGTTGAAGGTATCCACCAATCATCAATCAAAACCCAGGTTGGTCAACCAAAATTTAGCTGCAGATAAACGTACATTCTTGATTTTAAAATACATTTAGCAATAGAATATTTCACATATGATTATAGTATTATATTTAAATGTTGATTAATATTGCATGCTCTATCTGAATGACAACATTAATAATTTTAGCTCAGTGTCCCTTTAATATAAAAATATATTGATTTGACAATGTTGGTGTTAATGAATTCTCTACTCCATATGTTGATGTAATGAATGGGATTGAGCATGCAATTCCAATCTAATATGTTAATTAAGGATATTCTAAGAATTATTTAATTTTCATCTATTAAAGGGACATGAAGCTCTAAATGTTTTTGAAACTATGTACTTCTGTTATCTGAACACATGATTTTAACTTTTGTAAAAATGCCAATTTATGCAAAAAAAACAGCCGGATAATACCAGTAATGCATTGTTTAACCTAAACCAAAATCCATTTTTTTTAAAAGAACTAAAACAATAGACTGAACCAATGTAGCTCATAAAATGTTTAAACAAAACAATAAAATCACGTTTAAAAATCATTCTATGTAAAATTTAGTTGGCATGTCCCTTAAATGACGTGATCAATTTCAAAAATGGAATCTATATTTTTAAAATCTAAACATATGCAAAAGTGTGTGTATTTTTAAAAAATGTATACAAATAAGATTAAGCAATACACAAGGGAAGAATATAAATTGGACATTCAAAGAATCTTACATTAAAATTAAGACATCCAGAATAGATGGGATATCTTAAATTCCAAACAAAATCAGAGTAGTCTTACAATGTAATCCTATTTTTTTGTTTTATTTATTCTTATTTGCAAAAAGTTTTAAAATCCATTTTGCAGATACATATAAATATTGAACAATGTGGATTTAGTATGTAATGTTCTGTCCATGTTTCTAAGACAAATGTGAATTAAAATGAGACATACCATACTGTGACAAGCCCTGCCTTGAGGATCCAGCACCAACATTCAGATCTGTAATATATTAAATGAGGATTGGATATCATTAATACAAATCATGCCATGTTTAAAATCTTTACATTATTAGCAAATCAATTAAAAACTATTAATCCTTTGGTAATCCCATGAGTTAATTGTTTCCTCAATTAAATTCATGATAAATATATCCTGTACTCTTATTTTCAATCAGTTGTGTTGTTTACTGTAGCTTAACCTTTTAACGGCGTTATGCCGTTCCATTCCGTCATAATTACACTGGGCTTTAGAGCCGTTATGACGGAATAGAACGGCATAACGGTTTTCAGCTCCTGTGCCCCCTCCGTTATTTTGTTTGTTGTGGATCCGGTTGGGGGATGTGCCTAGCACCTCTGGCACTCCCCCAGGATCCAATCAGCATGGAGGGGGTGTATCGATTGTCCCCTGTAACACTGTAGCAGCCAATGAGTGGAATCATTGGCTGTTACAAGTGTATCCGCTTCCTCTCTGCTCTCAGTGCGATCTGAGAGAGAGAGGAAGACAGTTTAGTGTTGGTGTGTGCTGTAGAAAGCGGAGAGGGAGAAAAAAATATAGTTACAAACAAAATATATATATTTTTTTGCTGCTGATCACAGAGCTGCTACTGTGATCAGCCTAATATAACTTGGTTATCCAGTTAGGGCTTTGATCAGTGTTGATCAAAAGCGTTGGGGGTTTATTCGTGGGGGTTACAAATATATATATATATTGTTTTTGCTGCTGATCACTGAGCTGCTACTGTGATCAGCCTAATATCACAGTGATCAGCCTGTCAGGGCTTTGATCAGTGCCCAAAAGTTTATTTGTGGGGATCTTTAGTTATTATTAACCCCTTCCCTGCTGTTCCCAATCACTACCCTTCCCAGTTCCTTTTTTTTTTTAGTTTATAAAAAAAAAAAAAAAAAAAATATATATATATAAAGAAAAAATCATAATTTAAAAAAAAAAAAAAATAGGGAATAGGGTGGGTGGGAATAGGTGGGTGGTAATTGGGAGGTGGTAATTGGGGTGGTTTAGTGGGATTTTGGGGAAGGTGAAGTGGTAATTGGTGGTGGTGAAGTGGTAATTTGTACTGAAAAAAATCCCTTATGGCACGCTATTCAGCAGAAGAGGCTTATGCCATTCTTGCCGCAGATTCAGGGAGTGAAACCCTCTCTGCTCTGTCTGACAGCGCAACCCTTACGGCATCAGATATAGAGCCCCTGAGTGATACATCTGATGCTGGTGCTCCCTGCCCGCCACCTAAAAGGAGGCGTCGCACAAATGACCAAAATTGGATACCCCCAAATTTCACTGCCCCAGAAATGCCAGAATTTACTGAGACTCCTGGCATAACAAGTGATGTTCCAGTATGTGAGCCAATAAACTATATGTCACTGATTCTGACAGATGCTATGTTTGAGCATATAGTTGCTCAAACAAATTTATATGCCAGCCAGTATCTGTCCAAAAATCCCCAATCTCTGTATGTCAGAAAAAATACCTGGCATCCCACTCACATACCAGAGATTAAAAAGTTTTGGGCCCTGACATTAATAATGGGGATTGTGAAGAAACCCAGCATTCGTTCATACTGGAGCCAGAACCCCATCCTGGCTACCCCTCTTTTTCCAGGGGTTATGAAGAGGGACAGATATGAACAATTGCTGCGGTTTCTCCATTTTAATGATAATACCAAGTGCCCCCCCAAAAATGACCCCCTGCATGACAGGTTATATAAACTAAGGCCCCTGATAAGCCACCTGTCCCAAAAATTTAAAGAAGTTTACATACCTGAGCAGGACATTTGCATTGATGAGTCCCTCATGAAATTTAAGGGGAGATTGCTTTTCAAGCAATATATACCATCCAAGAGGTCCCGCTATGGGGTAAAATTTTATAAGCTCTGTGAATGCAGTACTGGGTATACCTGGGCATTTCGCATCTACCAGGGAAAGGATAGCCACTTGGATCCACCTGGCTGCCCAGATTCAGTTGGCACAAGTGGGAAAATTGTGTGGGATCTCCTACTACCCCTGCTAAATAAAGGGTACCATTTGTGGCTCGATAATTTTTACACCAGCACAGAGCTATTAAAATTTTTGTTTTATTTTGAAACCGTGGCCTGTGGCACAACAAGAAAAAATCGC
This sequence comes from Bombina bombina, assembly GCF_027579735.1. Taxonomy (NCBI): domain Eukaryota; kingdom Metazoa; phylum Chordata; class Amphibia; order Anura; family Bombinatoridae; genus Bombina; species Bombina bombina. The sequence continues at coordinate 192,888,166 of NC_069499.1, forward strand.
AAAGGTTTCCCCCAGAAGCTGACATATGGAAAAAAAAGTAGGGGCACAACGTCAGCTTTACGCCACAATGAGCTACTGGCCCTTCAGTACACTGATAAAAAAGATGTGTACATGCTCTCCACAATGCACGATGAAGCTACAGTGCCAGTGTCTGTGAAGGGAAGATCTGCACAGATCCGAAAGCCAAAGTGCATTGTGGAGTACAACAAAAACATGGGGGGGTAGATTTAGCTGACCGGTGCCTGCAGCCATATCTAATTCAAAGAAAAACTAGAACTTGGTACAAAAAAGTAGCCTTTTATATTATGCAGATCGCAGTATATAATGCATATGTGCTGTACAAAAAAACAGGCACAGGGAAAACTTATACTTTTTTGGAATTTGTGTTAAATGTAACATCTGATATTTTGTTTAACCAGACCCCTAATCCTCCCACTGTTCAATCTGAAAATGTTGAGCGACTCTGTGGCAGGCATTTTCCCACTAGGATCCCCCCCACTGCCTGCAAATTAACACCCCAGAAAAGATGCAGAGTCTGCTATAAAAAAGGAGGGAGGAGGGATTCTAGTTACCATTGCCCTGACTGCCCCTCTCAACCTGGCCTCTGTATCACTGATTGCTTTCGAATATATCACACAGAGTTAAACTTTTAATTTGAAAGCAATCTGTATGTGTTCCTAATTTATTTTATTTTATTATTCTGTATTCCTAACTTCATAAATCCCCTGACCTTGTCCTGTCCCTTTATATGTTAAGCCCATCCACTCTAAGGCCATTATAAGTTATACAAAACAACTAAAATACTCCTTTTAGAATATCCTGAGTTATCCACTTTTGCAAATGGTATGTCATGAGGGGGGTAATTTTCATTCCTGGGCTGCCATACTGTCTCAAAGGCAACATAGGGCCAGAAAATCAATGTGCCAAATTTCTATGCAGACCCTATTTTGGGCCCTGTAACTTCCTAAAACCACATAAAACCTGTGCATAGGGGGTATTGTTGCACTCATGGGAGATCACTGAACACAGATGTGGGTGTATTATAGCAGTAAAAAATATAATGATGTTGATCTAAATAGAAAACATGCAAAGTCTGTGTGAAAAAAGCAAATAAAAAAATATGACCACTAAATTTGACCAGGTTTTGTGACTAAGTGGCTACAAAAAAAGACTAAACATAGTCCTTTTTTAATACCCTGGGTTGTCTACTTTTGCAAATGGTATGCCATGGTGGGGTAATTTTCATTCCTGCGCTGCCATACTGTCTCAAAGGCAACAAAGGTCCATAAAATCAATGTGCCCAATTTCCATGCAAATTGGCAGACCCTATATTGGGCGCTGTAACTTCCTAAAACCACATAAAACCTGTACATAGGGGGTATTGTTGTACTCATGGGACATCGCTGAACACAAAGATGGGTGTATTATAGCAGTAAAACATAAAAGGATGATATAAACAGCAAAAAGGCAGTGTTTTTGTGATAAACTAAAACTGAAATATGAACATTACCTTTGGCCAGATGTTGTGACTAAGTGGCTACAAACAAAGACTAAACATAGTCCTTTTTCAATACCCTGGGTTGTCTACTTTTATAAATGGTATGCCACGATAAGGTAATTTTCATTCCTGGGCTGCTATAAAGTCTCAAAGAGGACAAAGGCCCATAAAATGAATGTGCCAATTTTCTATGTAAATGGGCAGACCCCATATTTGGCCCTGTAACTTCTGTAAACCCCATAAAACCTGTACATGGGGGGTACTGTTTTACTCGTAGGACCTTGACAAACACTAATATGTGTGTTTTATAGCAGCAAAACATAAAAGGTTGATGACAGAGACAGCCAAAGTGCAGTGTTTGTGCAAAAAAACGCATGCAAAAAAAATGACCATTACATTTGGCCAGGTGTTGTGACTAAGGGTCTTCACAAAAAGATGTGACATGGGCCTTTTGGAATACCCTAGGGTGTCTTCTTTTGAAAATGGTATGCCATGATGGGGTAATTTTCATTCCTGGGCTGCTATAATGTCTCAAAGAGGACATGGCACAGAAAATTAAGGTGCCAAATTTCCATGCATAAAAACTGAAATGGGCAGACCCCATATTTGGCCCTGTAACTTCTGTAAACCCCATAAAACCTGTACATGGGGGGTACTGTTTTACTCGTAGGACCTTGACAAACACTAATATGTGTGTTTTATAGCAGCAAAACATAAAAGGTTGATGACAGAGACAGCCAAAGTGCAGTGTTTGTGCAAAAAACGCATGCAAAAAAAATCACCATTACATTTGGCCAGGTGTTGTGACTAAGGGGCTTCACAAAAATATATGACATGGGCCTTTTGGAATACCCTAGGGTGTCTTCTTTTGAAAATGGTATGCCATGATGGGGTAATTTTCATTCCTGGGCTGCTATAATGTCTCAAAGAGGACATAGGCACAGAAAATTAAGGTGCCAAATTTCCATGCATAAAAACTGAAATGGGCAGACCCCATATTTGGCCCTGTAACTTCTGTAAACCCCATAAAACCTGTACATGGGGGGTACTGTTTTACTCGTAGGACCTTGACAAACACTAATATGTGTGTTTTATAGCAGCAAAACATAAAAGGTTGATGACAGAGACAGCCAAAGTGCAGTGTTTGTGCAAAAAACGCATGCAAAAAAAATCACCATTACATTTGGCCAGGTGTTGTGACTAAGGGGCTTCACAAAAAATATGTGACATGGGCCTTTTGAAATACCCTAGGGTGTCTTCTTTTGAAAATGGTATGCCATGATGGGGTAATTTTCATTCCTGGGCTGCTATAATGTCTCAAAGAGGACATAGGCACAGAAAATTAAGGTGCCAAATTTCCATGCATAAAAACTGAAATGGGCAGACCCCATATTTGGCCCTGTAACTTCTGTAAACCCCATAAAACCTGTACATGGGGGGTACTGTTTTACTCGTAGGACCTTGACAAACACTAATATGTGTGTTTTATAGCAGCAAAACATAAAAGGTTGATGACAGAGACAGCCAAAGTGCAGTGTTTGTGCAAAAAACGCATGCAAAAAAAATCACCATTACATTTGGCCAGGTGTTGTGACTAAGGGGCTTCACAAAAATATGTGACATGGGCCTTTTGAAATACCCTAGGGTGTCTTCTTTTGAAAATGGTATGCCATGATGGGGTAATTTTCATTCCTGGGCTGCTATAACGTCTTAAAGAGGACATAGGCACAGAAAATTAAGGTGCCAAATTTCCATGCATAAAAACTGAAATGGGCAGACCCCATATTTGGCCCTTTAACTTCTGTAAACCCCATAAAACCTGTACATGGGGGGTACTGTTTTACTCGTAGGACCTTGACAAACACTAATATGTGTGTTTTATAGCAGCAAAACATAAAAGGTTGATGACAGAGACAGCCAAAGTGCAGTGTTTGTGCAAAAAACGCATGCAAAAAAAATCACCATTACATTTGGCCAGGTGTTGTGACTAAGGGGCTTCACAAAAAGATGTGACATGGGCCTTTTGGAATACCCTAGGGTGTCTTCTTTTGAAAATGGTATGCCATGATGGGGTAATTTTCATTCCTGGGCTGCTATAATGTCTCAAAGTGGACATAGGCACAGAAAATTAAGGTGCCAAATTTCCATGCATAAAAACTGAAATGGGCAGACCCCATATTTGGCCCTGTAACTTCTGTAAACCCCATAAAACCTGTACATGGGGGGTACTGTTTTACTCGTAGGACCTTGACAAACACTAATATGTGTGTTTTATAGCAGCAAAACATAAAAGGTTGATGACAGAGACAGCCAAAGTGCAGTGTTTGTGCAAAAAACGCATGCAAAAAAAATCACCATTACATTTGGCCAGGTGTTGTGACTAAGGGGCTTCACAAAAAATATGTGACATGGGCCTTTTGAAATACCCTAGGGTGTCTTCTTTTGAAAATGGTATGCCATGATGGGGTAATTTTCATTCCTGGGCTGCTATAATGTCTCAAAGAGGACATAGGCACAGAAAATTAAGGTGCCAAATTTCCATGCATAAAAACTGAAATGGGCAGACCCCATATTTGGCCCTGTAACTTCTGTAAACCCCATAAAACCTGTACATGGGGGGTACTGTTTTACTCGTAGGACCTTGACAAACACTAATATGTGTGTTTTATAGCAGCAAAACATAAAAGGTTGATGACAGAGACAGCCAAAGTGCAGTGTTTGTGCAAAAAACGCATGCAAAAAAAATCACCATTACATTTGGCCAGGTGTTGTGACTAAGGGGCTTCACAAAAATATGTGACATGGGCCTTTTGAAATACCCTAGGGTGTCTTCTTTTGAAAATGGTATGCCATGATGGGGTAATTTTCATTCCTGGGCTGCTATAACGTCTTAAAGAGGACATAGGCACAGAAAATTAAGGTGCCAAATTTCCATGCATAAAAACTGAAATGGGCAGACCCCATATTTGGCCCTGTAACTTCTGTAAACCCCATAAAACCTGTACATGGGGGGTACTGTTTTACTCGTAGGACCTTGACAAACACTAATATGTGTGTTTTATAGCAGCAAAACATAAAAGGTTGATGACAGAGACAGCCAAAGTGCAGTGTTTGTGCAAAAAACGCATGCAAAAAAAATCACCATTACATTTGGCCAGGTGTTGTGACTAAGGGGCTTCACAAAAAGATGTGACATGGGCCTTTTGGAATACCCTAGGGTGTCTTCTTTTGAAAATGGTATGCCATGATGGGGTAATTTTCATTCCTGGGCTGCTATAATGTCTCAAAGTGGACATAGGCACAGAAAATTAAGGTGCCAAATTTCCATGCATAAAAACTGAAATGGGCAGACCCCATATTTGGCCCTGTAACTTCTGTAAACCCCATAAAACCTGTACATGGGGGGTACTGTTTTACTCATAGGACATTGACAAACACTAATATGTGTGTTTTATAGCAGTAAAACATAAAAGCTTGATGACAGAAACAGCCAAAGTGCAGTGTTTGTGAAAAAAACGCATTAAAAATAAATGAGCACTACATTTGGCCAGATGTTATGCCTAAGGGGCTTCACAAAAAGATGTGAAATGGCCCTTTTGGAATACCCTACGGTGTCTTCTTTTGAATATGGTATGCCATGATGGGGTAATTTTCAATCCTGGGCTGCTATAATGTCTCAAAGAGGACATAGGCACAGAAAATTAAGGTGCCAAATTTCCATGCATAAAGACTGAAATGGGCAGACCCCATATTTTTCCCAGTAACTCCTGTAAACCCCGTGAAACCTGTACATGGGGGGTACTGTTGTACTTGTAGGACATTGACAAACACAAATATGTGTGTTTTATAGCAGTAAAACATAAAAGCTTGATGACAGAAACAGCCAAAGTGCAGTGTTTGTGTAAAAAACGCATACAACAAAAATGACCACTACATTTGGCCAGGTGTTGTGACTAAGGGGCTTCACAAAAAGACGTGACATGGCCCTTTTGGAATACCCTAGGGTGTCTACTTTTGTAAATGGTATGCCATGATGGGGTCATTTTCATTCCTGGGCTGCTATAATGTATGAAAGGCAACTTAAGCCCAGAAAATGAATGTGCCAGATTTCTATGTAAATGGGTAGGCCGTATGTTGGGCCTTGTAAATTCCAGAAAACTCAGAAAACCTGTACATGGGGGGTATCGTTATACTCATGGGACATCGCTTAACACAAGTATGGGTGTTTTATTGCAGTAACATATATCAGGATGATGATATTCACAATAAAATCATTTGGAAAGCTTCAAATTTCTTAATTTCTCACACTTACTTTGATTTTTTTTATATAAAATTATAGTTGAGAAATAAATCTTTTATGCCAAAAGAAAGCCCTATCTGTCCTCTAAAAAACAATATATAATTAGTGTGGGTGCACTTAATGTGAAAGGGGTAAATTATGGTTGAAAAGACATATAGCTGAAATTCAAGGTTTCGTTTACGTTCAGAACTTGAACAATTGCCTATGTCATGAAAGGGTTAAATTATTTTTTTGTGTTATTTCATTCTCATCAATTGATGGGCATATGTTATAATTTTTTTGGATTCTGCTTTTTTATTTTTTTATTATGTCTAATATTGAAAATAAGAATACTGTATTCTTCACATAAATAATAATTCACATTTCATTTTGACCAACATGTGTAAAGCAATGCCACTTACAGCAAACCCATGTTAACGTGTATGCGCAATTCCATTTTCGTGATCATTGCGCAATGATTCCAAGCGGAATTACGCATCCGTCATTTGACCAACATGTGTAAAGCAATGCCACTTACAGCAAACCCATGTTAACGTGTATGCGCAATTCCATTTTCGCGATCATTGCGCAATGATTCCAAGCGGAATTACGCATCCGTCATTTGACCAACATGTGTAAAGCAATGCCACTTACAGCAAACCCATGTTAACGTGTATGCGCAATTCCATTTTCGCGATCATTGCGCAATGATTCCAAGCGGAATTACGCATCCGTCATTTGACCAACATGTGTAAAGCAATGCCACTTACAGCAAACCCATGTTAACGTGTATGCGCAATTCCATTTTCGCTCTGTGACGCATATTCTGTAGAGCGCAAGAAACTTCATTCCTATTTCATGTGTCACTAATCTAAAATCAGATATCTAAACATCATATGTAGTGTATGTTGTGAGATCTGTATAGGTTTAGTATCTGACTATATACACATTTTTAAAAAAAATTAAAATATTAAGATATTATATGAAGTTGGATAGTTACCTGGTTCAGATTCTCCATCATCTCCTCCCAGGCCACCGGACGGAGAAGCAGCTGCCCTGGCCCCCGCGTCAGGACTTTCAGATCCCGCAGCTGGGAGGGAAGAAGAGGAGGCCGAGGATGGCGAGGATCTAAATCTTTTGGGGACCCGGAGATTGAGGAGCTTGCATAAAGTCACCTCATAAGGGAGTAGGTATAGTTTCCGCGGGGCCTTTCTTTGGCCCCCTCTTTTACGGGCTTGTACCCAGTCCCTTATGAGGTTGACTTTTTTTGTTAAGCGCAACCTCATATCTCCGAATCTCCTCATGATTTGATCCTGGCTCCTCTGGACGTCACACACCAATCTAACCGCATTGGTGATAGACTCCCAGAGGGCCTTCTTAACAGGCGCATCTGTCAACCTCCTCTTGTTCCCAAACAGCTGGGGATAAAAGTCCTTGACGGCGTGGACCAGTGCAGCGCTCTCCTGCTTGGTGAACCTGGGAGCTGACATGCCTGCTGGGTTTTCAGATATGCTGGATATATATATATAAATTATATATACAGTACGCCTGCAGGCATTAGAGAACTGACAAAGATGGCAACGTGTAATGGACTTTTATATGGTGAAGTAAACATGAGATGTACCATGGGACAAGTTATCTGTACATCTGATTGGATAAAAGTTTTAAATATTGTTAGAATGTCTGTGAGACCATCCTGACTCAAGTTGTGTTTGTGTGATGAACTCTGATTGGCCGTTCCTTAAGGTTTCATATCTTAGTAACTTCCTTACACATACCTCCTGGTGGTGCTGTAACTTCATTTTTCATGTAGACTTATTTGTAACTCATGGGCCTGTCATGCGGATATGTGTGACGCAGATTTAATATCCGTGATCCGTTAAATATTAATGATAAAATTCTATTTAAAATCTAATATTGTCACATTATTAAATGTTGTATACATTTTTCGGTTTAATAACGGTCTGTTTCTTTAATACAAATACACATTTAATATTGTATGTCTTTATTGTTCATAAAATCCATTTCTTTACTTATTGTGAAGTATTGATATTGCTCTATTAAATGTATTTCATAATGCACATTGATTGTGTGCTATTGCGTGACATTAGACTCTAATGTTTAAAGATGCTAATCTGGTGTTTCAAGATGCGTTTCCCAGGCAATATTTCTGAATGTTCAAATTCAGGTTATAATGTCAGTAACTTGGATAATCTGTTTATAAATGTTAAACTACAGGTTTGTTTGTTATTAGTAAATAAACCTCGAGCTTGTATTTGTCTGAACTGCTCATATATGTTATTGTGCAATGGCGTCTTTATTTTTAAATAGACATTACAAACAAACAATTGTATCAAATGATCTGTAGAGATAGAAAATTGTTTAGACTCTAAAATGTAAATCAATTTATCTTAGTATTTAGATATCCTCAACAGAAGAAATTTAAATGCACATGGTTGAGCCAATCACATAAGGCATCTCTGTGCATCCACCAATCTTCATCTACTGAGCCTATCTCGATATGCTTTTCAAGCAAAGTATGTCAAGATAAGAAGAGAAGTAAATACACTCTTTAAATCTCTTAAAGGGACACTGTCCAAACAAATTTAGCGTTCGTGATTCAGATTGAGCATGAAATGTTAAGCAACTTTATAATTTAATCCGATTCTCAAATGTTAAGAATTATCTTGTTATCTTTCTTTGCAAATCAATAATGATATTTTAGATTACGGACAATTGTTGCAAAAAACCTGGGTTGTCCTTGATGATTGTTGGATAAATTAATCCAACCAAAAAAAACAAGTTCTATCCAGAGTACTGAAGCAAATAAACTATCTATTTAATGCCTTATTTTTAAATTAATGATAGCAACATCACAAGGAACATTCATAATATGAGACAATTTTTAAAGTTGCTTAAAATAGAATACTCATTCAGAATGTATAAATCATTAATTTTTTAACTGTCTCCCTTTAAGTATATTTTGAGTTCATGTCCCTTTAAAGAGACATTTCACAATAATGCTTGAAAAATCAGAAACCTAGGCACCTTCCTTTTGCTAAATTAGTATAACATATGAGTAAAGCATATTTAGATTAACTTCTGGATTGTTTTACACACTGACTGAAATATATATTGTAAAGGATGTATTTTGGAGTCTTCAGCTTAGAGGGACATTAAGCTATATGTTATGTATGCATTTTGGATAAGATTATAATATTTGAACAACTTAATATGTTTTGGTATTCAATCATTAGATTGTAATTATATATATTCTTGGATTAAATACATATCTACATAGGCTATTTTGATGCTGATTGTTGGTTGCACATAGATGCCTTATGTAATTGACTAAGATATGTGCATTGATGTATCTTTTTCGAAGTATATTTAAAGACTGAATGTAATTCTATAGTACTTTCTAAATATGTTTAAATTCTTTTATGAATTTTTTAAAAATCAATACACAATATACTTTGTGAATGTCCCTTTAAGGACCAAAACATTTTGAATGTTGATTTAACATTGTCAAAATAAACTAAAGGGGAATGAAAATTATATATAGATATGTGATGTCTAACCCGAGGTAAGATTTTAAAAACTACATAATATTAATAACTATAGTTAAATGACTCCACTAGAAAATTAAATCTATTAACCTGGCATCCAATAACTAGCTTGTGAAAAATACGAAGTTAAATGACCTACCATTTATAAATGTAAAAATTAAAAAAGTTTAGAAAATAATATTTTGAGATACCTAAGGAAGATACAAGATCTTATAAAATTAATTTTACATTCAACAACACTGTCACTTTAATGTAATTGAACCACTTCCCCTTCTTAAAAGTGAAACAAAATAATTTATGTCAAATTTTGACTACATATCCGAAATTTTTTTAACATCTAAGAATTTCAAAAGAAAAGCATCGATGGATCTCACTCCCCAATTACTTTAAAAAAAGATAGTTTAATTTAATATTCTCTGAATCAGTGGATTTTCAACAATTAATGCATTATTTGATCTTATGCATGTGCTGGTCAAATAGCCAACTACCAGTCATGGGAGTCAAATAGTTTTTTATTGACAGATTATATGGATATTTATTATAATCTGTTCAAAAGAGTGTATTTAATAATAAAATGTTTATTATTACCATTTAAAAAATTAAAAGTTTCTGAAACAAAAACAAAAAATATATTCCTGGAAGTCGTGTGAGAGGAATGCCCAGGCGCCTACCAAAAGGAGGCAGGTACTAAACAATCACTAATAGATAAACTAATTGGATTAAAATTAGATATTTAATACATATAAAATGACATACGGGCCGAAACGCGTAGACACTGGTAAGCCTTATTCCTATCTGTTCCACATTGTTATACAATCTACACTATTTGTATTTTCTTTTTTAGGAGGAGATTGTTACACCCCAAGCCCTATTAGTTTCATACACTGTTGCGGTGATCACTACAATCAAGTTATTTGATAGACACTGTCTGACATGGACAGTGTATATCACTCACTCTGTTTATATATATATATTTTTTATATATTTTTCCAACACTGAATTATTTTTTGACATTTCTTCTGAACACCATTTTTTTACTTTTTTAAACTTTCCCTTTGAGTTACACTTCTTTCTATTCGGGATTGGCACTCAATCCATCCACTGTTTATTCAACATCCACCGCTGCTTTTAATTTGGAGTTAACCACTTCTTATTTGGAGATCACTTTTTTACACGGATGTTTTGAGAGTTTTGAAAAAAAGACTGAGGTTTTTAAACTACGGACACATTTTTAATATTTTCTACATATTTTGGATTTATATATCGAAGGTTGACACTGTTTGTCCTTAAGTTTTTCAAGGACACTATTTGAACTCTGAACATTCAGCATCACTTATTGGATTTCACCACTCAATATTTTTTACACAATTTATGGCACATTAGGAACACGATTTCATCAAATAGCAAGGGCGGAAGGACAAACCCTCCTTATTCTCCTCACCAGTGACCTCACTGATTTCTCATTTTCTGATTTTATTGTTGATTGTTTTTATTTGCCTATGTTTTTAACTTAAATATTGTTAGGTTTCATGGATCCATGATAATTCGTAATTTATGTTAATTTATGTCATTTTATATGTATTAAATATCTAATTTTAATCCAATTAGTTTATCTATTAGTGATTGTTTAGTACCTGCCTCCTTTTGGTAGGCGCCTGGGCATTCCTCTCACACAGTTTGCCTCTCGGTGTCTGCTAGGTGCACCTTTTCCCGGGCTGAGGTACACAGTAGGCGCTTTCTCCACTTGTCACTTTGATTCGATATTCCTGGAAGTCATCAGATGACAATCTGAAATTAAAAAAGAAAATTTTAACAAAGTTAATACACACGTTGTCAAATATTCATAAAATACATTTACAATCATCTTGTGTCTATGCTCTAACTTTGTTCAACATTTTATCAAGATATTTATTAATTAAATTTAAAAATAAAGAAAATAAACATACACCGTTATATTGTGTAATAAAAATTAAATTTAAATATCTGAATTTCTAATTATACATAATAATGTATATGACATTTCAATAATATATATGTATGCTGAACATAAATGTAATATTTTATGTCCATTCAAATACCTCTATATCAACTATAATATGTATTCCTTTTTCTGATTGTGATCCCTAAATATCTAATTATGAACTAAATATGACTAATGTATGTAAGCTACTAATATTCAACATTCTTCCTGTGATTCTTAACTAGCATGCATTGGTACACCAACCTGGATAATGCATGGTCTTTGAAAGTCAATTCAGGGGTAAACAGTTGATCTTCAATAGGTGTCTTATTCATCAGTTCATAAAATAGAGGACTGAAATACCATCTAAAAAAGTAAAATCATCTAAGTGTCTGATTGTGATCCCTAAATATATAATTATGAATTAAATATGACTAATGTATGTAAGCTACTAATATTCAACATTCTTCCTGTGATTCTTAACTAGCATGCATTGGTACACCAACCTGGATAATGCATGGTCTTTGAAAGTCAATTCAGGGGTAAACAGTTGATCTTCAATAGGTGTCTTATTCATCAGTTCAAAAATAGAGGACTGTGAAATACCATCTAAAAATTACAAAATAATCTAAGTGTCTCCAATAGGATGCCTCCACAGCCTTATTCTATCAAATAGTTGGCACTTACCATGTGAACATGTCTTTGTATGGTTTTCAAGGTCAGCAGATTGGAAAGATAATGCCAGACATGATCCCATTGGTATACTTCAATTTCAATCTTGGCTTTTTCCACTGTCAGTCTGGGCAATCTTCACTGTCAGGCTTCTAATTCTTCCCTTTCAGTCTTTAGATTAAGTCAGCTCCCTAATGGCATAAAAAGTTTAATAAAAATTACTACAAGTGTGTGAATCAGTTCTGTACCCCTCTACCACCCCCCATTTCATAATAAATTTCTGTCACTAGCTTACTAAGCATGTGTAGCATCTTGTGTTATGTTCTATCAAGTGTGAAGATGAGTCATATTGAGCATAACGAACCTCTAATGTGTGACATTGAACCATAGTCATGATAGAGGATAGTTATGCTAGAGGATCCCTTTCTGAGTATTTACATTTTAAGTAATGTGTAAACTAAATACTAGTTTACAAAATGTATGCCATATGATGTATTTGTGTACAATTCATGCCAGCAACAGTCCATACATTTATACTTACCAGCTGAAGTCCTCTTTAAAAACCAGGTGGCAAAGACTCGCTACAGGACCCAATGCCCAGAGCATCACCTATATTAATAAATGGAACACATTTTTAGCATTTGATGAACAATCCTAACATGTTTGCACAATTCTCTACTTGTCATTTCCCTAGAGTTCACATCTATTGACAATACTCCAGTCTAACTTCTATTATTTACCGTCTAAAGTGGCGGTTGATGATGTCTGCTCTGACATTGAGCCCCTCATCCCGGAATGGCCCCTCTAGAACAGGATCATCCTCCTCATCTCTGAGGAGGTTTCGGTGCGCCGGGACGCCCTGCAGCATCCCAGCCCGCTGTGCAATATTATGCAGGACGCTACAGGCTACAACGATCTTAGCCACCTTCTTTGGGTTGTACTGGAGGGCTCCTCCCGACCTGTCCAGGCACCTTAACCTCATCTTCAGGAGCCCGAACATCCGTTCAACCACCGCCCTGGTTCTCTTATGAGCCCTATTGTAGCGCTCCTCAGACACATCAGTCGGGCTACGCAAGGGGGTAATGAGCCAAGGCCGGCTCATGTACCCAGAATCACCTATAAATTATGAACAGAACATAATTCAAACAGAATCCTCAAAATAGTATTTGGAGTCCAATAAAAAATTTTGTACACGATAATCCACTAACAAATGTTTATTTTGTAAAAGAATAATCTAGTTCAATATTATTGTCTATCTTCCCATTTCAGCTAAGACATGCTACATATGCGTATTTCTCCTAAACCAGACCTTGTGTAAAATGGCAATGAAATTGTTACATTGCATTCTCTATCTGAGCATTTAAGGTAAGACATGCTACATATCTGCATTGAACTAAAAGTAGACATTAGCGGAAAGAGACAATGACATGGTTAAATTGCATTAGCTAATATCTTGCCATTTCATCTAAGACATGCTACATATGCGTATTTCTACTAAACCAAACCTTGTGTAAAATGCAAACTAAATGGTTACATTGCATTCTCTATCTGAGCATTTAAGGTAAGACATGCTACATATCTGCATTGAACTAAAAGACATTAGCGGAAAGAGACAATGACATGGTTAAATTGCATTAGCTAATATCTTCCCATTTCAGCTAAGACATGCTACATATGCGTATTTCTCCTAAACCAAACCTTGTGTAAAATGCAAACTAAATGGTTACATTGCATTCTCTATCTGAGCATTTAAGGTAAGACATGCTACATATCTGCATTGAACTAAAAGTAGACATTAGCGGAAAGAGACAATGACATGGTTAAATTGCATTAGCTAATATCTTCCCAGTTCAGCTAAGACATGCTACATATGCGTATTTCTCCTAAACCAAACCTTGTGTAAAATGCAAACTAAATGGTTACATTGCATTCTCTATCTGAGCATTTAAGGTAAGACGTGCTACATATCTGCATTGAACTAAAAGACATTAGCGGAAAGAGACAATGACATGGTTAAATTGCATTAGCTAATATCTTGCCATTTCAGCTAAGACATGCTACATATGCGTATTTCTACTAAACCAAACCTTGTGTAAAATGCAAACTAAATGGTTACATTGCATTCTCTATCTGAGCATTTAAGGTAAGACATGCTACATATCTGCATTGAACTAAAAGTAGACATTAGCGGGAAAATAAAATAAATGGTTAAATTGCATCCGATAGCTGAACATTACGCTAACATTTTAAAACTACAGTGGCAATTGTCAAACTAATTAACCATGTTGTGCACAAATTCTCACCAACGAGATAACCAGGGGGCATTTGTCTTTCCTCAAACGGTCTCCACAGGGACGACAGAGAGAGGATGCGGGCATCATGACTAGCCCCTCCAAAATTCGCACACACACTTGCATAATCCTCATCCGTGCGTCACAAACATACTGCACGTTGAGGCTATGAAAATATTTGCGATTTCTGAAGGGCAAGTCATCAATTGGAGCACGCAGCGCAATGTGGGTACAATCAATGGCTCCCAAGACATTGGGCAATTCAGCAATATCAAAGAATTCCCGCTTCAGACGCCTCCAATCACCATCATTCTGTGGGAATCCTATGTATTGCTTACTGATACGTACCATGGCGTCCAGAAAGTTATCAAACACCATAGAGAATGTACCTTGAGCCAGGCCATGCATGTACATTTCTCCGGATTGAAAACTCCCGGAGGCCAGGACGTATAGACAACTTAGCATCTTACTCATGGCGGGAACAGCTGTCCTTATTCTTATACGTGGCTCCAAATGAGGTTTAAGAAGATCGTAAAGGCCAATGAGCTGTTCGCGATTGAGCCGATACTTATCATAAACCTCAAAGTCGCTCATGTTTTCCAAGGTGGGTCTCACCCTGTAGACAGGAGGACCTCGAACCAGACGACCCCTTCGTCTCAGTCTGAGCCGCCAAGGCTGCCTGATTCGATCAACAGCTAGTTCGCCAATAGCAGCACCAGCAGTGTCTACCATGTCATTGTCATCCATCTTTCAAAACAGCTTAACAAGGTATGCACTTGATCTGATGTGGATCACAAGTGATGCTTTGGCCATGTTGTTTGGGGGATTTATAGTACAATTAGTCCAATGATAGTGAGTTTGTAATGATTGCTAATTGTATTCACTTGTTTGTATGTGAGCGGCGCAAATGCTTTCACAGTGGGCGTTTTTTTGTTGTTTGCTGAAATGTTGCTTTCCAAAAATGAATCTCAATGTGAAAGTGTCAAATATCACACATACAGTGCATGTTTGTAATGTTTGATCATATGCGTAATCAATATTTCTTAAACGCGATCTTATAGTAACAAGCACACGTCCAGGCTAACATGAATGAAAGTGCATAGTTGTGTATAATGTGCATCGAATGTGATCGATCAATGTTGCTGCAATATTGTTTGTAAACGATAAAGTAACATCTGCCATCTGTAGTATTGTATATATATATAAGTGATTGCCGAGCAGTCAATATTGTATGCGTCCCTTTAAAATGGCACTAATACTGAATAACTTCCGGCTGCCATCTGTAGTATTGTATATATAAGTGATTGCCGAGCTGTCAATATTGTATGCGTCCCTTTAAAATCGCAATAATAATTCAGAACTTCCCATCTGCCATCTGTAGTATTATATATATAAGTGATTGCCGAGCTGTCAATATTGTATGCGTCCCTTTAAAATCGAAATAAGAATTCAGAACTTCCCGTCTGCCATCTGTAGTATTGTATATATAAGTGATTGCCGAGTTGTCAATATTGTATGCGTCCCATTCAAATGGCACTAATACTGAAGAACTTCCGGCTGTCATCTGTAGTATTGTATATATAAGTGATTGCCGAGATGTAAATATTGTATGCGTCCCATTCAAATCGCACTAATACTGAATAACTTCCGGCTGTCATCTGTAGTATTGTATATATAAGTGATTGCCGAGCTGTCAATATTGTATGCGTCCCTTTAAAATCGCAATAAGAATTCAGAACTTCCCGTCTGCCATCTGTAGTATTGTATATATAAGTGATTGCCGAGCTGTCAATATTGTATGCGTCCCATTCAAATGGCACTAATACTGAAGAACTTCCGGCTGTCATCTGTAGTATTGTATATATAAGTGATTGCCGAGCTGTCAATATTGTATGCGTCCCTTTAAAATCGCAATAAGAATTCAGAACTTCCCTCTGCCATCTGTAGTATTGTATATATAAGTGATTGCCGAGCTGTCAATATTGTATGCGTCCCATTAAAATGGCACTAATACTGAATAACTTCCGGCTGTCATCTGTAGTATTGTATATATAAGTGATTGCCGAGCTGTCAATATTGTATGCGTCCCTTTCAAATCGCACTAATGCTGAATAACTTCCGGCTGTCATCTGTAGTATTATATATATAAGTGATTGCCGAGCTGTCAATATTGTATACGTCCCATTAAAATGGCACTAATAATGAATAACTTCCGGCTGTCATCTGTAGTATTGTGTATATAAGTGATTGCCGAGATGTCAATATTGTATGCGTCCCTTTCAAATCGCACTAATGCTGAATAACTTCCGGCTGTCATCTGTAGTATTATATATATAAGTGATTTGCGATCTGACAATATTTATTAATTGTCCCATTCAAATCTCCATAATAATGCTGTTCCAAACTGTTATTTACGTATATGTTGTATTGTAGTATTGAGTGGTAAATTTCTGAAAGGGGCGGTACAGTCGTGAATCTGTGATGTGTATGGTTGAATCTTCTAATGACGTCATGATATTATTAACCTGCCTATGTAGTTCTGAAATCCTCATTGTGTTGTTGTATTGTGCTACATTGTTATTGTGTGCTGAATAAAATCTAAATGTGTGCTTTGTGGTTGCGTGATGGGTGATGCGTGTTATGTACATGTACGTATATATTGTGATTGTGTCCCACATATGCTGACTTCTATATAGCGGTCTGGCATTGTTGTTCCTTCCCATAAAGTGACATCTGTAATCTTGTGTAATGATGTTCTTGTTGTACGTAATTCCTAATGGTTTCTTGTGATGGAATCATGATGTTAAAAGTACAGTAAAATCCATATGTTCTGTTTTGTGATTCCTAGAGAGAATGTAATGTGTTTTTCACCCATCATTTGAATGCACATGTATGAGTGAATGTTAAAAGTAATGTATGTGCATCCATGACTGATCATGTGTTAAGCCTATGTAGATATGCTGTTGCTGCAAGCATATGAGTTGAATAAATGAAATGCAATAATAAAGGTAAATGAGAATTGTTTCCCATTGTGTACTGTTTGTGAATCCTGAAAAGTTGACATTATTTTTGTGTCCGTTTAAATGTAATATTTTGATAAAAAAAAGTTTGTTACTAGTGATGTTGATTTGTAGTTGATGTAATATAAAAGTCTGAAACAATTTAATGGTGTTGTGAATATTCAATAAGTACAATCCATAAGTCCACCATAGGGAAATAGTCATTTCTTGATCTATTTATCATAGCTGGGTCTAACGCATAAAAGCATGTATTTTCTAGCGCTGGTATTTGGAGTTTTTCGGTCTACGCTATTTGCGTGCGTTAGGGAAATGTGGGTTTCGCGTGCACGAGCACGTCTTCCCAATAGAAGTCAATGGAGGCTCTAAAATTTGGTAATTTTTTTTTTCAAAGACTGGTTTTCCTCGTAAAGTGAGTGACGTCATGAGCTTGTGTGAAAAAGTAACTAAATCGTGTTCTTTTTGTAATAAATAAAAAAAAAATTGTATGTCATGTGGTGTATATTGTTTGTATGCATCGATGAGTGTATATTTGTGATAATCTTATTAGTTAGATGTAGGTATATGAGGGTCTTTTCCCGTGTGTCAATGTAAGTCAATGGGAAAATGGATTTGTGTAGTTTTTTTTCTAACACCCGAGATCTCGCAACTTTGATCCTTTGTATTTTGATGAAAAATTAATAAATCTTAAAAATAAATATAGTGTAGTGTTTGTATGAGTGTAAGTGTACTTTGTGTAATATTTGTTTTGTGATTCGTGAATGTTTATTTTGTCGGTATATGTTAACTACTGGGTCTGAGGTGTCGGTAGAAATTTGAGCGTTGGGTGATTTTTGAGTGTCGGTAACTGAACTCTAAATACCGGAGTCCGTAAGAAACAAGCGTTAGGGGCCTCTAACGCTGGTTTTCACGGCTAACGCCAAACTCCAAATCTAGGCCTATGTGATTGAGTTTGGAGGGCAAGTGCTAGAAGATACAGCTCTTATAATAGTACTAAGTAGCGTGGAGAGCGGAACAGCTTAACAGTAATAACAGTTATGCTTATTATGTGCAAAGTCTCTGGATATCACAGTAAGCGTTTTAGGCAAGACAGAATAATATTGTATCAGTTCGGTAATATACAACCTGATCCCTGAGTGAGGCGAGGAGCGGTAACTGCGGTTGGCAACAGCTGATGACGTCAGCCCGACAAGCAGTGTGAAGAAAGAGACAAGGTAGGAGCTGCGGCGCTCAGATGCTGGATGTGACAGGAAGCGGATTCGGTAACACTTGTAAGGATCCTGATCAGAGGTGAGGATAGGATCCGGAATGTGCTAGCTGAGGTGTAGCCGGAAGGCAAGGAGTTCACTGAGCGAGTGCAGGTTACACTAGCTATCAGATAAATTAACCTAGCAATGATGAAAGGAAAGGGAGGTGCTTAAATAGTACTAAGCAAGAGTGGAAGATGAATCCTTAAAGGGACAGAGGAGGTTTGAACCCTGACAGAGCCCCCCCCCAAGGAAACCACTGCGAGGTTTCATGGCACTGGTCTATCAGGGTTACGACGATGGAATAGCGAGACCAATCGGGGAGCTGTGACATTAGTAGCAGGCTCCCAAGAATCTTCGGAAGTATCATAACCCAGCCAGTGAACCAGATATTCGAGACGTCCGTTTCTCAGACGAGAGTCCACAATACTATGCACCTCATAATCAGTGTCAACAGAAAGGTCGTAAAGGGCAAGATCTTCTGGAGTGGAGCTGACTGAAGAATCACACGGCTTAATGAGGGAAACATGGAAAGTTGGATGGATTCTGTAGGAGTCTGGCAATTTCAGAGTAACTGTGACAGGATTAGGCAAAGCCATTATCCGAAATGGACCAACAAAAAGTCTAGCAAGTTTCTTGGATGGTAGACGAAGCTTGAGATTCTTGGTAGACAACCAACCCATTTGACCAATTTGATAGATAGGTTGTTGTCGATGGCGAAGATCGTATTGCCGTTTGTAAGATGCTTGAGCATGTTTGATGTTGTCTTTTATGATCGGGAAGACTCTTGAAATGTCGTTAACAGTGTCATTTACTAGAGGGCATGAAGACTCAACTCTAGGAAGCATATGACTTCTGGGGTGCACACCGTTATTGATATAGAATGGACTATACTTAGTAGAAGCATTGGGAGTGTTGTTGTACGCAAATTCTGCAAGAGGAAGAAAAGTGTACCAGGTCTCCTGTTGTTGGGAACAATAGCACCTGAGATATTGTTGTAACCACTGGTTCGTTCTCTCCGTTTGTCCATTACATTGTGGGTGATATGAGGTAGTTAATTTTTGGTCAATTCGTAAAGCTAAGCAGAGTTCCTTCCAGAATCTCGAGGTAAACTGGGTTCCCCTGTCGGAGAGAATACTGGTAGGTATGCCATGAAGTCGGACGATCTCTCTGATGAATAACTGAGCTGTAGTCACTGCAGTGGGTACAGCGGAGGTTGGAATAAAATGTGCCATTTTGGAGAACATATCAACGACGACCATGACACATGTATGTGAAGACGAACTGGGGAGATCGACTATGAAATCCAGAGATACATCAGTCCATGGGATACTTGGAACTGGATAAGGTTGAAGCAAACCAACGGGTTTCAAATGGGAAGGTTTGGAACTAGTACAAATGACACATTTGGAGATGTATTGTTTCACATAAGATTCCATGGAGGGCCACCAGTAAGATCGTTTGAGAATTGAGAATGTCTTATGGAAACCAAGATGTCCAGCTAGTGGAGAGTCATGAACTGATTCTAGGATAAGAGTCCTGAGATCTGTAGGGATATACAGTAATTGATTGTGATAATACAAGCCATCAGGAGCCTGTTGCAGCAATGTGGTTGGTTTTAAGGAATCCTTATCTTGTGAAGCTCTGATATCAATGGGTCTTATGGTAAGAGAAGCCAATATGTTTTCCTTTGGGATGATGGTGGATGGTGGGTTTTCAGTGTCCGGTCTTTGGTACATTCGTGACAGGGCATCTGCTTTGCCGTTCTTGGAACCTGGCCTGTATGTTATGATGTATTGGAAGCGGGAGAAATAGAGGCTCCACCTGAGTTGTCTTGCTGAAAGGGTCCTGTTGGTTTGGAGATATTGTAAGTTCTTGTGATCGGTCAAGATAACGACAGGATAGACTGAACCCTCAAGGAGATGACGCCAGTGATCAAAAGAAGCTTTTATAGCGAGCAACTCTTTCTCCCCTACTGGATAATTAAGTTCTGCTAAAGTCATTACCCTTGAGAAAAATGCTACAGGGTGTATGGGTTCTTTGAAAGACTTCCTCTGTGAGAGGATTGCCCCTAGGGTAAAATCAGAGGCATCGACCTCCAAAATAAATTGTGAGTTAGTATCAGGGAACTGAAGAATAGGAGCAGTGATAAATCGTTCTTTTAAGGTGTCAAATGCCTGTTGAGTAAGTGGGGACCAATGGAATTTATTTTGTATTTTCGTTAGGTCTGATAACGGTTTCGACAATAAGGCGAACTTATGGATAAATTTGCAGTAAAAATTGGCGAAGCCAAGAAATCTTTGTATGTCCCTCTTACTTTTAGGGGTAGGCCAGTGCTTAATGCAAGAAACTTTGGTTTCTTCCATCTTAATACCGGTGGAGGTAATATGGTAACCCAAGAATGATACCTGGTTAACATGAAATAAACACTTTTCAAGCTTGGCATACAAACTATGAGTACGTAACCGGGTGAGGACAGTTGTAACATGTTGTATATGTTCGTCCAAATTTTGTGAGAATATAAGAATGTCATCTAGGTACACTACTATGTATACGTCCAATATGTTACGGAATATATCGTTAATGAAATTTTGAAATGTAGCCGGCGCATTGCAGAGACCGAATGGCATAACAGTATACTTGAACAACCGTAACGGGTTCTAAATAATGTTAGCCATTCGTCGCCGGCACGGATTCTAATGAGGTTATAGGCCCCTCTCAGGTCCAATTTGGTGAAGACCTGGGCTCCATGTAACCTCTCAATTAATTCTGGTATTAAAGGCAATGGGTATCTGTTTTTAATTGTTTTCTTGTTGAGTTCCCTATAGTCAATGATAGGCCTGAGTGAACCATCTTTATTCTTAACAAAGAATATACCAGCACCTGCTGGTGATGTGGAGGGTCTAATAAAACCCTTCTGCAGATTTTCCTGCAAATAATCTTTTAAGTGGTCTAACTCTGGTTTTGATAATGGGTATATGTGACCATATGGTACACTAGAGCCTGGGAGTAAATCTATAGGGCAGTCATATGCTCTGTGTGGAGGTAGAGATAATGCGTCTTTTTTGCTAAATACATCAGTGAAGTTAGTATAACAAAGAGGGAGTTTAGGGTCAGTTAGCACTGCGATGTGATGTAGTGAAAAACAGTTGCTAGTGCAATAAGTGGAATTGAGAGATACAGAAAAATCCGTCCAATGAAGTGCAGGTTGGTGTGTCTTTAGGCAAGAAATACCTAGAATGACAGGGAAAATAGGTGAGGTTATCACATTAAATGTTATGATTTCAGTATGACCTGTATCAGTAACCATAAGTAGAGGTGTTGTCTGTTGGTTAACAGGACCTGAGGAGAGAGGTGAACCATCAACTACATTAAAAGAAAGAGGAACAGGTTTTGCTTCAACAGGAATTTTATTGGCCCTTACATACTCAAGGTCAACGAAATTACCACATGCCCCTGTATCGATTAAGGCTTCAGTTTTGACCCTGTGTCGATGCCACTGTAAGGAGAGAGGTAAAAAAAAATAAGTACTGTTTTTATCTTTTAAAATATGGATGGAATTAATTTTACTGGACCTACCAGCCTTTTGTTTTTGTAGTAACGGGCATGCTTTAACATCATGATCTCTGGCAGCGCAATACATATAGAGACCTAGAAGGCGTCTTCTGTTTTTTTCTTGCTGGGTGAGAGGTCCCTTGATCACTCCGATCTCCATAGGAACGTTGTGATCCTGTTCTTTATGTGTGACAGTAGGTGACGGTCTCCTTGAGGAACCTGAGTAACCAGCCCTCTCATGACGGCGTTCCCTAATCCTTCTATCAATGGTGATGGATAAGGTGTATAGTTCCTCCAGAGTAGGGGGTATGCCAATCCTGGACAGCTCATCCTTTATGTCATCAGACAAGCCAAGACGAAAATGGTTCTTGAGGGATGGCTCATTCCATTGGGAATCCCTTGCATGAATTTTAAACTGAGCAATATAGTCCTCAACAGGTTGCCTGATTGATGCTTCAGCTGAGCTTTGCTTGAAGGGGTCATCATATAGGGATGACATTTCCTTCAAAAAATCATCTAAAGAGTTTAGAATAGGATCTTGTGTTTCGTAATATGTGTCAGCCCATGCACGGGGCTCAGCCCTGAGAAAAGATATGATAGTCAGTACCTTTAATCTATCAGTTCTGTAAGTGTTTGGTTTTAGTTCAAAGAGCAAAAGACATGAATTTTTGAACTCTCTGAACTGGGTTCTGTTTCCTGAGAATTTCTCTGGGAGACTGATCTGTGGTTCAGGCAACTGTGCAGTAGGATTAGGTTTGGTATTATATAAATCTCTGAGACAAGTTTTTACAGTCTCATTATCACTCTGCAAGTCTCTAATGTTTTGTGTGAGACTGTCAATACGCTGTGACATATTGGAGAACTGATCTGCTATTTCCTCAGAGGACATCTTTATGGCTAGGTTAATATGTCAGGATACTTTTGTATGTTAATCTCTGAACTTGGATTAAGTAGAAACAGAGAAATATAAGAGTGGGAATGTGACACAAAGTTAGTGAATAACTGTGTGTATTTCTGTTGCCCAAGTAACTAGCGTCACATATATATATATGAAATAATATGTGATTGAGTTTGGAGGGCACGTGCTAGAAGATACAGCTCTTATAATAGTACTAAGTAGCGTGGAGAGCGGAACAGCTTAACAGTAATAACAGTTATGCTTATTATGTGCAAAGTCTCTGGATATCACAGTAAGCGTTTTAGGCAAGACAGAATAATATTGTATCAGTTCGGTAATATACAACCTGATCCCTGAGTGAGGCGAGGAGCGGTAACTGCGGTCGGCAACAGCTGATGACATCAGCCCGACAAGCAGTGTGAAGAGAGAGACAAGGTAGGAGCTGTGGCGCTCAGATGCTGGATGTGACAGGAAGCGGATTCAGTAACACTTGTAAGGATCCTGATGAGAGGTGAGGATAGGATCCGGAATGTGCTAGCTGAGGTGTAGCCAGAAAGCAAGGAGTTCACTGAGCGAGTGCAGGTTACACTAGCTATCAGATAAATTAACCTAGCAATGATGAAAGGAAAGGGAGGTGCTTAAATAGTACTAAGCAAGAGTGGACGATGAATCCTTAAAGGGACAGAGGAGGTTTGAACCCTGACAACGCCTCATTACAGACCTCTCCCTTTAACGCAGCTAATGGATTTGAACCTAGAACCTTTCCTATGATTACCAGTTCTACTGAAGTCCCTGGAGCAGATCGTATAGTGAAAAATCTCAGTAACCACTGGCAACTCATTCGTCAAAATCTACTTTCTTCCTTAAGACATAAGAAATATGCTGATCGCAGAAGGTGCAAGGCTCCTTTACTTCGTACTGGAGACAGAGTATTTTTATCCACCAGATTCATACGTCTAAAACAACCTTGTACTAAGTTGGGTCCTAAGTACATTGGACCTTTTCGAATTGTTTCCAAAGTTTGTTCTTCTGCATACCGCCTGGCCTTACCCAAGACTCTCAAGATCCATCCAGTGTTTCATGTCTCCCTACTCAAGCCAGTCATCTACAATCGGTACTCTATCAAAAGTAAACCACCTCCTCCACTTTCCGTAGAGGGAACTTCTGAGTTTGAAGTCAGCCATATTCTGGATTCCAAGCTATGGGGCAATCGGCTGTACTACCTGGTCCATTGGAAGGGTTATCCTATCTCTGAACGATCTTGGGAACCGGCCTCTC
The DNA here is from genome assembly GCF_027579735.1 of Bombina bombina. NCBI lineage: Eukaryota > Metazoa > Chordata > Amphibia > Anura > Bombinatoridae > Bombina > Bombina bombina. The sequence goes on from NC_069499.1 coordinate 192,912,430, forward strand.
ATGTTCATGCTCCAGCTCTTGTCAAGTCTTTTCACAAGAAATACCCTGCCAGGCCCGGTTGGGTCCCCCGGAGGGGTCCTTGAGGAGGGGGCACTGTCACGCTCGGCTCTGCAGTCCTCTCTGTGTGTGTCAGACGCGACAAAATTTGGAATCTAGAAAATATGAACAGGTTCAGTAATATGGACCTCAACTGCTGGGAGAATACATTTAAGTAAAGATTGCTTGCATGAGTGAAAAAAAGGAGTAACATATAATGAACCTGAGCAACAATGTTAGACCAGAATCACAGAATGCAAGAATTTAATATACAGGAAATGTTTGCATTTGCACCCTATGGCTGCCACATGTGTCTGTAGAGGCACTGTGTAAAATTAGCAGCAGAGGAAAATACAAACTGACCTGAGGAAAAAGTAAGCTAAAGGTAACAAAATATGTTATCAAATATGCTTCGGTAAAAATAATTAAATAGTTAACAAAATGAGAACACAGCAATGTAGCTATATGTGCACAAGGAAAATGAGCAAAAAAGAAACAGTAGAGGTCAGCGTGTCAGATGAGATAAGACCTCCGTTGTAAACTTGGTCGGCATAACCCTAGGACAATATAGAGACTGAGGCTGAATATGGCAGAGAAAGAGAAGGCTTACCGGAGGGAATTATAGAGCAGTTCAAGCGGTAACAGTGTAAGCGAGCAGGGAATGGAGGCCTGCAGTACACAGCAGAGAGTCGCAGCTGGCGGATGACGTCACCGCGTTCCGGTCCGGCTAGGAAGTTAGATGTCAGGACAACAGAGCGAAGAAGCTACAAGGAATCTGGTAGTAGCTTAGAGGCAAAGGTAAGTCTCTTGAAGCTGAATCAGGAGAGCGAGCATAGAACAAATATCTGTAGAGAGTAGACAGTCTTCAGACGAATTAAGGTTAGTTAATCCACTTGTTTTGGAGGAAATAAGGCAGTAGTGAACAGCGTTCACACACACACAGGAGGCTCACAGTAGATAAGTGGGAATCTACAATACTAAGCAATGAAAGAAGGCAAGGAGGAGCTTTAAATAGGGAGAGGAGATAGAAGCTGCAGGACTTAAAGGTACAGCACCAAGGATAAGCGTAATACCTGACAGAATCCCCCCTTCAAGGAGCCGGTCCGGATGTCGCTGATGGAACAGAGAAAGCAAACGTGGCGCCGAGATATTGCTAGCCAGCTCCCAAGAATCGTCATCGTGAGAGTAACCCTTCCAATGAATGAGGTTTTCCAACTGTCCCCTGCGTAGACGGGAGTCCAGAACAGAGCGTACCTCATACTCTAAGTTGGGGTCAATAGAGACTGGAGGATGGGAACCAAGAAACCTGGAGTCTCTAATGTCTTTGTAGGGTTTGAGGAGGGAGACATGGAATGTTGGATGAATCCTGAGAGTATCGGGCAACTTAAGGCGAACAGCGTTAGCGTTAATGACACGTACAATCGGGTATGGTCCCACAAAAAGGGGAGAAAGTTTCTTGGAAGGAGTATTTAGGCGTAGGTTTTTTGTGGAGAGCCACACCAGATCACCTTCAGCGTAAACCGGAGGAGGAGTTCTGCATCGGTCATAGTATTTTTTCTGTAGTTCTTTTGCGTGATTCCTTTTGACTAATTATTGAGTCTTGTGAAGACCTGGATGGCCAGCTAGAAGAGATTCATGTACAGATCGAAGAAGAGTGGGTCTGAGAGAGGGTGGTACATACAGTTTTGCGTTGTAACAGTAGAGTCCTTGAGCGTTGGGTTGAAGGAGGTGTAATGGTTTTGTCAGGTCTTTAGTCTGTTCTTTTTTAAGAATAGATGCCATATCAAGTGCAAAAGATATGAAGTTGTGTTTTGGTATAACGGATTGATCAGTTGTTGGAGGTGAATTCTGAGTACTTATTCGTGAGAGGGCATCTGCCTTTTGGTTTTTTCCTGCTGGACGGTAAGTGATGAGAAAGTTGAAACGGGAAAAGAAAAGATTCCATCGGACCTATCTAGCTGACAATGTTCTGGTGGATTTCAAATATTGCAGGTTTCTATGATCTGTGTAAATGAGTGCTGGAATAGAAGTACCTTCGAGAAGGTGTTGCCAATGTTCTAGGGAGAGTTTTATGGCTAAGAGTTCTTTATCACCAATGGGGTAGTTTTGTTCAGCAGAATTTAAAGTCCTTGAATAGAAGGCCACCGGATGTCGAGGTTTTGTCATGTTTTCTCTCTGTGAGAGCACTGCACCTATAGCGAGGATAGATGCATCTACCTCCAGTACAAACTGCAGATCAGGGTCAGGGAAACGAAGTATAGGTGCAGAAGTGAACTTTTGTTTGAAAAGTTGAAATGCAGCTTGTGCTTCGTTAGTCCACCTGAATGATGTATTGGCTTTCGTGAGAGAAGTCAGAGGAAGAGCTAGTTTGGAGAAGTTTTTTTATAAATTTGCGGTAAAAATTTGCTAAACCCATAAAGGATTGGACTTGACGTTTAGTTTTAGGAGTGGGCCAATTTAACACTGCTTCAACCTTTTTGTTCTCCATACGGATACCAGAAGGAGAAATCTCATAACCGAGAAAGGATATGGATTGTGAGTTAAATAGGCATTTTTCAGCCTTAGCATACAGGTGATTACCTCTAAGCCTGGAAAGAACTTGTCTAACGTGTGAAATGTGTTCTTGATAAGATTTGGAGTAGATTAGAATATCATCCAAATAGATGACAATGAAGACGTCTAGTATATCTCTGAAGAGGTCGTTGATTAGATGCTGAAAAGTTGCGGGCGCATTACAGAGCCCAAAAGGCATGACGACATACTCGAACAAACCATAACGTGTTCGAATCGCCGTCAACCACTCATCCCCAGATCTAATACGGATGAGGTTGTAGGCACCCCTTAGATCTAACTTGGTAAAGAATTTTGCGCCCTCTAACCTTTCTATTAGTTCTGGAATAAGCGGTAAGGGATATCGTTTTTTTACTGTAATTTTGTTTAATTGTCTATAGTCAACAATAGGCCTCAGTGTACCATCCTTATTCTTAACGAAAAATATTCCAGCGCTAGCTGGAGATGTGGAGGGGCTAATGAAAGCTTTCCTTAGGTTTTCATCTAAGTAAGACTTTAGATGTGCGAGTTCTGGGTTAGAAAGAGGATAGATATGCCCACTTGGGATCTCGGAACCTGGTATGATCTCAATAGGGCAATCATATTTTCTTTGGAGCGGCAAGTTTTCAGATTCTGTTTTACTGAAGACGTCGGCAAAATCCTGATATACCTCAGCAATCTGTACAACCTGAGGGACTTCAGAGGTTTGTAAAACAGAAGCTGGAAAACAAGTAGTTAGACAAAAAATAGAATTAAAGGCAAGTGTTAAAGTTGACCAATCTACTTGGGGATTATGGGACCGGAGCCAGTTTATGCCTAACACAATAGGTGAGATAGGAGAAGAAATGACGTCGAATGTGATGTATTCCCTGTGGTGGTCAGAAGAAGTGACAAGTAGGGGAATTGTCTGGTATTCCACAGGACCTGTTGTAATAGGTTTACCATCTATCCCTCTCAATAAAACAGGAGACTTTTTTTGCACTAAAGGTATTTTATTTGTATGAGTGAATATACTATCAATGTATGAGACTGTTGCTCCGGAGTCAATTATCACGGAAGCGTTGACCCGCTGAGAGTCCCACTGTAAAAGAAGAGATAAGTTTAAGTAAGGAAGTGTTTGATCCTGAGTGGTACAACAAAAAGGTTGAGTGAGAGTCTTACCCTTATTTTGTTTCTGGAGGGAAGGACAGTCTCTGACAGTGTGATTCTCAGAAGCACAGTACAAACACAGGTTGTTGGACCTTCTCCTGATCTTCTCCTCAGGGGATAGGGGACCCTTTATAAAGCCTATATCCATAGGTTCGGGAGTACTTTGCTTGTGGAAGGTACATGTTGTTTCTTAGGAAAATTCTCATGATAAGACCTCTCCTGCTGCCTCTCTCTAAGCCGTCTGTCTATAGTGATGCTAAGTGACATTAACTCTTCAAGAGTTTGGGGTAATTCAGATCTGGACAGTTCATCCTTAATTCCATCTGAAAGACCTAGCCTAAACTGATTTCTCAGGGAGAGGTTGTTCCACTGTGAGTCTTTAGCCCATTTTTTAAACTCTGTAATGTAGTCTTCAACTACTCTTTTCTTTTGTTTCAAACCTCTCATTGCATTTTCAGCGGTGAGCTGTTTGTAAGGGTCCTCGTAGAGCTGACCCATGGCATTAAAGAAATTCTCCAAAGAGTTTAATATATCATCATTATTCTCAAAATATGTGTTAGCCCAGGTACGCGGCTCACCCCTTAAATAGGAAATAACAGTAAGAACTCTTGCTCTATCATTAGGGTAGGTATGGGGTTTGAGAGAAAACGTAAGCAAACAGTCATTTTTGAAGTCTCTATATTGAGACCTATCTCCACTAAATTTTTCTGGAGTACTGACCTGGGGCTCAAGTATGGGCACCCTTTTATCTACAACATCCCTAATATATGCCTTCATAGTGTCATTTTCAACCTTCAGGGCATTTAGAGCTTCAGTTAATAAATCAACCCTCTGCGTACGATTCTGCATATGGGTGTTCATCCCAGCTGGGTCCATGTTCATAGGGCTTAGTATTATGTCAGGCGCGACAAAATTTGGAATCTAGAAAATATGAACAGGTTCAGTTAGTAATATGGACCTCAACTGCTGGGAGAATACATTTAAGTAAAGATTGTTTGCATGAGTGAAAAAAAAGGAGTAGCATATAATGAACCTGGGCAACAATGTTAGCCCAGAATCACAGAATGCAAGAATTTAATATACAGGAAATGTTTGCATTTGCACCCTATGGCTGCCACATGTGTCTGTAGAGGCACTGTGTAAAAATAGCAGCAGAGGAAAATACAAACTGACCTGAGGAAAAAGTAAGTTAAAGGTAACAAAATATGTTATCAAATATGCTTCGGTAAAAATAATGAAATAGTTAACAAAATGAGAACACAGCAATGTAGCTATATGTGCACAAGGAAAATGAGCAAAAAAGAAACAGTACAGGTCAGCGTGTCAGATGAGATAAGACCTCCGTTGTAAACTTGGTCGGCATAACCCTAGAACAATATAGAGACTGAGGCTGAATATGGCAGAGAAAGAGAAGGCTTACCGGAGGGAATTATAGAGCAGTTCAAGCGGTAACAGTGTAAGCGAGCAGGGAATGGAGGCCTGCAGTACACAGCACAGAGTCGCAGCTGGCGGATAACGTCACCGCGTTCCGGTCCGGCTAGGAAGTTAGATGTCAGGACAACAGAGCGGAGAAGCTACAAGGAATCTGGTAGTAGCTTAGAGGCAAAGGTAAGTCTCTTGAAGCTGAATCAGGAGAGCGAGCATAGAACAAATATCTGTAGAGAGTAGACAGTCTTCAGACGAATTAAGGTTAGTTAATCCACTTGTTTTGGAGGAAATAAGGCAGTAGTGAACAGCGTTCACGCACACACAGGAGGCTCACAGTAGATAAGTGGGAATCTACAATACTAAGCAATGAAAGAAGGCAATGAGGAGCTTTAAATAGGGAGAGGAGATAGAAGCTGCAGGACTTAAAGGTACAGCACCAATGCGCCAGATTATAAGGATAAGCGTAATACCTGACAGTGTGCTTGATTGACAGGTGTCTGAGCCGCCCCTTCCTGATGATGTCACGACCAGGCTTTTTATTCTGGGCTTCCTGTTTCTCCAGTGCCCGTTTGTTCCTCTTTGTGGCTTCTGTGAGGAATTCGCTGTGGAATCTGTCTAACTGCTGCTTTTCTGTTGCCAATCTCTTCAAGGACTGACTATGCTGGGTTAACCTTCAACTTCCTGATTACCTGTTTCCAAACAATGCAAGTACTGTTTATTCTGTGAAACTTTATAACTGCATGTTTACCTGTTTCCAAACTCTGAAGGTTTACACTGAATAAACTGTATTTGCAAACTACCTGATTACCTGTTGCTAACTCTGCAAGTTCTGACTACACAGTGTTAACCCTCAATCTGCCTGATTACCTGTTGCTAACTCTGCAAGTTCTGACTACACAGTGTTAACCCTCAAACTGCCTGATAACAAATTACCTACTCCTGCATTATTAACTGTTTCTTGTTTTACCCTTCTTCTGTCTGAGTATAAGTGGACTAGCCCTGCTCTCCTGATTCTGTGGAAGACATTTCCTGAAACCAGTTCCTTATTCAGAAGTCTATCTGGCTGATATCTTGAATTACTTTGGGCACAGGCTAACCCTGCTCCATATTGTGAGTACATTGTTTTTTGGAGGTTGTCGTAGGGTCACATCCTGGATTAAACTCAGAGTGCAAGGGTGTTGTTTAAGTTTGCCCTAGCATTTGGGTCTTCTGGACATTTCCTAACCTGACAGTATGAGTGAGGTGGGAGGTGTATTTATAAGCATTTTGAGGTTTGGGAAACTTTGCCCCCTCCTGGTAGGAATGTATATCCTATACATCACTAGCGCATGGAGTCCTGCCACTTACATTAAGGAAAGAGTTAATCCCAGTGGGCTGGCATAACATTTTAATAGAGGAATTACTATAGGCACGGATTTAACCCTTTTTACGAATAGATTTAAAAAAAAAAAAAAACATACTTTTTTAATGGCTAATATTACATATATGGCATTTGGTTAGCTTAAGTTTACCATCACTTTAACCTGTTTTCCAAGTAAAAAATAAATACAAATTTGCATATGTCATTGATGCTCATATGTAGCAGGGGAGTAAGCCCCGAGCACAATTTGTAGCCATTAGACATGTGTATTCGGAGAATTCAGATGCAAACGAATGCAGAAGGCAGCCGTTTGCAGCATTCAGATCTAAATTTGTTCTTGTAAAAGTGCAACACACAAAGATCTGGAATTGCACAGATCTTATTGTGTTGCACTTTCACAAGAAGAAATCTGCTTCGAAAAGAGCTGAATGCCGCCAGTGGCCACCTTCTTCCGCATTCGTTTGCATCTGAAATCTCCGAATGCACATGCCTAGTAGCCATATCCTCATGTTATTTGTTCCTTAAACCCCTACACGCTCACCCTATAAACACATACACCCACAAACACATGTATAATTATTTATATTGTCACATATATGAATTAGTATTTATAGAAGCTTTACCTCCTCTGTAGCTGTGTGCCTAGTAATTGCACCCCTGGTATTTATGCCTATAATATCTTTGTTTTAATACAGTATCTGTTCTTGCCTCTCCCTAAATAAAATATGCAGAATAGAGAGGGCACTGTTTTACTGACCTCTGCTATGGGCTTTTGCCTTGCTTGATTATCCTTCTACTTCTAAAGAAAATTTTTGTTAAAATGAGTACAGAACTACCTCTTCTAACTGAATATATTAAAAAAATGCATGCAAAGCAAAAATAAATATAGATATTTATTATTTGTGATGGACAGCACTCACGTGTCCTTTTCAATCCTCTAACTTAAAGGAACAGTAAAGACTTAGAGAATGTAATATAAAATGCATATTAAAACAACTTTACCATATACTTGTATTATTTATTTTGCCCCCTTGTCTATCATCTAAATTTGAAGGTTGTGGACTTTCCAGCCCTGAAAACCTAACCCTTTCACATATGTCTCCCTAATTTGCAGTCTTTGTAAACAGAATGACAGTGGTAAAGCCCTGTCATTTCCAGACTCATGTGCAGATTGGCTTCTCCAAATAAGGAAAGTGATCGGCAGTTTAATCTTTTGAAACAATTGCCGCAAACAAGGTGTTAATCTGTTCTAATATAGTCCAGAGTGTTAATATGTTAATGTATTGGGCAGCTTCAGAAGAATATTGCAATTACACAGTATTTACTGTCCCTTTAAAGGGGCATTAAAGCTTTTTGTATATATATCTTGTATGAATCAACAATCTGATCCTCACATTAACCTTTTAATGCCGTTATATTCCGTCACAACGGCACTGGGCTTTAAAGCCGTTATGACGGAATACAACGTCATCGCAAACGGCTGTCCTGAAGCCTACTAGGCTTGCAGGATTTGATCGCGGTCTGGAGGGCGTTCCTAGCGTCATAGGGACGCCCCCCAGACCCGATCCAATAATTGAAATCTCGCGATCGTTTGCATGATCACGTGATTTCAATTTGTCATGAAAGGATTAAAAAACACATGAATCCAAACTAAATTGTTTAAATGCATTTAAATGGTGCTAGTTCCAATCTCCCTATAGAATGCAACCAAATCCTTGCACGCTATTGGGTAGGTCTGGGTAGAGTGCCAAAATAACGAACCGCCACTATTAGCTGATTAAAAGCTCCTTTATTATAACAACACTTAAAGGCATACACACCAACAGAGTGTGATAGGTCAAACGCGTTTCATAGCTGTAACTTCCTCAGTGACAATCTCCCTATAGCAGCCAAAGATAAATTATGTGGGTTTTCTTTAAAAAATGCTGCAATCAGTCTAAAAAAACATCACTTGGTTTGCAGTATTACATAATTTACTTTTTAGTCTCTCTAGGAAGCGTGTGAAAAGAATTTAACAATAATTAAGGGCAAAATTGATCAAGCCCCGAAAAAATGTGCATAAAAAGTCGCGATTATTTCCGCAATAGTTCGCAATGTGTGAAGTAAAAAATGTCGCCAGTATTTATCAAAATTCTAGAGACATTTTTGGGGCAAAACTTTTTTGCGTTGTCAAGCGAATGGCTGATCCTAGTTTTCTTGCGAAAATTTCATTTTCGCTTATTTATCAATCTTAATTTTAGGCACTGGTAAATGTTTTATTGTTTTAATCAAGTGATCGTTTGTTAGAATGTTATTTCTTATATATTAGTTATTTTTATTTTGCCCCTTCTTTGGTTCTGTTTCATTGAGGAAGGTTGCCAGTTTTTTGGAGCTTATCTTCGTTCTTTTTAATACACTTATTTCAATTGCACTTAAATGATTTTACTTTTTTATAAATTTGTGTATACCTTTTTGTTATTTAATTATTATTATTCATGTTCTGCGCCTTGTTGTGGACAATTTCTAACCCTAGATACAGCAAGAAAAAGACATATTTCCATTTCCCTCCAAACAACATCGCTCTCTTTATTTTTCACTCCTCGCAACCTACAAATTGGCGAGATTAAAAACATTGAATATTGCATGCACCACTTTTCATAAATATGAGAACTGCAAATAAATACGGGCATTTTAAAATGCCAATAGAGATTTATACAACAATTAGGCATTTCCAGACAACTTATTCGCACATATAAAAAGTTGCGACTTTATTGGAGCATAACCTTTCATAAATATGTGGTATCATTTGTGATTATTTTTTTTTACGACAAATGTGAGCATTTTCTTATTCTCACTTTGATAGATCTTGCCCTAAGTGTGGGGTATGTACGTCACCCTCTTTTGGAGAGTGATAAAATAATTGAAGTGCATACCTATTTGTTTTACTATATATGATTAAACATTTTATAGGGAATTCAAATGTTAAAGGGACACTAAACCCAAAATATTTATTTCATGATTCAGGTAGATAATACAATTTTAAACAACATTTCAATTTACTTCTATTAACTAATTTGCTTCATTTCTTAGATATCCTTTGCTGAAGAAATAGCAATGCACATGGGTGAACAGATCACACAAGGCATCTATGTTCAGTCACCAATCAGCAGCTACTGAGCCTATCTAGATATGCTTTTCAGCAAAGGATATCAAGAGAATGAAGCAAAATAGATAATAGAAGTCAATTAAAAAGTTGTTTAAAATTACATGCTCTTTCTAAATCATGAAAGAAAAAAAAGTGGGTTTCATGTCCCTTTAACGTCCGCATAAAATAAAAAGGATAAACCCTGAGGTAAGAGTTAAAATAGCTTCCAGGAATGCTCACACCACCAAATCAATCAAAACCAGTCCTTAGTCCTACAGCATTGCTGAGTACAGCAATCTCAGTCAGCAAGTCAGGACAGTGCTTGCAGAGTCATAGAGCACTCAGCACAAGGATCCCTGTACTTTCATTTCAGAAGAGGCGGAGAAAAAGGCGGAGGAGGGAGAGGACAACAACTCACTCAGTACAAGGAAGTGACGACTTTATGATTTTTTTGGGCAACTCTGGAAACAAGTTTTTTTTTTATGGATTGCTGTTGTTGTCTGGACTTTCATAGGAAGTGCAGGGTGTGGACTCATTTCTACATTAAACAATGATTTTATTTTCGTTTGCAGTTGGAAATTAGCTTTTTTCGACTGCTATGATCTAAGTGTCTATTTCAGCTCCCGGGGTGTTTGCAATTGACAGGGGCAGCTGAACTGCACAGAACGCTCATCAACTCTGCAAAGGGCTGCAAATTATTGTCTGCTTGCAATCTACTTGCATCTTTATATGGACGTGCTTCTTAACGAGGTTTGTGATACCTGTAATATTTGCTGCATCAGGACTGCAAAATCCATCTGTAGTAGCTGTACAATTTTTGCAAGAAGTATTTTCATCACAAAACAAATAAAAAATAAATCCATAATAATATTGCATTTAGCTTTCCAGAGAAAGGTTGCAGCCCTATCGGGCACCGCTTTAAGAAATAACTAATGTATTAATATAAGCTTGCTTTCGGTTTTACTGCAATACTGTTGCAGTGTTGGGCTATAGATGTTAGGATTTTGTTGCTTTAAATCTGTGCTTAGAGTTACAGCTACATACAGAGGTTTATTTCTGGCTTCTGTCTGTCAGCAGTGAAAACTAGATTTGCTGCTTATCTATTATTGCGGTGCCACTTACAATAGAGCTCTGTTCAGTTGCTTACATGTGATCATGGTGGGACTAAGCACTGCACGTGTCCTTGTCACATTGCATGACCGTGTTTCAGAGGGGAAGTTTGCAAGCTATAAAATGTCACTTTACTTACACATTACAAACTCACGATTGAACTGCATTTTAAAATGCATTATATATAATTCCCTCTCCTCTCTCCATGCACTTTAGAAATGCGAGTTCATATTCTAATATTAGGCTAATTATTTAATAAAGGGACATACAAACCAACATTGTTCTTTTGTGATTCAGATTGAATATACAATTTTAAACAACATTCTAATTTGCTTTACTCTCTGGGTATCCTTTATTGGAAAGCATATTTAGGTAGACTACAGAGTAGCAATGCTCTACATGGAGATAGGTGCTTATTTGTGGCTGTACATATTTGCCTTGTCTCTTTGGATCAGCTAGCTCCCAGTAGTGTATTGCTGCTCCTTCAACAAAGTATACCAAGAAAATGAAGCACATTTTGATAATAAAAGTACATTGGAATGTTGTATTTGTGTTTTTATAATAGAAGTACACTGGTGTATTGTATATGATTGTGACATCATGGCTGGTAATGTGTTAGCTGTGCCTCCTTCAGCTTAAAAAGAAATAAATGATTGACATAGGTGGACTTGTTGCTCAGCTGACACATTGTGATCAAACAGGAGGATTCTTGAACAATTTTGTTTTAAAAGATAGATAATCCCTTTATTACCCATTCCCCAGTTTTGCACAACCAACACAGTTATATAAATATACTTTTTACCTCTGTGATTACCTTGTGTCTAAGCCTCTGCAAACTGCCCCCTTATTTCAATTCTTTTGACAGACATCCATTTTAGCCAATCAGAGCTGGCTCACCTGAGCGCCATGTGCGTGAGCACAGTGTTATCTATATGATACACATGAACTAACACCCCCTACTGGTGAAAAACTGTCAAAATGCCCTGAGAGAAGAGATGGCCTTCATGGTCTTAGAAATTAGCATATGAACCTCCTAGGTTTAGCATTCAACTAAGAATACCAAGAGAACTAAGCAAAATTGGTGATAATAGTAAATTGGAAAATTGTTTAAATTACATTTCTGCCTGTTTCTAAGCCACTACAGACAGTCTCTTATTTCATGCTTTTTTATTAGCTTTTCACAGCAGAAGACTTCTAGTTCATGTGGGCCATATAGATAACATTGTGCTCACCTCCTAGGAGTTATTTAAGAGTCAGCTCAAAACAGCACTAATTGGCTAAAATGCAAGTCAATAGATCATAAATAAAAGGTCATGTGATCAGGTGGCTGTCAGAAGATGCTTAGATACAAGGTAATCACAAAGGTAAAAAGTATATTAAAGTGAAGGTCAAGTCTGGGGTTGTGGTTATCATTTTTCAATAGCTTCACTAAATTAAAGGGACAGTTTACTCAAAAATGTTCTCCCCTTTAATTTGTTCCCAATGATCCACTTTACTTGCTGGAGTGTATTAAATTGTTTACAAGTAGCTCCTTTACCCTTATATTGGCATTTGAAATTGTTAATTTAGCATGTGGTATCCCCACCTATTCTGAAAGTTTGTGGCCGCGCGTACCAGCTATAGATAAGCTTTGTAAACACAGCCAGCAGAAGAAATTACACTCCCAGTGTGATAAAGCAGAGATAAGGTAATAAAATGTTGATTTTCCATTGTTCTCTCAAAGTATTGGTGATTGTTTTAAGGACAGATATAAGATAAAGAAGCAGGTATATGTGCACAATGTGATACAGTAATGAGATCTGATTATACCTACAAGCTCAACCCATTTTATTAGGTTGTGGCTTCAAAACACAAAATCAGAGCTTTAATATACAGAAATAAACCTTAAAGAGCTAATTTTCATACATTTTTTACTCTGCAGTTGGTAGAAAAAGCAATTGTAAAGACATTAAGGGAAAAACTATTTTACAGTATACTGTCCCTTTAAGTATGATGTTCATTCATCAAATTATTTACAAATAATAGTAAAAGTTTTATTTTTAACCTTTTCTGTCGGCTCCGTTTCACTTGTATAATCAGCCCGCCATACTGCCGTTCTTGATTGACAGTTTTTGGATCCAATCTATTGTTTACCTCTGTGGCGTCCAGCCCCTTTTCTGTTTCGTCATTTCAATGTTATGCGCATGCGTTAAAACAAACAGCGCGTCATCCTGGTCATGCTCGTTCATGAAACGTGCATGCGTTTTTCCCCTCTCAGAATTGTTGAATACAAAGCAACGTCGGTAATGAAACGCATGCGCTATTGAGTTGAAGAGACGCATGCGCATTTCAAAGAGACACTTGTGCACGAGCGTAGTCCGTTTGTCGGGAAGCAATGCGCCGTCACAGCATAGAAGTAAGGAAGTGTGGTAGGGGCGGAGCTAATCACGATAACGGGGTATTTTATTTATATATATATATATGTTTTATTTGAAATGGATTAGTTATTTATAAATATAAACTCAGCGACTTTAATAATTTGAAGATAAGGTTTAAAACAGTGTATTGCGAATGGCAGAAATTGACCTTCACTTTAATATAACTTGGTTATGCAAAACTGGTAATGGATAATAAAGGGATTATCTATCTTTTAAAAAAATGTATAATTCTGGTGTAGTCCCTTTAAATAGAACAAGGCATTAATAACGTACAAACTCATTTTTGCATTGTTGTCCCTCTCATAAAGAGGCAGTTTCCATGTGTTACATCAGATCTGCATGTTAGACGAGCTATTGTCAATACATTCATTTGGCATTATCTAGAACGATTGTATTTTTCTTCATTTTGGAACCTCTGCGATTCAGCAGGATCCGGCTTTTAATTATTTCTAAAGAAATCACTGTGCTTTAAACTTCAAAAGGAATTGGTACAACACCCAGTGGTAAAATCTGCTGCAATTACAGTTGTTCATCTTTGCCCTGCGTTATTAGAATAATAAAAATGCTCAAGGTATTGCATGCAAAGCTTCATTTGCAGAACTCTGGGTAAATTTGCAATGCAAAAACGTATGTGCAGAGCCCAACCCAGAGACTTTTCCAGTTCCCTTTTGTCTTGAAATTCTTTTGCGGCTCACCAAAGTTTTTTGCAGCTTGTTTAAACATTTTTGTTAGCAGTCAAGGAATTACATTAAAATATGCTGTCAAACTACATTAAAAAGATCATAAGATTGACTATAATTAAATAATCAAATATGGTTTTCCAACTGTTGATTGGAGCAGTTATACTATTGTTTTGTTTTTGCAGTTATAGTATAATTATATGGGTTACACAGGGGTTCTAAGTTAGATTTTTTTTCTAACTCACGGTTTTCAGTTGCCTGTTAATAGTAAAATAAATTTTGAAAATAACCACATAGAACTTTGTTAATAATGAACTAAGGAAACTCGTTGCCTTATTGCTTGGGTGCACTGTGTACACTGTACAAGTGGGAGGGAACACCAGGTAAAAGAATTCTGGTTTGTAATATTTGTGCAGGTTTTATGGGCTTAAAGGGATAGTCTAGTCAAAATGAAAGTTTCACGATTAAGATAGAGCATGCAATTTTTAGGCAACTTTCTAATGTACTCCTATTATCAATTTTTTTTTCATTCTCTTTGTATCTTAAAGGGACACTGAACCCAATTTTTTTTCTTTCGTGATTCAGTTAGAGCATGCAATTTTAAGCACCTTTTTCTAATTTACTCCTATTATAAATTTTTCTTCGTTCTCTTGCTATCTTTATTTGAAAAAAGTCATCTAAGCTAAGGAGCCAGACAATTTTTGGTTTAGACCCTGGACAACACTTGTTTATTGGTGGGTGAATTTATCCACCAATCAGCAAGAACAACCCAGGTTGTTCATCAGAAATAGGCCGGCATCTAAATTTACATTCTTGCTTTTCAAATAAAGATACCAAGAGAATGAAGAAAATTTGGTAATAGGAGTAAATTAGTAAGTTGCTTAAAATTGCTTGCTCTATCTAAATCACAAAAGGAAAAAAATTGGGTTCAGTGTCCCTTTTAATTTAACCCTTTGTGTGCTAATGACGGCTCTGAGCCATCACAGAGTTTCTCACTCTGGTGCTAATGACGGCTCAGAGTCATGAGCACTCTCCCACCTTGAGGGAGATCTGGGGGCTCCTAACCGCTTTTACCCCGGCGATCGTGCCTGTAGAGTGACAGGCATCGCCGGGGCTTCACGGGATGTGCGTTGACGTCATGCGCAATGACGTGATGACGTCACCACGCAACTTTATTTATACTTAACAATGTTAAGTATAGGAGGAGGGGGCATGCTGCTTATAAGCCTGTATCTCAGGCATCTAAGCAGCTGCAGACCCCCAAGACCCACTGTTGGAAAGGTAATCGTCTAACCTTTGCAATAGTTTAAGTCTTGGGGGTCTGTAAAAAAAAAAAAAAAAAATTAAAAAAGCCATAGAAAATATTAGCACCCAGGTGGGAAAGTGCTTACTAATCAGCTGATTATCTCACCTGTGCTCCAGTTCAGATATCCTCAAAATGTGGTCTGTTAGGGAGGTCTGAGGTCAGGTTTGAAAACCAGTGCTCTATCTGAATCATGAATGTTTAATTTTGAATAGACTATCCTTTTAAAGGGATATGGAACCCAAAATTGTTCTTACACGATTTAGATAGCACATGCAATTTAAAACAACTTTTTAATTTACGTCTATGCTCAATATTGCTTTGTTCTATTTGTATCTTTTGTTGAAAAGCAGGGACGTAAGCTCAGGAGCATGCATGTGTCTGGAGCACTATATTGCAAGTGTTATCCATTTGCAAGAACACTAGATGGCAGCACTATTTCCTGCCAAAATAAGTAATGAATGCAAATTGAATTATTGTTTAATAGACGTGTGCATTTGTCAGCTTCGTTAGAAGGCAGCAGCTTGCGGCCTTCGGCTCTTTTCAGAGCCAGATTTATTCTTGTGAAAGTGCAACACACTGAGATCTGTGCAAATCCAGATCTTACTGTATTGAACGTTCACAAGAATAAATCTGGCTATGAAAAGAGCCAGATGCCGCAAGCTGCTGCCTTCTAACGAGGCTGACGAATGCTCATGTCTATTGTTTACTTTCACATTTGATGGAGGAGTTAATTTTGATTTTAATTTTGTTGTTTATATTTAGAAGAATGTTTTAAAGGGGCATTCTAAAGCTTTTTTAGTAACTATGTACTCCCAAGATGGGTTAAACACTTATAGAGGCTCACACACCAGAGATAATACTTTTTCCAGGCCAGTGATTGGCGGCTACGTGCGTATACTGATTTTTACTCACCAGCTGTTTTCTGCATTGTAGCCCCTGAGTGTGATCTCGGCTGTTTTTAATCTGCTAAACAGTTACTTGATGTGGACTTTTACTCTGACATGAGCCAAATGCTGCAGACTGTGGCTATATTCATTTCACTAACGAACCACAAACATGCTGAAATAATATACATCTTAATTGTTACTATGGGATATTTATGTAATAATTATATGGTCTACAGTATTAGAGAAGTTTATTTTTTCATAACTGCGTTAATTAACAAATGTTTGTGCTTTTAGCCTTATTTCAGCCAGGTGTCCATTTACTGTGGCCTATTTTATCTTGTGGATGAAAGTCTAATTTTCTGTCTGCATCTTTGTTCTATCACTGGGAGTTTTTGGCCTTTACTTCAGTTCAACGAGCACTTACCAAATGGTCATGTGCTGAGCTCTGAACGTAATTTTCATTAATGGTAATCTTGTACTTGTAGATGCGGAGCCCCTATTTATCATCTAGTGAGCGGACAATGTTCCCAGCCAGGAAAACTGTCTTGTCTACCTGCATTAAAAAGGGACAATCAACACCAGAATTTTTATTGTTTAAAAAGATAGATAATCCCTTTATTACCCATTCCCCAGTTTTGCAAAACCAACACTGTTATATTAATACACTTTTTACCTCTGTGACTAACTTGTATCTAAGCATCTTCTGACCGCCCCTAATCACATGACTTTTAGTTATTATCTATTGACTTGCATTTTAGCCAATTAGTGCAGTGTCTGCCACTAGCCACGAGCGTGATCACAATGCTATCTATATGGCCTACATGAGCTTGCTCTCCCCTGCTGTGAAAAGTAAATAAAATAGAGGCGGCCTTCAAGGGCTTAGAAATTATCATATGTGCTACTGCTTTCCTAGGTTTGCTTTCAACTAGAATACCAAGAGAACAAAGCAATATTGTTGATAAAAGTAAATTGGAAAGTTGTTTAAAATTACATGCCCTATTTGAAAAATTAAAGTTTTTTTTTGGACTTGACTGTCTCTTTAAGGCATAAGACAATTTACTTTAATTTGGTAGGCTCAGGAGCAACATTGCATTACTGAAAGCTTGCTGGTGATTGGTAGCAACACACATTCCTCTTGTCATTGACTCACCAGATGTATTCAAGTTTGCTTAATTCCCATGATATTCTGTGTTGAAGAGATACCTAGGTAGGTATCTGGAGCACTTCATGGCAGGGAATAGTACTGCCATCTAGTGTTCTGCTCCAAAAATGGTCTGGCTCCTAAGCATTTGTCCCTGCTTTTCAACAAAAAATAACAGTAGAACAAAGAAAAAATTTATAATAGAAGTAAATTAGAAAGTTGTTTAAAATCATGAAAGAAACAAATTGGGTTTCATATCCCTTTAAATTTTTTATCACTTCAGAGCATTTTATGTTACTTTAAGCCTGTTGCATCTGAACAGCTTTAGTAGCAGACTACTGCTTTTTAAAATGTATGTGCAGGCTCACATGCTAAATGCTGCTTTTCCAGCTTGATAAATGGAGGGGAGTAAAGCCCTCTGCACGTGCACTCATTTTGTGCGACCTTTGCACAGAATTTAGCCAGCAAATAATGCTCTTCTTGTTTTACTAGTAATGCCCATTTATGTCACATGAGCCTGGAGCCGGCTGAAGTTTTTGCTGTAGAATTCGGTTGTGTACTGAGAGAAAATGTAAGATCATTTCATAAACTGTTACACGTGTGTGTAAATCTACTCTCACTGACAACAAAATACCACAACAGCACTATAGTTTTCTTAAGACCTTTTTTTTGTTTCATATTTGGGTCATTTGGATTACATTTTGGGAGCAACACCCTTAAAGTGCCATAAAACATGTTGAGATCCGTGCATATCCTAAAAGGGCTAATTAAAGGGACATTATACACTAGATTTTTCTTTGCGTAAATGTTTTGTAGATGATCCATTTATATAGCCTATACAGCTATTTTTTTAATTTAAAGTATAGTTTTGCTTACTTTTAAATAACATTGTGCTGATTTTCAGTTAAAATGGAAATTGGTGTGTACTGTCCCTTTAAGTAAAAATAGTTTGCATACAAGTTTGGCAAGTATTTTATTTTAAAATAATTAAGAAAAATAAGCAAAATTGCTTACATAGCCATGCTGTCTGGAGTAGTCTCATCCACCCCCCTTATCAGTGTTTAGCATCAGAAACACAGGCATTGTATTTCACAGCAGCTTATTTGCTTCTAGGTATGCTCCAGCAGATAATGAGTGTTAAAGTCTTGCATTCTACTAAAGCAAAGGTAGATATAGATACAACCATTAAAGGAAATATGTGGGGAGTTAAAGGGACACTAAACCTACATTTCTCCAACATAGGTGTGTCCGGTCCACGGCGTCATCCTTACTTGTGGGATATTCTCTTCCCCAACAGGAAATGGCAAAGAGCCCAGCAAAGCTGGTCACATGATCCCTCCTAGGCTCCGCCTACCCCAGTCATTCTCTTTGCCGTTGTACAGGCAACATCTCCACGGAGATGGCTTAGAGTTTTTTAGTGTTTAACTGTAGTTTTTCATTATTCAATCAAGAGTTTGTTATTTTCAAATAGTGCTGGTACGTACTATTTACTCAGAAACAGAAAAGAGATGAAGAATTCTGTTTGTATGAGGAAAATGATTTTAGCAACCGTAACTAAAATCCATGGCTGTTCCACACAGGACTGTTGAGAGCAATTAACTTCAGTTGGGGGAACAGTTTGCAGTCTCTTGCTGCTTGAGGTATGACACATTCTAACAAGACGATGTAATGCTGGAAGCTGTCATTTTCCCTATGGGATCCGGTAAGCCATGTTTATTACGATTGTAAATAAGGGCTTCACAAGGGCTTATTTAAACTGTAGACTTTTTTTGGGCTAAATCGATTGATATTAACACTTATTTAGCCTTGAGGAATCATTTATTCTGGGTATTTTGATTTAATAATATCGGCAGGCACTGTTTTAGACACCTTATTCTTTAGGGGCTTTCCCAAAGCATAGGCAGAGTCTCATTTTCGCGCCGGTGTTGCGCACTTGTTTTTGAGAGGCATGGCATGCAGTCGCATGTGAGAGGAGCTCTGATACTTATAAAAGACTTCTGAAGGCGTCATTTGGTATCGTATTCCCCTTTGGGTTTGGTTGGGTCTCAGCAAAGCAGATACCAGGGACTGTAAAGGGGTTTAAAGCTTAAAACGGCTCCGGTTCCGTTATTTTAAGGGTTAAAGCTTCCAAAATTGGTGTGCAATATTTTCAAGGCTTTAAGACGCTGTGGTGAAAATTTGGTGAATTTTGAACAATTCCTTCATGTTTTTTCGCAATTGCAGTAATAAAGTGTGTTCAGTTTAAAATTTAAAGTGACAGTAACGGTTTTATTTTAAAACGTTTTTTGTACTTTCTGATCAAGTTTATGCCTGTTTAACATGTCTGAACTACCAGATAGACTGTGTTCTGAATGTGGGGAAGCCAGAATTCCTATTCATTTAAATAAATGTGATTTATGTGATAATGACAATGATGCCCAAGATGATTCCTCAAGTGAGGGGAGTAAGCATGGTACTGCATCATTCCCTCCTTCGTCTACACGAGTCTTGCCCACTCAGGAGGCCCCTAGTACATCTAGCGCGCCAATACTCCTTACTATGCAACAATTAACGGCTGTAATGGATAATTCTGTCAAAAACATTTTAGCCAAAATGAACCCTTGTCAGCGTAAGCGTGGCTGCTCTGTTTTAGTTACTGAAGAGCATGACGACGCTGATATTAATATCTCTGAAGGGCCCCTAACCCAATCTGAGGGGGCCAGGGAGGTTTTGTCTGAGGGAGAAATTACTGATTTAGGGAACATTTCTCAGCAGGCTGAAT
The DNA here is from genome assembly GCF_027579735.1 of Bombina bombina. NCBI lineage: Eukaryota > Metazoa > Chordata > Amphibia > Anura > Bombinatoridae > Bombina > Bombina bombina. Next base: position 192,932,379 of record NC_069499.1, read on the forward strand.
CTGATGTGATTACATTTAAATTTAAATTGGAACATCTCCGCATTTTGCTTAAGGAGGTATTATCCACTCTGGATGATTGTGAAAATTTAGTCATCCCAGAGAAACTATGTAAAATGGACAAGTTCCTAGAGGTGCCGGGGCTCCCAGAAGCTTTTCCTATACCCAAGCGGGTGGCGGACATTGTTAATAAAGAATGGGAAAGGCCCGGTATTCCTTTCGTCCCTCCCCCCATATTTAAAAAATTGTTTCCTATGGTCGACCCCAGAAAGGACTTATGGCAGTCAGTCCCCAAGGTCGAGGGAGCGGTTTCTACTTTAAACAAACGCACCACTATTCCCATAGAGGATAGTTGTGCTTTCAAAGATCCTATGGATAAAAAATTAGAAGGTTTGCTTAAAAAGATGTTTGTTCAGCAGGGTTACCTTCTACAACCCATTTCATGCATTGTCCCTGTCACTACAGCCGCATATTTCTGGTTTGATGAACTGCTTAAGGTGCTCGATAGTGACTCTCCTCCTTATGAGGAGATTATGGACAGAATCAATGCTCTCAAATTGGCTAATTCTTTCACTCTAGACGCCTCTTTGCAATTGGCTAAGTTAGCGGCTAAGAACTCTGGGTTTGCTATTGTGGCGCGCAGAGCGCTTTGGTTGAAATCTTGGTCGGCTGATGCGTCTTCCAAGAACAAGCTACTAAACATTCCTTTCAAGGGGAAAACGCTGTTTGGTCCTGACTTGAAAGAGATTATCTCTGATATCACTGGGGGTAAGGGCCACGCCCTTCCTCAGGATCGGCCCTTCAAGGCAAAAAATAGACCTAATTTTCGTCCCTTTCGTAAAAACGGACCAGCCCAAGGTGCTACGTCCTCTAAGCAAGAGGGTAATACTTCTCAGGCCAAGCCAGCTTGGAGACCAATGCAAGGCTGGAACAAGGGAAAGCAGGCCAAGAAACCTGCCACTGCTACCAAGACAGCATGAAATATTGGCCCCCGATCCGGGACCGGATCTGGTGGGGGGCAGACTCTCTCTCTTCGCTCAGGCTTGGGCAAGAGATGTTCTGGATCCTTGGGCGCTAGAAATAGTCTCCCAGGGTTATCTTCTGGAATTCAAGGGACTTCCCCCAAGGGGGAGGTTCCACAAGTCGCAGTTGTCTTCAGACCACATAAAAAGACAGGCGTTCTTACATTGTGTAGAAGACCTGTTAAAAATGGGAGTGATTCATCCTGTTCCATTAAGAGAACAAGGGATGGGGTTCTACTCCAATCTGTTCATAGTTCCCAAAAAAGAGGGAACGTTCAGACCAATCCTAGATCTCAAGATCTTAAACAAATTTCTCAAGGTCCCATCGTTCAAGATGGAAACCATTCGAACTATCCTTCCTTCCATCCAGGAAGGTCAATTTATGACCACGGTGGATTTAAAGGATGCGTATCTACATATTCCTATCCACAAGGAACATCATCGGTTCCTAAGGTTTGCATTCCTGGACAAACATTACCAGTTCGTGGCGCTTCCTTTCGGATTAGCCACTGCTCCAAGGATTTTCACAAAGGTACTAGGGTCCCTTCTAGCGGTGCTAAGACCAAGGGGCATTGCAGTAGTACCTTACCTGGACGACATTCTGATTCAAGCGTCGTCCCTTCCTCAAGCAAAGGCTCACACGGACATTGTCCTGGCCTTTCTCAGATCTCACGGCTGGAAAGTGAACGTGGAAAAGAGTTCTCTATCCCCGTCAACAAGGGTTCCCTTCTTGGGAACAATTATAGACTCCTTAGAAATGAGGATCTTTCTAACAGAGGCCAGAAAAACAAAGCTTCTGGACTCTTGTCGGATACTTCATTCCGTTCCTCTTCCTTCCATAGCTCAGTGCATGGAAGTGATCGGGTTGATGGTGGCGGCGATGGACATAGTTCCTTTTGCGCGCATTCATCTAAGACCATTACAACTGTGCATGCTCAGTCAGTGGAATGGGGACTATACAGACTTGTCTCCGAAGATACAAGTAAATCAGAGGACCAGAGACTCACTCCGTTGGTGGCTGTCCCTGGACAATCTGTCTCAAGGGATGATGTTCCACAGACCAGAGTGGGTCATTGTCACGACCGACGCCAGTCTGATAGGCTGGGGCGCGGTCTGGGGATCCCTGAAAGCTCAGGGTCTTTGGTCTCGGGAAGAATCTCTTCTACCGATAAATATTCTGGAACTGAGAGCGATATTCAATGCGCTCCAGGCCTGGCCCCAGCTTGCGAGGACCAGGTTCATACGGTTTCAATCAGACAACATGACGACTGTTGCGTACATCAACCATCAGGGGGGAACAAGGAGTTCCCTAGCGATGGAAGAAGTAACCAAAATTATTCTTTGGGCGGAGTCTCACTCCTGCCACCTGTCTGCTATCCACATCCCAGGAGTGGAAAATTGGGAAGCGGATTTTCTGAGTCGTCAGACATTGCATCCGGGGGAGTGGGAACTCCATCCGGAAATCTTTGCCCAAGTCACTCACCTGTGGGGCATTCCAGACATGGATCTGATGGCCTCTCGTCAGAACTTCAAAGTTCCTTGCTACGGGGCCAGATCCAGGGATCCCAAGGCGGCTCTAGTGGATGCACTAGTAGCACCTTGGACCTTCAAACTAGCTTATGTGTTCCCGCCATTTCCTCTCATCCCCAGGCTGATAGCCAGGATCAAGCAGGAGAGGGCGTCGGTGATCTTGATAGCTCCTGCGTGGCCACGCAGGACTTGGTATGCAGATCTGGTGAATATGTCATCGGCTCCACCTTGGAAGCTACCTTTGAGACGAGACCTTCTTGTTCAGGGTCCGTTCGAACATCCGAATCTGGTTTCACTCCAGCTGACTGCTTGGAGATTGAACGCTTGATTTTATCGAAGCGAGGATTCTCAGATTCTGTGATCGATACTCTTGTTCAGGCCAGAAAGCCTGTGACTAGAAAGATTTACCACAAAATTTGGAAAAAATATATCTGTTGGTGTGAATCTAAAGGATTCCCTTGGGACAAGGTTAAGATTCCTAGGATTCTATCCTTCCTTCAAGAAGGATTGGAAAAAGGATTATCTGCAAGTTCCCTGAAGGGACAGATTTCTGCTTTGTCGGTATTACTTCACAAAAAGCTGGCAGCTGTGCCAGATGTTCAGGCCTTTGTTCAGGCTCTGGTTAGAATCAAGCCTGTTTACAAACCTTTGACTCCTCCTTGGAGTCTCAATTTAGTTCTTTCAGTTCTTCAGGGGGTTCCGTTTGAACCCTTACATTCCGTTGATATTAAGTTATTATCTTGGAAAGTTTTGTTTTTAGTTGCGATTTCTTCTGCTAGAAGAGTCTCAGAATTATCTGCTCTGCAGTGTTCTCCTCCTTATCTGGTGTTCCATGCAGATAAGGTGGTTTTACGTACTAAACCTGGTTTTCTTCCAAAAGTTGTTTCTAACAAAAACATTAACCAGGAGATTATCGTACCTTCTCTGTGTCCAAAACCAGTTTCAAAGAAGGAACGTTTGTTGCACAATTTGGATGTTGTTCGCGCTCTAAAATTCTATTTAGATGCTACAAAGGATTTTAGACAAACATCTTCCTTGTTTGTTGTTTATTCAGGTAAAAGGAGAGGTCAAAAAGCAACTTCTACCTCTCTCTCTTTTTGGATTAAAAGCATCATCAGATTGGCTTACGAGACTGCCGGACGGCAGCCTCCCGAAAGAATCACAGCTCATTCCACTAGGGCTGTGGCTTCCACATGGGCCTTCAAGAACGAGGCTTCTGTTGATCAGATATGTAGGGCAGCGACTTGGTCTTCACTGCACACTTTTACCAAATTTTACAAGTTTGATACTTTTGCTTCTTCTGAGGCTATTTTTGGGAGAAAGGTTTTGCAAGCCGTGGTGCCTTCCATTTAGGTGACCTGATTTGCTCCCTCCCTTCATCCGTGTCCTAAAGCTTTGGTATTGGTTCCCACAAGTAAGGATGACGCCGTGGACCGGACACACCTATGTTGGAGAAAACAGAATTTATGTTTACCTGATAAATTTCTTTCTCCAACGGTGTGTCCGGTCCACGGCCCGCCCTGGTTTTTTTAATCAGGTCTGATATTTTATTTTCTTTAACTACAGTCACCACGGTACCATATGGTTTCTCCTATGCAAATATTCCTCCTTAACGTCGGTCGAATGACTGGGGTAGGCGGAGCCTAGGAGGGATCATGTGACCAGCTTTGCTGGGCTCTTTGCCATTTCCTGTTGGGGAAGAGAATATCCCACAAGTAAGGATGACGCCGTGGACCGGACACACCGTTGGAGAAAGTAATTTATCAGGTAAACATAAATTCTGTTTTTTTCTTTTATGATTCAGGTAGAGAATATAATTTTAAATAACATTCCAATTTACTTTCTATTATCAAATTTGCTTCATTCTTTAGATATTCTTTGCTGAAGAAATAGCAATGCACATGAGGGAGCCAATCACACAAGGCATCTATGTGCAGCCGCCAATCAGCAGCCACTAAGCATATCTAGATATGCTTTTCAGCAAAGGATATCAAGAGAATGAAGCAAAATAGATAGTAGAAATAAATTTAGAAAGTTGTTTAAATTGCATGCTGTTTCCAAATCATGAAAGAAAAAATGTGGGTTTCATGTAACTTTAAAGATGTACAATTCAGAAACTTAAATTTGCAGGTAAAGTAATTTAAAGTACAGATTATTATATTTTGTTTCTATCCCAACTTTTTTTATGTCCCTTTAATCATGTATATTAGCAGGGAGGAGGTGCTGTACTTAATTTGGTATTTGCACAGAAACAAAATAAAACAAACTGAAAGCTGTGTCTAATCTTGCTGAATTCTGAAGGATTCTGCTGTGCAAGCAAAGCCAGTAATATAATGGACGTTCTGTCAAGTTGTTTTTTTATTTGTCTTTTTTGAGGAAACAGGGAAAAGAGAATTTCTAAATATCGCTGGGCTCTGTGCCATTTCTGCTGCTGTGAACTTTTTCTTTCTTTCTTCAAATTAAATAAAACCATGACAGGGTGGTTTTGATCTAAAAGGGATAGAAAAGTAAAATATAAACTTGCATGATTCAGCTAGAGCATGTCATTTTAAGACACTTTTAAACTTCTTTCTATTTTTAAATGTTCTTTGTTCTCTTGGTATCCCTTGTTGAAAAAGAATATGCACATATCCTAGACTAGTGGGAGCTAGCTGCTGATTGGTGCCTGCACACATTTTGTCTCTTGTGATTGGCTATCTAGGTGTGTTCAGCTTGTTGACAGTAGTGCAATGCTGTTCTTTCAGCAAAGGATAACAAGAGAATTAAGCAAATTTGATAATAGTAAATTGGAAAGTTTTTAAAAAGTGTACAGTATAGTCTATCCACATCTTGAAATAAAATTTTGGGATTTCCTGTCCCTTTAAAACAAATTTATTTGAATCATCAAATCATGATTTAAATCACTATTCAATAAAACCAATTTTTAAATCGTAGTTTTCATTTTTAGACTAATAACTTTTCAGATTATTTTTCCGGTTATATCAGACCATTACTGATTTGGTTATATATCATTAGATGCATAGATAGATAGCTCTTTGAAATTATAGGGAGGTGAACTATCTCCAGTTTAATAGGTTAATCATTCATATGTTATCAACTTTTCAGCTGTACTTTATTGGAAGGAGAAAAATAATTTAAATAGTTTTATTTATCGAAAGAAAAAAAACACATTACCCAGGTGGCCCTCGGTTTACAACGGTTCAATTTACACAGTTTCAGAATAACATGTGACTGCTACTGAAAAGCATTGAGAAGCAGTGCATTTATTAAAATAGCCAGTAGGTGGAGCTGTTCGCTTGTGTTGCAGCAAAGCCAAGCAAGCTGAAATTAATCAGTTTAACCAGACCTGAGCTATCGAGCAGATTTCAAAGGAACAAGACAAGATCTTCCTGTCTATAAATCAGTCCAGATTGGAATGCATAGAAAGAACTGTTTGCAGAAAAATGCAAGTGAAGTCTGTGTTGTGTGGTTGTTTTATTAGGTTTATAATGCTGTTTAGCAAATGTTTTTGTTCATTTAACTTAGTTTAATTATATATTCTGTGTTGTGTGGTTATTTTATTAGGTTTATAATGCTGTTTATCATTTAAAGTCTTCATTTCAAAGCTTTAAAAATAATGTATTCAGTGTTACTTATGACAATTTTGAGAGGGGCCTGGAACCTAACTCCCTCACTTCCCATTGACTTACATTATAAACTGGGATTTCGATTTACAACTATTCCTTCTGGAACCTAACCCCGGCGTAAACTGAGGGCTACCTGTACTTTATTTAAAGGGACATTCAAGTCCATAATAAACTTTCATGATTTAAATAGGGCATGTAATTTTAAACAACTTTCCAATTTTTTTTTATCACCAATTTTGCTTTGTTCTCTTGGTATTCTTAGTTGAAAGCTAAACCTAGGTAGGCTCATATGCTAATTTCTTAGACCTTGAAGGCCGCCTCTAATCTGAATGCATTTTGACAGTTTTTTACCACTAGAGGGCGTTAGTTCATGTGTGTCATATAGATAACATTGAGCTCACCCACGTAACCTAGGAGTCAGCGATTGGCTAAAATGCAAGTCTGTCAAAAGAACTGAAATAAGGGGGCAGTTTGCAGAGGTATAGATTCACATTTTACCTCTGTAATTACATTGTATTTTTATAACTGTGTTGGTTATGCAAAACTGGGGAATGGGTAATAAAGAGATTATCTTTTTAAACAACAAACATTCTGGTGTTGACTGTCACTTTAAATAGTTTTATTGAACTAAAGGAAAGATAATCATTAACTTTAATAATAACAAATTCAATGGTTTTATTTAACAATAATAACATATTTCATTTTTAATGCTTGCTCTCACTCCTCATACTTAGTTAGGTCCTTGTGCAGATCTATTCCGCTCCAAATAATCTTCTATTCAGTGAGCTTGTTGAAACTTGGTGTGGGTTGATTCTGTGTAAATAGATTTGCAGGGACAGTAAAGTCAAAATTAAACTTTCATATTTCAGAAAGAACATGCAATTTTACTTATCTAATTTTCTTCATTCTCTTGGTATCTATTGTTGAAAAGCATACATAGGTAGATTCTGAAGCAATGCACTACTATGAGCTAGCTGCTTGTCACTGTCTCGCCCAATGTGTTCAGCTAGGCCCCAGTAGAGCTGTGCTCTCCTTCAACGAAGGATACCAAGAGAATGAAGCACATTTGATAATATATGTAAATCTGAAAATTGTATGCTCTATCTGAAACCCGAAAGTTTTCTTTCATAATGTCCCTTTTAATGTCTATTTTTCAACTGTATATTTTTTTTATAAGGGGCAAGTTATTTCTGCACACACAAATTCACAGTTTTGAGAGCTATAAAACCAAAAATGGGCTAGATAACAATTGAGACACAAATGTTTTTGCGCAAGCGATATTGTGTTTTCGTAATGCATTTTCAATTGCGCTGATATTACAATGTTAGCGAAATTGTGATTGTGCTAGCGCAATCGTGATTTACGCTTCAATTCTTACCGCTATCTTAAAGCTGTGGTTAACTGTTTTCTGAAACAAAGAAATTTGCATAAAAAATACACTGCAAAGTACACTTTCTAATAAAAAATATTTTACATTTTTTTTGCACCAGTTATAAAGGCTCAAAGATATGAGATCTCGGGTGTTAAATTCTTTTGGCTGCTTTTTTTATTTTTAACATAGAAATACATACAGATGCATTGCTAAAGATGTATTTGTATGCATATAGATATGTTTAAAGGGACAGTCTAGTAAAAAAATAAGCTTTCATGATTCAGATAGGGCATGTAATGTAATATTAAACAACTTTGCAATTTACTTTTCTCTTCAATTTTGCTTCTTAGTTGAAAGCTAAACCTAGGTAGGCTCATATGCTAATTTCTAAGCCCTCGAAGGCTATTTCTTATCTGAATGCATTTTGTCCGTTTTTCACAACTAGAGGACGTTAGTTCATATGTGCCATATAGATAACATTGTGCTCACGCCCGTGGAGTTACCTAGGAGTCAGCACTGATTGGCTAAAATGCAAGTATGTCAAAAGAACTAAAATAAGGGGGCAGTCTTCAGAGGCTTAGATAAAAGGTAATTACAGAGGTAAAAAGTTATGCAAAACTGGGGAATGGGTAATAAAGGCGTTATCTATCTTTTTAAGCAATAAAAATTCTGGTGTAAAGTAAACTGTCCCTTTAACTTTGCATTTACTGTAAATATTTCACCTTCCAATGTTCTGCACACAGCAGAATATAGTCTGTGTTTTTATATATATATATATATATACACATATATATATACACACACACACACACACACACACACACACACACCACTTTATTAGGTACACCTGTTCAATTGCTTGATAGCACAAATTGCTAATCAGCCAATCACATGGCAGCAACTCAATGCATCTAGTGGTGAAGATAACTTGCTGAAGTTCAAACCGAGCATCAGAATGGGTAAGAAAGGGGATTTAAGTAACTTTGAATGTGGCATGGTTGTTGGTGCCAGACGGGCTGGTCTGAGTATTTAAAAAATTGCTGATATACTGGGATTTTCACCCACAACCATCTCTAGGGTTTACAGAGAATGGTCCGAAAAAGAGAAAATATTCAGTGAGCAGCTGTTCTGTGGACGAAAATGGGCAGACTGGTTTTTGATAACAGAAAGGCAACAGTAACTAAAATAACCACTTGTTACAACCAAGGTATGCAGAATGCCATCTCTAAATGCACAACACGTCGAACCTTGATGCAGATGGGCTACAGCAGCAGAAGACCACACTGGGTGCCACTCGTCAACTAAAAACAGGAACCTTAGGCTAGAATTCGCACAGGCTCACCAAAATTGGACAATAGAAGACTGGAAAAATGTTGCCTGGTCTGATGGGTCTCAATTTCAGCTGCGACATTCAGATGGTAGGGTCAGAATTTGGCGTAAACGACATGAAAGCATGGATCCATCCTGCCTTGTATCAACGGTTTAGGCTGGTGGTGGGGTGAGTTCACTGTACTCCAATGGCCTCCACAGTCACCAGCTCTCAATCCAATAGAGCACCTTTGGGATGTGGTGGAACAGGAGAATCGCATTATGGATGTGCAGCTGACAAAGCTGCAGCAACTGCGTGATGCTATCATGTCAATATGGACCAAAATGAGGAACGTTTCCAATACCTTGTTGAATAAATATGCCACAAAGAATTAAGGCAGTTCTGAAGGCAAAAGGGGGTCCAACCCAGTACTAGCAAGGTGTACCTAATGTGTGTTAAAAACCATCAGATATATGTAGAAATATTTATTCATAAATAGAACATATTCCGTTATGTTAAGAACATTGGAATATGAAATATTCATATTTTCATGTTGGGTTAGCGCAATTGTGAATATGTGATTGTTTTTACGTGTTGGGTGTTAGTTCCCCCCCCCCCCTTATTTCTATGGGGGAATACGTGAACGTGCACGCAATATTGGATATTCAAATTTTTGCTCTAGTTGGGTTACCGCTTGTGTAAAATACGTTGTTTTTTTTATAGCTTGCAATACAAGCGCAACCTGACTAGAGCAAAAAGCTTTACTCTAGCTGAGTTTTCGCGATTGCGAAAACGCAATGTACCGCGCCACTTGCCCAAAATAATCTGGGAGGGCATGACATTGGGAATGGATTAATAGGATTAATTTGACATAAAGCATTAAACATTACAGCCACGAATATACAGCATCTTGCTATATAATTAAAAATGAATCTATATTTCAGGATGAATATCCTTTAAATGATAATGTATCTTAAAGGGACAGCCTACTCCCAGAATTTTTATTGTTTAAAAAGATAGATAATCCCTTCATTACCCATTCCCAGTTTTGCATAACCAACACTGTTATATTAATATACTTTATACTTCTGTGATTACCTTGAATCTAAGCCTCTGAAGACTGCCCCCCTTATCTCAGTTCTTTTGACAGACATGCATTTTAGCCAATCAGTGCTAACTCATAAATAACTTCACGGGAGTGAGCACATTATCTATATGTCAAACATGAACTAGCGTTGTCTAACTGTGAAAAACTGTCAAAATGCACAGAGATAAGAGGTGGCCTTCAAGGGCTTAGAAAAAAGTTTGAGCATACCTAGGTTTATCTTTCAACAAAGAATACCAAGAGAAAAAAGCTAATTTGAAGATAAAAGTAAATTGGAGAGTTGTTTAAAATCATGAGTTTAAATTTGACTGTCCCTTTAAATAGAAACTATCTTTAGATCGATTTTTTTCCTCAAAAAGTATTTTATTTAAAAAAAATATATATTTCTTTCCTAAGAGATGGTGAGTCCACGGGATCATCAATTACTGTTGGGAATATCACTCCTGGCCAGCAGGAGGAGGCAAAGAGCACCACAGCCAAGCTGTTAAGTATTACTCCCCTTCCCACAAACCTCAGTCATTCTCTTTGCCTGCTTATATTTTTCTTTTTCTGGTTGTCACCCTCATATTTATCTCCCTGATAGTTATATAATTCTTGGAACTTTACCTAAGAGTAAATTGCCTTTGAATATCCCGGTTGGGGACACTGGTGTTATCTATACGATCTTAAAGAGACAATATTTAAAAAAAAATTTTTCCTTTCAAAAATGGACCAAGAGTCTATGCCTTCTGTTGCATGCAAGGTTTGTTTAGATAGCCAAGTGGAACCCCCTTTTGCCTTTATGTTCCTCATGTATTGAGAGGACATTAATGTATAAAGATAAGATTTTTAATTCTGAGCCACCTTTCTCCAACATTGGTGTGTCCGGTCCACGGCGTCATCCTTACTTGTGGGAATATTCTCTTCCCCAACAGGAAATGGCAAAGAGCACAGCAAAAGCTGCCCATATAGCCCCTCCTCTGGCTCCGCCCCCCAGTCATTCTCTTTGCCGCTCTGAACAAGTAGCATCTCCACGGAGATGGTGAAGAGTATGTGGTGTTAGTCTAAATTTAGTTCTTTCAGTTCTTCAAGGGGTTCCGTTTGAACCTTTACATTCCATAGATATCAAGTTACTATCTTGGAAAGTTCTGTTTTTGGTTGCTATTTCTTCTGCTAGAAGAGTTTCTGAATTATCTGCTTTGCAGTGTGATCCACCCTATCTGGTGTTCCATTCAGATAAGGTTGTTTTGCGTACCAAACCTGGTTTTCTTCCAAAAGTAGTTTCCAACAAGAATATTAACCAGGAAATAGTTGTTCCTTCTCTGTGTCCGAATCCAGTTTCATAGAAGGAACGTTTGTTACACAATTTAGATGTGGTCCGTGCTTTAAAGTTCTATTTAGACGCAACAAAGGATTTCAGACAAACTTCATCTTTGTTTGTCGTTTACTCTGGTAAGAGGAGAGGACAAAAAGCTACTGCTACCTCTCTTTCTTTCTGGCTGAAAAGCATCATCCGATTGGCTTATGAGACTGCCGGACGGCAGCCTCCTGAACGACTCACAGCTCACTCTACTAGGACTGTGGCTTCCACATGGGCCTTCAAGAACAAGGCTTCTGTTGATCAGATATGTAAGGCAGCGACTTGGTCTTCTCTGCACACTTTTGCCAAATTTTACAAATTCGATACTTATGCTTCTTCGGAGGCTATTTTTGGGAGACAGGTTTTGCAAGCCGTGGTGCCTTCCGTTTAGGTAACCTGATTTGCTCCCTCCCTTCATCCGTGTCCTAAAGCTTTGGTATTGGTTCCCACAAGTAAGGATGACGCCGTGGACCGGACACACCAATGTTGGAGAAAACAGAATTTATGCTTACCTGATAAATTTCTTTCTCCAACGGTGTGTCCGGTCCACGGCCCGCCCTGGTTTTTTAATCAGGTTTGAAAAATGTCTTTCTCTATACACTACAGTCACCACGGCACCCTATAGTTTCTCCTTTTTTTCTCCTAACCGTCGGTCGAATGACTGGGGGGCGGAGCCAGAGGAGGGGCTATATGGGCAGCTTTTGCTGTGCTCTTTGCCATTTCCTGTTGGGGAAGAGAATATTCCCACAAGTAAGGATGACGCCGTGGACCGGACACACCGTTGGAGAAAGAAATTTATCAGGTAAGCATAAATTCTGTTTTTTCTCAGGTTGATGCTGTTAAGGCAATGCCACAGCTTCCTCCTCAAACGCCCCAAGCCTTAACGGCATCACAGCCTGTGCCCTGCGGTTCCTCTCATTCTCCTGGAGGAGGCTATTTGCAAGCAGGCATCTTCTGCGGTATCTGAGGCATTAGCTGCCCTTCCCATGCTACAGGGAAGACGCAAGAGGAAATTTAGAGATTCAGATAGTAAGGTTTCTGATCCTGTTCCAACGAACCAAGTTGCTCTTTCTCATAAGTCTGAAGAGGAAGATAGGTCGGTAGCCTCTGAGGGTGAAATTTCAGATTCGGACAGTGTAAATCCTTCATCTGATGCTGAAGTCGTATCCTTCAGATTTAAGCTTGGACACCTCTGTGCTTTAAAGTAGGTTTTGGCTACTCTGGATGACTCCGATAACCCTATCATTGTCAACCCTAAGAAATCTAGTAAACTTAATAGATACTTTGAGGTCCCTTCCTCTGTGGAGTTGTTTCCTGTGCCAGACCGTGCTACAGGAATGGGAGAGACCTGGGATCCCTTTTTCTCCATCAACGGTGTTTAAAAAGATGTTTCTGATGGCTGACTTCATTAAGGAGTCATGGCAGATGGTGCCCAAAGTGGAAGGGGCGATTTCTACTCTGGCTAAGAGAACTACTATTCCTATAGAGGATAGCTGTTTTTTTAAGGATCCAATGGACAAAAAGCTGGAGGCTTTTTTGAAAAAGATGTATGTTCATCATGGTCTCCAATGGCAACCTGCAGTGTGCATTGCCACTATGACAAGTGCGGCAGCCTATTGGTTCGACGCATTGTCTGAGTCTCTTCAAGCAGAGACTTCTTTGGAGGAGATCCAAGACAGGATTAAGGCCCTTAAGTTAGCCAATTCCTTTATTACTGACGCTTCATTGCTGGTCATTAAGTTGGGAGCCAAAATATCTGGTTTTGCAGTCCTAGCGAGCAGAGCTTTATGGTTAAAATTTTGGTCAGCTGATGTTTCCTCTAAGTCCAAGCTTTTGGTGATCCCTTACAAGGGTAAGACCTTGTTTGGACATGGTCTGGCAGAAATTATTTCCGATATCACGGGTGGTAAAGGGTCTTAACTGCCGCAAGGTAAGAAAAATAGGCCGAAAGGACATCGGAGTAATTTTCATTCTTTTCGTAACTTCAGAGGTAAGCCTTCCCCTTCCTCTTCCAAGGAGGGAACAGTCCAAACCTTCTTGGAAACCCAATAAGTCTTGGAACAAGGGGAAGCATTCAAAGAAACCTGCAGCTGATTCCAAATCAGCATGAAGGGGTTGCCCCCATTCTGGGATCGGATCAAGTGGGGGGCAGACTTTCTCAGTTCTCTCAAGCATGGATACGAGATGTCCCAGACCCTTGGGCTGTGGACATCGTATCCCAGGGTTACAAGTTAGAGTTCAAGACTTTTTTTCCCAGGGGCAGGTTCCACCTCTCAAGATTATCTGCAGACCAGATGAAAAGAGAGGCGTTCTTGAAATGTGTTCAGGTCCTTTCCGACCTGGGAGTGATAGTTCCAGTACAGGAACGGGGTCTAGGGTTCTATTCCAATTTGTTCGTGATTCCCAAAAAAAGAGGGAACTTTCCGATCGATTCTAGAATTGAAGTGTCTAAACAAGTTTCTCAAAGTACCGTCCTTCAAGATGGAAACCATACATTCCATTCTTCCCTTGGTCCAAGAGGGTCGGTTCATAATGACCATAGACCTGAAGGATGCGTACCTTCATGTTCCTATTCACAGGGCTCATCACAAATTTCTGAGATTTGCCTTTCCGGACAAACACTTTCAGTTTGTAGCTCTTCCGTTTGGCCTTGCCACAGCTCCCAGAATGTTCTCAAAGGTTCTGGGGGCTCTCTTGGCAGTGATCCGATCTCGGGGAATTGCAGTGGCACCCTATCTGGACGACATTCTAGTTTAGGCGCCATCTTTTCAAGAAGCAAACTCTCATACAGAGATCTTGTTGTCTTTTCTATGTTCCCACGAATAGAAAGTGAATCTGGGAAAGAGTTCCCTTGTTTCAGCTACAAGGGTAGTTTTCTTAGGGACCATAATAGATTCTCGATTGATGAAGATATTTCTGACGGAGGTCAGAAAAGCCAAGATTCTTTCCTCTTGCCTCTATCTTTAGTCTGCTGTTCGGCCATCAGTGGCTCAATGTATGGAAGTAATTTAGACATATATACAAACTGACAAAGGCACTATATAGGCAAGTTCCTCCTTTGTTTTAATTTATAGTTTCCAAAGTGTATAACTAATATATATTGTTTGTTAGAGGAGTGGTGCTAGCATCATATATTGACATACAGAAAAAAAAATGGGTTTTGGAAAAAGGTTCCAAAAATAGAAAATGCTCTTTCAGCACTCTGTGCCCAGACTAGTTAAGAGACAGGAAAAGTGTTTGGAGTGTCCCTGAATGAATGGCTTTATATAAGGCCAGATGGCCATTAATTCAGGGACACACCAAACACTTTATAATCAACAATTGCTCATGATATTGGATTTTAACATTTTTGTACCCATCTTTTAAAGAGAACCAATAAAGGTTATATTTTATTTTATTTTCCTGCCCCTTAACTAGTCTGGGCACAGACTAGTTAAGGAACCTTTTTTCTGTATGGAAGTAATTGGTCTGATGGTTGCGTCCATGGACATCATTCCATTCACTCTGTTCCATTTGAGAGCTCTGCAGTTATGCATGCTCAGACAATGGAACGGGGACTATGTGGATCTGTCTCAGAGGATAGATCTGGATCAGTCAACAAGAGACTCTCATGTGGTGGCTGTCTCGGGGACATGTTTTCGGAGACCTTCCTTGGTGATTGTGATCACGGACGCCAGTTTACTGAGCTGGGGAGCAGTCTGGGACTCGTTAAAGGCTCAGGGACTCTGCTCTTCCCATAAGCATCTTAGAGTTGAGAGTGATTTTCAATGCTCTGATGGCTTGGCCTCAGTTAGCTTTAGCCCGTTTTATGAGGTTCCAGTCGAACAACATAACCTCAGTGGCTTACATTAATCACCAGGGAGGAACTCAGAGTTCCTTAGCCATGCAGGAGGTGGCTCGGATTATTCAGTGGGCGGAAGCTCACAATTGCTGTCTATCTGCCATCCACATTCCAGGAGTGGACAACTAGGAAGGGGATTTTCTGAGCAGACAGACTTTTCATCCCGGGGAGTGGGCGCTCCATCCGGAGGTGTTCTCCAGCTTGACTTTAAAATGGGGGGTGCCAGAGCTGGATCTGATGGCGTCTAGGCAGAATGCCAAGCTCCCGAGGTACAGCTCAAAGTCAAGGGATCCACAGGCCGTTCTGATAGATGCGCTGGCGATCACTTGGAATTTCAGGATGGCATACCTGTTTCCTCCGTTCACTCACCTCCCACGAGTCATTGCTCGTGTCAAGCAGGAGAGAGCTTTGGTGATTCTCATAGCTCCTGCGTGGCCTTGCTGGATCTGGTATGCAGACCTTGTGGAGATGTTGTCTCTTCCACCATGGAGACTACATCTGAGGAATGACCTTCTACTTTAGGGTCCCTACCTTCATCCAAATCTTGTTTCTCTGAAGTTGACTGCTTGAAGATTGAATGCTTAAAGGGACACTGAACCCAATTTTTTTCTTTTGTAATCCAGAAAGAACATTCAATTGTAAGCAACTTTCTAATTTACTCCTATTATCAATTTTTCTTTGTTCTCTTGCAACCCTTTATTTGAAAAATAAGGCATCTAAGCTTTTTTTTTTGGTTTCAGTACTCTGGACAGCACTTTTTTATTGATGGATGAATGTATCCACCAATCAGCAAGGACAACCCAGGTTGTTCACCAAAAATGGGCTGGCATCTAAACTTACATTCTTGCATTTCAAATAAAGATACCAAGAGAATGA
This sequence comes from Bombina bombina, assembly GCF_027579735.1. Lineage (NCBI taxonomy): Eukaryota > Metazoa > Chordata > Amphibia > Anura > Bombinatoridae > Bombina > Bombina bombina. The sequence goes on from NC_069499.1 coordinate 192,948,396, forward strand.
AGAAAATTTGATAATAGGAGTAAATTAGAAAGTTGCTTAAAATGTCATGCTCAATCTGAATCCCGAAAGAAAAATTTTGGGTACAGTGTCCCTTTAATTCTGGCTAAGCGTCGGATTTCTGAGTCAGTCATTGAGACCATGAGGCTTGCAAGTCTGTTACTAGGAAGATTTACCATAAGATATGGTATTAATATCTCTATTGGTGTGAATCCAAGGGTTACTCCATGAATAGGGTCAGGATTTCTAGGATTTTGGCTTTTCTCCAGGAAGGTCTGGAGAAGGGTTTGTCAGCAAGTACTCTGAAGGGTCAGATCTCTGCCTTGTCTAATTTGCTACATAAGCGTCTGGCGGATTTGCCAGACGTGCAATCCTTTTGTCAGGCACTGATCAGAATCAGGCCTGTTTTTAAGTCGTTTCTCCTCCTTGGAGCCTTAACCTTGTTCTTAAAGTTTTGCAGCAGCCTCCGTTTGAGCCTATGCATTCCATAGATTTTAAGTTATCTTGGAAGGTTTTGTTTCTTGTTGCTATTTCTTCTTCTCGGAGAGTCTCGAAACTCCTTAAGGTTTGCAGTATGATTCTCCTTATCTTATCTTTCATGCTGATAAGGTGGTTCTTCGTACTAAGTTAGGTTTTCCTCCTAAAGTTGTTTCGGATGGAAATATTAATCAGGAAATTGTTGTTCCTTCTTTATATCCTAATCCTTCTTCTCATAAGGAACATTTGTTACACAACCTGGATGTTGTGCGTGCTCTGAAGTTCTATCTACAGACGACTAAGGATTTTCGCCAGTCTTCTGCCCTGTTTGTTTGTTTCTCTGGGAAACGTAAAGGTCAGAAAGCTACAGCTACTTCTCTTTCTTTCTGGTTGAGAAGTATACGTCGTTTGACCTATGAGACTGTTGGACAGCAGCCTCCTGAGAGAATTACAGCTCATTCCACTAGGGCTGTTTCTTTTTCTTGGGCTTTCAAGAATGGAGCTTATGTGGAACAAATTTGCAAAGCGGCGACTTGGTCTTCATACTTTTTCCAAATTCAATACATTTGCCGCGGCTGAGGCTTCCTTTGGGAGAAAGGTTCTTCAAGCGGTGGTGCCCACTATTTAGGTTCCCTTTCTTGTCCCTCCCTAATCATCTGTGTCCTCGGGCTTGGGTATAGATTCCCAACAGTAATTGATGATCCAGTTGACTCACCATATCTTAGGAAAGAAAACAAAATGTATGCTTCCCTGATAAATGTCTTTCTTTCCGGATATGGTGAGTCCATGGCCCCGCCCTTTATGTTAAGACAGTTATTTTTAACTTTAACCTCAGGCACCTCTACACCTTGTGTTATTTCTTTTTCTCCATTTTCCTTCGGTCAAATAACTGGGGTTTATGGGAAGGGGAGTGATACTTAACAGCTTGGCTGTGGTGCTCTTTGCCACCTCCTGCTGGCCAGGAGTGATGTTCCCAACAGTAATTGATGATCCCGTGGACTTGCCATATCCGGAAATAATTTTTGTTTTTAAATTTAAAAAATAAAATAAAAAAAATAATCTTTTTTTTTAAAACTTAATATTAGTAATTGATGCACACAAATCATCAGGCACAGATTCCACTGAATTTTTTTTAATGGAAAAATCAACTAAATTATTAAGTCAGGGCTTGAACATTTATCAAATACATACACACATGTATTGCTCACTGAACAATGATTTGGCTGCAAGTATTGCCCATGCGCACGTGATTAATCCTTTAAAGGGAGAGTTTACCCCCCAAAATAATCTCTCCTTTTTAATTTGTTCCCAATGATCCATTTTACCTGCTGGAGTATATTAAATTGTTTACAAGTAGCTCCTTTACCCTTATTTTGGCATTTGAAATAGCTGATTTAGTCTGTGGTATACCTACCTATACTTAAGTATATGCTATTGACAAGATATGTAAACATGGCCAGCAGTGGGGTGTAGAAGAGATAAAGAGAATAATGGAAAAATTATATTTTATCACTTAAAGGGACATTATACACTCATTTTTTCTTTGCATAAATGTTTTGTAGATAATCTATTTATATAGCCCATAAAGTTTTTTTTTTTAATTAATGTATAGTTTTGCTTATTTTTAAATAACATTGCTCTGATTTTCAGACTCCTAACCAAGCCCCAAAGTTTTATGTGAATACGCTCGACTACCTACTCCAGCTTGCTCCTGTTTGTGTAAAGGGTCTTTTCATATGCAAAAGAAGGGGGAGGGGGGAGTGTCTTATTTGCCACTTGCAGTGGGCTTTCCAGCTACCTTTTCAACAGAGGTAAACTGACAGCTTCTAAGTAAGTTTTTAAACAGTTTTATACTGAATTTTTATATCAGTATCTGTGCATATTATTCTTTATAGTAGTGTCTATTACATGCAGTTATATGAAAATGAGTGTATACTGTCCCTTTAAGTATTCGGTTTAGATTTACTGAAAGATATAAGTTAAAGAAGTGTGTGTGTACACAGTTATAAAACAATGAAATCTGATTTACCTGCAAGCTTAACTCATTGTAATAGGTTGTGGTTTTAAAGCAGAAAATCGGCTAATTCATAAACACAAGTAAACCTGGAAATGTAATTTCTCATACATTTTATACTCTGCGGCTGGTATAATAAGCAATTGGAAACAGTTTTACAGTATACTGTCCCTTTAATCTCCACTAACAAGTCGAACAGGGACTATACCATTGGAAGCAAGTAAATACAGGCACATCTTGGCTCCTTATATTACCTGGTTCCATGCAGCTCCCCACTTACAAGCATTCTATGACAATTAGCACCTCGTGCAGAATGGAGTGAAGAGAATGGAGAGCTTTGGAAAAAGAGTCTTAGAAAGACCTTGGCATACAGGGATATGCCAAGTGGGGCTGAAAAAGAGGAGACTGCTGGTCTTGGCACCAACATAATGGAGCATGGTGGGGGGACAGGTTGGCACCAGTGGCAGGACAGATGTGTATGCAGCAAAAGCCACATTAGAGAGATGTAGGCAAGACAATTTGTAATCACCACAGCAACCTGACTTCTGATATTTGTCTAAGGCAGTCATAATCTATTTTTAAAACACTGAACTGGGATGTGTGCGAGAGAGAGATGCACTTTTATTTTTCTAGGAGCCAGTGAATGGTTGTGTGTGTGTGTGTATGTATGTATTCAGATAGAACATGACATTTGAAGCAACTTTCTAATTTACTCCTATTATCAATTTTTCTTCATTCTCTTGCTATCTTTATTTAAAAAGCAGGAATGTGATGCATAGGAGCTGACCCATTTTTGGTTGAGAACCTGGGTTATGCTTGCTTATTGGTGGGTAAGCCTCCAATAAGCAAGCGCTATCCATGGTGCTGAACCTAAAATGGGCTGGCTGCTAAGATTTTACATTCCTGCTTTTAAAATAAAGATAGCAAGAGAACGAAGAAAATGTGATAATAGGAGTAAATTAGAAAGTTGCTTAAAATTTCATGCTCTATCTGAATCATGAAAGAAAAAATTTGGGTTCAGTGTCTCTTTAATAAGACCGGAGAGGCTTGTTATTTAAATTTGTAGTGCACCCCGGAATATATGACTGTGAGTGTTAAATATAAATAAATATATATGTGTGTGTGTATATTATGTATACGTGTGTGTATATTGTGTATATTATGTATACGTGTGTGTATTATGTATACGTGTGTGTATTATGTATACGTGTGTATATATTATGTATATGTGTGTATATATTATGTATACGTGTGTGTATTATGTATACGTGTGTGTATATTGTGTATATTATGTATACGTGTGTGTATATACACATGTACACACAGTTTTCTCCCCAGGACCTATTTAATGGCACGCCACCTGGCTGATTTTTTCTTTCTAACCATCAGGCTGAAATTTAAGCCAGTACAAATATTAAGCTTAAACAAGCTATGTTTTTTGCACAATTTATAAATTATTAAATTTATGTTAAATCAATAAATTAATTTGTGCTTTGGATAGCTTAAACTTAAAGGGACATTCTAGCCAAAATTGATACATTTCCGTTTTGAATAGAAGCATTTTTGTAATATACTTGTATTAAAAAAAAATGGTTCTAACAAAAGCTATTGCTGTTTCAAAAGTGTATTTAAGTATTTTACCGTGCACCAGCATTTTTAAACACAGCACTTGCTTAGAGAGCCTAAGGTGCTTGTATCATCTGGTAATGACTCAATTTGTTTATTGCTGGCATGATACAAGCCCCACTGGCGCTCTGGGCAGCTGTAGTATTTCAAATACAGGTGCACTGACATTATCTAGCTTTGGTTCACATTCATGTGCAGAGAAAAATCTAAATACTAAAACAGTTATTTATTTTACTAGAAAAATGTAATTAATGTATGTGCATTTAAATTTTGACCGGAATTTCCCTTAAAGTAACACGTATAATATTATAATATTGCAAAGTATTAATCTGCCACCACCCGACTGTTAAAATTTTCTGCAGAGAACACTAATATAAATATACTGTATTATAAATATGATGGTTACATATGTGAATAAATTAGAGCATTTTATCTTTATAGTAGAACGCCACTTTAACATTACGCATTGATGTTGGCGCAGTTGATTAGTGAGGTGCTTTTGTTGGTTTAATCTTTGTTACTGAACCTGTCCAGAAACTTGCTAGTGCTTTTGTTGCTGTTATTTGGTGTTATGTTAAATAATTGCTGTTTGTTAAATCATATTGACATGAAAAATTCAACATGCTGCATGCAGGTAAAACCATTGTCACTGATTCCACAACAATGTTGTTAACACGCTGACTGGATTTGAATGCCTGATCCATTGCCACAATGGTTTCTGGGTGAACATGCTTTTTCATCAGCAATTTCACCATAATATGCTTTCAGTAATGGGTGTTCACTAACTAACCTACTTAAAGAGACAGTCTACTTCTAAATGTTGTTTACAAATATAGATAATCCCTTTATTACTCATTCCCCAGTTTTGCATAACCAACACAGTTCTATTAATACACTTTTTACCTCTGTTATTACCTTGTAGCTAAGCCTCTGCAGGCTGCCAACTTATTTCAGTTCTTTTGACAGACTTGAATTTTAGCCAATCGGAATTTTAGCCAAATGGATTAAATACATAGTTAAAAATCAGCTCCAGAGCAGCAGTGCACAGCTGGCAGCTTGCTAAACATGTCTAACAATAGACAAATGTAAGGAAGATTTCTGAAGCTGCATTTGCAGCTTTTGAGGTGTAGCTGTGCCTGCTGCCACATGTTTAAGAAGCAAAATCTGCTTCTTATCCTCTCTGTCACCTCCAAGATAAAGGGAAAAATGATCCAGACACTTGCTTGTTTGGGTAATTGACAAGCCATGCTCTTATGCAATTGGTTGCGCGGGAATGCACAAGAAAGCTCTTGCACATTTAAAAAAAATTTCCACAAAATACTGCATTGCAATCTGTGCTTGAGAACTTGTCCACCTGCAATCTTGGTACATTTTCCCCTATTTGTAGCCACCAATCACTAACTAGCTCCTAGTAGGGCACCCCAAGGCAGAACATAGAGTGATCTGAGATGTCATCTCAGAAAATGCAGCATGTCTGCAGAAAGAACAGGAACTGTTAGCACTTTAACTTTTCAGCGCTGCTCCACATTAGGCTGTTCTTTTTAAACAGAGCTGTTCTCTGGCTGTATTGTATAAATTTTCCTTAACACAGTGCATCCAGAGCAAAGTGCTGTTTGAAGACAACAATCAAATATGCAGTAGTGCTGCAACGCAGCAGTGCATTGATTGTTGTCTGGCTCTGAGATTTTTGCAAGCTCATTCCTTAGCTTTTCACAGTCTGCAAAACATAATTTATGCTTACCTGATAAATTTATTTCTCTTGTAGTGTGTTCAGTCCACGGGTCATCCATTACTTATGGGATATATTCTCCTTCCCAACAGGAAGTTGCAAGAGGATCACCCAAGCAGAGCTGCTATATAGCTCCTCCCCTCACATGTCATATCCAGTCATTCAACCGAAACAAAACGAGAAAGGAGAAACTATAGGGTGCAGTGGTGACTGGAGTTATAATTTAAAATGTAGAACCTGCCTCAAAAAAGACAGGGCGGGCCGTGGACTGAACACACTACAAGAGAAATAAATTTATCAGGTAAGCATAAATTATGTTTTCTTTTGTTAAGTGTGTTCAGTCCACGGGTCATCCATTACTTATGGGATACCAATACCAAAGCTAAAGTACACGGATGATGGGAGGGACAAGGCAGGAACATTAAACAGAAGGAACCACTGCCTGAAGAACCTTTCTCCCAAAAACAGCCTCCGAAGAAGCAAAAGTGTCAAATTTGTAAAATTTGGAAAAAGTATGAAGTGAAGACCAAGTTGCAGCCTTGCAAATCTGTTCAACAGAGGCCTCATTCTTAAAGGCCCAGGTGGAAGCCACAGCTCTAGTGGAATGAGCTGTAATTCTTTCAGGAGGCTGCTGTCCAGCAGTCTCATAGGCTAAACGTATTATGCTACGAAGCCAAAAAGAGAGAGAGGTAGCCGAAGTCTTTTGACCTCTCCTCTGTCCAGAGTAAACGACAAACAGAGAAGAAGTTTGCCGAAAATCTTTAGTTGCCTGTAAGTAAAACTTCAGGGCACGGACCACGTCTAGATTATGCAAAAGACGTTCCTTCTTTGAAGAAGGATTAGGACATAATGATGGAACAACAATCTCTTGATTGATATTCCTGTTAGAAACAACCTTAGGTAAAAACCCAGGTTTAGTACGCAGGACTACCTTGTCTGAATGAAAGATCAGATAAGGAGAATCACAATGTAAGGCAGATAACTCAGAGACTCTTCGAGCCGAGGAAATAGCCATCAAAAATGGAACTTTCCAAGATAAAAGCTTAATATCAATGGAATGAAGGGGTTCAAACGGAACACCCTGAAGAACTTGAAGAACCAAGTTTAAGCTCCACGGAGGAGCAACAGTCTTAAACACAGGCTTAATCCTAGTCAAAGCCTGACAAAAAGCCTGGACGTCTGGATTCTCTGCCAGACGCTTGTGTAAAAGAATAGACAGAGCAGAAATCTGTCCCTTTAGCGAACTAGCGGATAAACCCTTTTCTAAACCCTCTTGTAGAAAAGACAATATCCTAGGAATCCTAACCTTACTCCATGAGTAACTCTTGGATTCACACCAATATAAATATTTACGCCATATCTTATGGTAAATTTTTCTGGTCACAGGTTTCCGAGCCTGAATTAATGTATCAATAACCGACTCCGAGAAACCACGCTTCGATAGAATCAAGCGTTCAATCTCCATGCAGTCAGCCTCAGAGAAATTAGGTTTGGATGGTTGAAAGGACCCTGAATTAGGAGGTCCTGCCTCAGAGGCAGAGACCATGGTGGACAGGACGACATGTCCACTAGGTCTGCATACCAGGTCCTGCGTGGCCACGCAGGCGCTATCAGAATCACCGATGCTCTCTCCTGTTTGATCTTGGCAATCAGTCGAGGCAGTAACGGAAACGGTGGAAACACATAAGCCATGTTGAAAACCCAAGGGGCTGCTAGTGCATCTATCAGCACCGCTCCCGGGTCCCTGGACCTGGATCCGTAGCACGGAAGCTTGGCGTTCTGGCGAGATGCCATGAGATCCAGTTCCGGTTCGCCCCAACGAAGAATCAGTTGAGCAAATATCTCCGGATGAAAGGTCTGGCGACTTAGAAAATCCGCCTCCCAGTTCTCCACGCCTGGGATGTAGATCGCTGACAGGTGGCAAGAGTGAGACTCTGCCCAGCGAATTATCTTTGAGACCTCTAACATCGCTAGGGAACTCCTGGTTCCTCCTTGATGATTGATGTAAGCTACAGTCGTGATGTTGTCCGACTGAAACCTGATGAACCTCAGTGTTGCTAACTGAGACCAAGCTAGAAGAGCATTGAATATTGCTCTTAATTCCAGAATGTTTATTGGAAGGAGTTTCTCCTCCTGAGTCCACGATCCCTGAGCCTTTAGGGAGTTCCAGACTGCGCCCCAGCCTAGTAGGCTGGCATCTGTTGTTACAATCGTCCAATCTGGTCTGCGAAAGGTCATTCCTTTGGACAGATGAACCTGAGACAACCACCAGAGAAGAGAATCTCTGATCTCCTGGTCCAGATTCAGTAAAGGGGACAGATCTGAGTAATCTCCATTCCACTGACTTAGCATGCATAATTGCAGCGGTCTGAGATGCGGGCGCGCAAATGGCACTATGTCTATTGCCGCGACCATTAAGCCGATTACTTCCATGCACTGAGCTACTGATGGGCTTGGAATGGAATGAAGGACACGGCAAGCATTTAGAATTTTTGATAACCTGGACTCCGTCAGGTAAATCTTCATCTCTACAGAATCTATAAGAGTCCCTAGGAAGGGAACCCTTGTGAGTGGAAACAGAGAACTCTTTTCCATGTTCACTTTCCACCCATGCGACCTCAGAAATGCTAGAACTATCTCTGTATGAGACTTTGCATTTTGAAAACTTGACGCTTGTATCAGAATGTCGTCTAGGTACGGAGCCACCGATATGCCTCGCGATCTTAGTACCGCCAGAAGCGAGCCCAGAACCTTTGTAAAAATTCTCGGAGCCGTAGCTAACCCGAAGGGAAGAGCTACAAACTGGTAATGCCTGTCTAGAAAGGCAAACCTTAGGTACCGATAATGATCTTTGTGAATCGGTATGTGAAGGTAGGCATCCTTTAAGTCCACTGTGGTCATATACTGACCCTCTTGGATCATGGGTAGGATGGTTCGAATGGTTTCCATCTTGAACGATGGAACCCTTAGGAATTTGTTTAAGATCTTTAGGTCTAAGATTGGCCTGAAGGTTCCCTCTTTTTTGGGAACCACAAACAGATTTGAGTAAAAACCTTGCCCTTGTTCCGTTCGCGGAACTGGGTGGATCACTCCCATCACTAAGAGGTCTTGTACACATTGTAGAAATGCCTCTTTCTTTACTAGGTTTGTTGATAACCTTGACAGATGAAACCTCCCTTGTGGAGGAGAAGTTTTGAAGTCCAGAAGGTATCCCTGAGATATGATCTCCAACGTCCAGGGATCCTGGACATCTCTTGCCCAAGCCTGGGCGAAGAGAGAAAGTCTGCCCCCCACTAGATCCGTCTCCGGAAAGGGGGCCCTGTCTTCATGCTGTCTTAGGGGCGGAATTAGGCTTTCTGGCCTGCTTGCCCTTGTTCCATGACTGGTTGCCTTTCCAACCCTGTCTGTAACTAGCAGTAGTTCCTTCCTGTTTTGGAGAGGAGGAAGTTGATGCTGCTCCTGCCTTGAAATTACATAAGGCACGAAAATTAGACTGTTTGGCCTTTGATTTGGCCCTGTCCTGAGGAAGGGTGTGGCCCTTACCTCCAGTAATGTCAGCAATAATTTCCTTCAAGCCGGGCCCGAATAAGGTCTGCCCTTTGAAAGGAATATTCAGTAGTTTAGATTTAGAAGTCACATCTGCTGACCAGGATTTAAGCCATAGCGCTCTGCGCGCCTGGATGGCGAATCCGGAATTCTTAGCCGTAAGTTTGGTTAAATGCACTACGGCATCCGAAACAAACGCATTAGCTAGCTTAAGCGTTCTAAGCCTACTCAAAGTCTCATCCAATGGTGCTGTGCGAATCGCCTCTTCCAGAGACTCAAACCAGAATGCCGCTGCAGCAGTGACAGGCGCAATGCATGCAAGGAGCTGTAATATAAAACCTTGTTGAACAAACATTTTCTTAAGGTAACCCTCTAATTTTTTATCCATTGGATCTGAGAAAGCACAACTATCCTCCACCGGGATAGTGGTACGCTTGGCTAAAGTAGAAACTGCTCCCTCCACCTTAGGGACCGTCTGCCATAAGTCTCGTGTGGCGGCGTTTATAGGGAACATTTTTCTAAATATCGGAGGAGGGGAAAAGGGCACACCAGGTCTATCCCACTCCTTGCTAATAATCTCTGTAAGCCTTTTCGGTATAGGAAAAACGTCAGTACACACTGGTACCGCATAGTATTTATCCAGCCTACATAATTTCTCTGGGATTGCCACCGTGTCACAATCATTCAGAGCCGCTAACACCTCCCCTAGCAACACGCGGAGGTTCTCAAGCTTAAATTTAAAATTTGAAATTTCTGAATCCGGTCTCCCCGAATCAGAACAGTCACCCACAGAATGAAGCTCTCCGTCCTCATGTTCTGCAAATTGTGACGCAGTATCAGACATGGCTCTCGTGTCATCGGCGCGCTCTGTCCTTAACCCAGAGCTATCGCGCTTGCCTCTTAACTCGGGCAGATTAGATAATACTTCTTTCATAACATTAGCCATATCATGTAAAGTGATTTGTAAGGGCCTTGATGTACTTGGCGCCACAATCTCACGCACCTCCTGAGCGGGAGGTGAAGGTACTGACACTTGAGGAGAGTTAGGCGGCATAATTTCCCCCTCGTTGTCTGGTGAAAATTTCTTTACCGGTAAAGACTGACTTTTATTTAAAGTAACATCAATACAATTGGTACACATATTTCTATTGGGCTCCACATCGGCTTTTAAACATAATGAACAAGCAGATTCCTCTGTATCAGACATGTTTAAACAGACTAGCAATGAAGCTAGCAAGCTTGGAAATTACTTTCAATAAGTTTACAAGCAATATAAAAAACGCTGCAGCGCTTTTAAAAACACAGTTGAATAACAATGAATTAATTCAGTTATAGCAAACAATTTTTAACAGTAAATGTATTAAATTAGCAGAGGATTGCACCCATTAGCAAAAGGATGATTAACCCCTCAATACCCAAAACGGATAATCAATTTAAGATTTAACGCTTTTATCACAGTCAAACACACTGTCACAGGTCTGCTGTGACTGATTACCTCCCTCAAAAATGAATTTTGAAGACCCCTGAGCTCTCTAGAGACGTCCTGGATCAAGGAGGAAGAAGCAGGAAGACTGTGCTAGAATTTTAACTGCGCAACAAGGCGCTAAAAAAAGCCCCCTCCCACTCATATTACAACAGTGGGAGACCTGATATAACGGTTTCTATGCAGAAATATACGTTAGCCATATGGAAAAAAATCATGCCCAAAAAGATTTAGCACCAAAGTACCTCACAAAACGAATAACATGCCAGTAAACGTTTTAAAAACGAACTTTTTCAATGTCATGCAAAGTTATCACTAAGCCTGCTACCAGTCGCTTCTACTGCAGTTAAGGCTTATACATTATTTCAGTATTAACAGTACTTTCTCAGTCAAATTCTAGTCCCTAGAAAATAACTCAACTGCGCATACATTTATCAGCCTGATACCAGTCGCTACTACTGCATTTAAGGCTGTACTTACATCATATGGGTAACAGCAGTGTTTTCTTAGTCAATTCCATTCCCAGAAAATATTGTACTGCACATACCTCATTTGCGGGGGACCCCGCATGCTATTCCCATTTTCTGAAGTTACCCCACTCCTCAGAATGTGCGAGAACAGCCAGTGGATCTTAGTTACGTCTGCTAAGATCATAGAAAACGCAGGCAGATTCTTCTTCTAAATACTGCCTGAGATAAAAAAAACAGCACACTCCGGTGCCATTTAAAATAACAAACTTTTGATTGAAGAATAATTAAGTAAAAAACTCCAACTCCTCTCGCGACCTCCTTCTTTGTTGAGGGTTGCAAGTGAATGACTGGGTATGACATGTGAGGGGAGGAGCTATATAGCAGCTCTGCTAGGGTGATCCGCTTGCAACTTCCTGTTGGGAAGGAGAATATATCCCATAAGTAATGGATGACCCGTGGACTGAACACACTTAACAAGAGAAAGCTGTTTTTCTCTGAATGTAAGCTGTTCGTATGAGCAATGCACCTTTTTTATTACTACATTTCTATTCTTTCTTTCTTTCTAAGACTAAGAGAAAAGGAAACAAATTAATTCAAGAGACATTTTACAATTACTTTTTTTGTCTGCAGCTAATTTGCAATGCAATTTTTAACTACTGCACTAGATTATACAACTTTAAATATTGCTTTATTCTCCAGTTAACCAACACATTGCAATTGATCTGGTGCTTTAGTGTAACTGACATATTTATAATTTTATTTTATTTAAAAATGATCTGCAGAAAAATTTTCACTAAAAAAATCACATCGCAGAAAGTGAAAAAAAGTTCTGTTTCTGGGGTAGAGCATTGCTTCTGCTGTGGATATACACATATGCTTTTTAACAGGATACCATGGGAACAAAAACATTTTGATAATATAAGTAAATTTAAAAGTGTCTTAAAACTAACAGAACCATAAGTTTTATTTTGATTTTCCTGTCCCTTTAAAAATAAATAAAAAGTATGCTGTCTGTGGGTAGCCTTGCTGCTCCCAAGCAGGGCTTAAAGTGAAAGTAAATTTTGGAGTTCCCTCACAACGTTATGGATTCTGATTCTTACATAGACTCTAGTAGCCAAGTTAGTTTTCCATCTAGAAGGGGAGGAGAGTCCACTGCTTCATTCATCACTTGTGAGAAAATAAGAACCTGGTCACCAGGAGGAGGCAAAGACACCCCAGCCAAAGGTCCAAATACCTCCCCCACTTCCCTCATCCCCCAGTCATTCTTTGCCTTTTGTCAAAGGAGGTTGGCAGAGAAGTGTCGGAAGATTTGGAGTAGTCTCTTATGGAGGGTAGTATTCTTTGCAATGGCATTGGAGTTTTAAGTAGTCCTGTCAGCCTCTCAGTGAGAGCATGGGTGAAAGTTAGAGTCCGGAGATGCAGGGGGAGTTTTCTGCGAAACCATCCCGACTCATATTAACAGCTCCTTAAGCAATCAGCGTTGACAAGTTTCACTGCCTGCTTATATTCTCTCAAGTCCATGTCGGGAGCGACGCTACTAACCTGTCACACTTGAAGGGCCGTATTCCTGTTCCACAGCGTTGATTCTGGTAAGATCGTTTCATTATATATATCTATATATATATAGATATATATATATATATATATATATGTGATAACGCAAGAAGACAGGGTCACAGTGTGACTCCTTTTATCTGTATAGAATCTAGGGTAATACCCTCAGAAGGGGGTTATGGAACAGGGGGGATTGTAATATACATAATAATGTTTATTGTGTTTTTGCTACACTTGTGTGAGATGAGGCTCTGTCAATGTGGAACAGTTAGAAAGAGTTTGAGGCCGGCTTTTTGGCACGTCTCTCGCTTAGTGCATAGGCGGTCCTGCATGACATTCCATGTGACAGGGTGTAGCCTCATAACTTCCTCTTTCTCGACCTGTGTTCGGAGGAGACGAAAGCTGTTTCTTGTAGTCCGGGTCATAGGAGGTGGTGAGTGGCCCGGCCATTGGGATATAAAGGTGCCATTTAATCTATAATCCAGTCCGTAATAAAGGCGCAAGCTATGGTGGACTCTGATATGTTGGAGGGAATTCCTTCCTTATCTAAAACTACTAACTGTGTATACTGTGAGAAGGTTCTGGTGGAACTGCCGTTACAGCTCTGTTCCACGTTATGACAATATTACTACTTCTAAAAAGAATAAAGTATTTAGTACAACTGAGCTGTCCACCTCTGCGGGTTTTCCGTCCCGCGAGGTGCATTCCTTACAAGCATCTCTGATTACACAAGCAGTTCCCCAGGGCACTACTAACCCTCCCGCGGTAGGGGCCCTTTGACCTCCAGATTTCGCCGATCATTTGCAGACGGCGGTCTCTGAGGCCATAAAAGCGATGCCTCGTCCTTCTAAGTGCAAGCGAAAGGTATGGCACTGCTATCCGTTTCAGGGGTCTTTGACTCCGCTGGATATCTCGGACAGATTATCCGCGGAGGAGGACAATTCAGAGTTATTGGAGGATGTCGCTTCCGAGTCTGAATCGGCTACTTCTAGGCCTCCGTCCGCAGAGGAACCAGATTTCAAATTTAAGATGGAGCATTTGCATTTCCTGCTGAAGCAAGTGCTTGCTACGCTGGAGGTTCCAGAACAGAAACTACCGGAGGAACCTTCGATCCCTAAACTGGATAGGGTTTGCGAGGACAGGGTAGTGCCCCAGGCCTTCCCGGTTCCTATCAAAATGGCAAACATTATTAAAAATGAATGGTAGAAACTAGGTTCGCCCTTTTCTCCCTCGTCTTCTTTTAAGAAGTTTTTTCCCGTTCCAGAGGCGCAGCTTGAACTGTGGGGATATGTCCCTAAGGGGGATGGTGCTTGAGGATATCTCCTCTTTTAAGGAACCCATGGATAAAAAGATGGAGTCCATGTTGCGGATGATGTTCCAACTGACGGGGTTCGTTTTCCAACTGGCGGCGGCTGTCGCGGCTACCTATTGGAGCCCCCCCTCGGAGATTTTGGATTGAATCAAAGCCTTAAGGGTAGCGCAATCATTCATCTGTGATGCTAACATGAAGAGTATTCATCAGGATTTTCTGTTTTAGCTCGCAGGGCTCTGTGGCTAAAATCGTGGTCTGCTGACATGTCTAAGTTTCGCTTGCTTCCCCTACCATTCAAGGGGAAGGTTTTGTTTGGGCCGGGCCTGGATTCTATCATATCTACAGTCAAGGGTGGCAAGGGTGCCTTCTTACCTCAGGATACGAAAGCTAAACCTAAGGGATCTACTTTTCGTCCCTTTCGTGCAGACAACTCTCAGCGCCAGCAGCCTTCCGCAAAATCTGAACAATCCAAGGGATCTTGGAAGCCAGCAAACTCTTCGAATAAGTCCAAGCAGAACAAGAAGCCTGCCGAGTCAAAGTCGGCATGAAGGGGCGGCCCCCGACCCGTCCTTGGACCAGGTAGGGGGTAGACTATCTCTTTTTGCGGGGGCCTGGAGGGGAAACGTTACAGATCCTCCTGTCAAACATCTCTTCAAAACCATTAAAGAGAGACGCCTTCCTGGGATGTGTGAGGGATCTCATCTCTCGGGCTAATCGTCCCAGTTCCTCAGGCAGAGAGAGGTCTGGGGTATTATTCAAACCTTTTCATGGTCCCAAAGAGGGAGGGCACGTTTTGTCCAATTCTGGACCTAAAGGCCCTAAACAAGTTTTTGTCAGTCCCATCATTCAAGATGGAGACGTTCAGGTCAATTTTGCCCCTGGTTCAAGAGGGGCAATTCATAACGACTATAGACCTGAAGAATGCTTACCTTCATGTTCCAATCCACAAGGATCACTTCAAATTTTCTAAGGTTCGTCTTCCTGGACCAGCACTTCCAGTTTATGGCCCTTCCGTTTGGTCTGGCAACGGCCCCAAGAGTCTTTACAAATGTTCTGGGAGCTCTTCTCGCAGTAGCGAGAGCCAGAGGGATTGCAGTGGCTCCGTATTTGGACGATATCCTGGTCATGCTCCATCCTACAGACTGGCGGAGGATCATTCGAGAGCTCTCCTCTTTCTACTTCGATCCCATGGGTGGAAGATAAACGAAGGGAGGCTGCTTCCGGGTGGTAAATCGCCAAAGAACTAGCTGATGAGCTGTTGTTCGTTACTGGTAGAGCGCTTCTCTCTTTGTATGCAAATTAATATGACTCTGGGAAAGTCTCCGTATTGGGGGAATCCAGACATGGACTCCTTGCCCAGTGTGCTTAGAGAAATGTGGCTGCACCTCACTGACGAGGCCCATAGGAGGCCAAAAAAAGATTGTCTGGGGTTGTCATGTTCCTTGTTCAGAGGAGAATTGCCTGGTATTTTGGGGCTGGACTGACCTTACTTGGCGGGACCAGACTGGAAAGTTTTCCTCTGTGAAAAGCACACTGGTCTAAAAGAGGCTGCTTCCGGATGGTAAATCGCCAAAGAAATAGCTGATGAGCTGCTGTTCGTTCCTGGTAGAGCGCTTCTCTCTTTGTATGCAAATTAATATGACGAAGCAAAGAGTTCATTGGTCCCCAGCAACAGGGTGGAGTTCCTGGGTACGATAATAGATTCTCTGCGATGAAGATATTTCTGACAGACCAGAGACGTTGCAAGCTTGCGTCCAACTGTCTAGCCCTGCAGACATCCTCCAGGACATCTGTGGCCAGATGTATGGAGGTAATCGGGCTCATGGTATCCAGCATAGATGTCATTCCATTCGCCAGGTTTCATCTCAGACCTCTGCAGCTGTGCATGTTGAGACAATGGAACGGCGATCATTCAGACTTGTCCCAATAGATATATCTCTGGACAGACCGGTGAGGGAGTCCCTGTCTTGGTGGATCCAACCGGGCCAGTTGTCCCAGGGGACCTCTTTCCTGAAACCATCCTGGGAGATTGTATGCGAGTCTATCAGGATGGGGAGCCGTTTGGGGTACCAGAAAGGCACAAGGCAGATGGACTCGAAGGGGATTCGAGTCTACCTATAAACATTCTGGAACTTTGTGCGATTTTCAACGCTCTGAAGGCTTCATCAGATCCCAATCGGACAACATCACCTTGGTGGCTTACATAAAGGCTTACATAAACCACCAGGGGGGTACAAGAAGCTCCCTAGCAATTAGGGAAGTATTTCGGATTCTGGAATGGGCAGAGACTCACAATTTTTTGCTCTCAGCGATCCACATTCTGGGTGTGGGCAACTGGGAAGCGGATTATCTGAGCAGACTGACATTTCATCCGGGGGAATGGTCTCTCCACCCTGAGATGTTTGCGGAGATCTGCAGCAGATGGGGGACGCCGGAAATAGACCTCATGGCGTCCAGACTCAATTGCAAGCTACCCAGATACGGGTCGCGATCCAGGGATCCCCAAGCGGAACTGATAGACGCCTTGGCGGTACCCTGGGACTTCAACCTAATCAACATATTTCCACTATTGCCTCTTCTACCTCGAGTAGTAGCCTGCATCAAGCAGGAGCAAGCTTTGGCTATTCTGATTGCTCCGTCATGGCCGCGGAGGACGTGGTTTGCGTATCCGCCGCGGAAGTTACCTTGTCGCAAGGATCTGCTAGTTCAAGGTCCTTTTTCTACATCAAAATCTGGATTCTCTGAGGCTGACTGCATGGAGATTGATTGCCTTGTCTTGGCCAAGAGAGGTTTTTCGGACTGATCGACACTCACGTCCAGGCCAGGAAGCTGGTCACTAGACTCATCTACCACAAGGTGTGGTGGACCTACTTGTCCTGGTGTGAGGAACGAGGATACCCTTGGCACAAGGTCAAGGTATCCAGGATTTTGGCCTTTCTCCAGGATGGTCTGGATAAGGGTCTTGCCGCCAATTCCCTAAGGGGACAGATCTCTGCTTTATCGGTACTGTTGCACAAGAAGCTCACAGAGCTTCCTGACATTGTCTTCTTTTGTTCAGGCTCTGGTTAAGATTAGACCGGTTTTCAGGAATCCGGCTCCTCCCTGGAGCTTAAACTTGGTGCTTAAGTTACAGACCTTAATGCATGCTCTGGACATTAAGATTCTCTCATGGGAGGTCCTAGTAGCTATTGCATTGGCATGCAGAGTCTCTGAGTTGGTGGCCTTAAAATTTGAGCCTCCTTACTTGGTTTTTCATGCTGACAAAGCTGTTCTGCGAACCGGTTTGGGATTTCTTCCCAAGGTAGTGTCGAGTCGTAACATTAACCAGGAAATAGTGGTACCTTCCTTGTGTCCTAATCTATCCTCTTCGAATGAGAGGTTACTTCATAATCTGGATGTGGTTTGGGCCTTGAAGTTTTATCTTCAAGCCACGAAAGAGTTCAGACAGACGTTGTCCTTATTCGTTGTGTATTCTGGAAGGCGCAGGGGTCAGAGGGCCTCTGCAACTACTCCTATCCTTTTGGTTGAGGAGTATGATCCGTCTGGCTTATGAGACAGCGGGACACAGGCCTCTTTAGAGGATTACGGCTCACTCGACTTGAGCTGTGGCCTCTTCTTGGGCCTTTAAGAATGAGGCTTCTATGGAGCAGATATGTAAGGCGGCAACCTGGTCATCCTTACATACTTTTGCAAAATTTTACAAATTTGATGGAAGCAGCTTTTGGGAGAAAGGTTCTGCAGGCTGTGGTGCCCTCAGTATAGGGTCCGCCTCCTTTACCCTCCCGTTTTCTTCATTCAGTGTCCTCTAGAGCTTGGGTATTTGTTCCCACAAGTGATGAATGAAGCAGTGGACTCTTCTCCCCTTTAGATGGAAAACATAAATTATGCTTACCTGATAATTTAATTTCCATCGTGGGGAGGAGAGTCCACTGCACCCACCCGTTCTCCGGTGGGCGGACCCAAATTTATTTTTTGTTCTTCTGGCACCATTTATACAGTGATATTTCTCCTACTGTTCCTTGTTCCCTTAGCAGAATGACTGGGGGATGAGGGAAGTGGGGGAGGTATTTTGGCCTTTGGCTGGGGTGTCTTTGCCTCCTCCTGGTGGCCAGGTTCTTAATTTCCCACAAGTGATGAAGCAGTGGACTCTCCTCCCCACGATGGAAATGAAATTATCAGGTAAGCATAATTTTATGTTTTTTCACCACATGTTCCTAGATTTATATATTTTATATTATGTAGTGCTTCACTTTCCATCGCTTCTTCCGCCCCTTGCTCGCTTCCTGCTTCATTGGTCTTGGACGTGAGAGTGGTCCCACCCACTCTGTGCGTCTCTATCCGTGCTCCCTCTCCAATTATGTAATTTTTTGCGCATGCGCAATGGTACAGTTCTCCCGGTCTTCTTAAGATGCGCTGACGTCACTTTGAGCATTTTCTTTTGAAGTTGATATGCGCATGCGGATATTGTGAATGTGCATCGGATCAGAGATGAAATTCACGGATAGACGCATGCGCATAGCAACGTGGGAGTAAAAATTAAATTTTCGGACGCCCATAGGGTACCAATCGGAGTGATCATTGCTTGTTCGTCACAAGGATGAGAGAAAGGAGGATTAGAGACAAATTTGGATGGCTTTCAGGTTGATAAACTGGCCAAATATTTATTTATAAATGAAATGATGAATGAACGTTATATAAATAATAAAAGATTATATAAGGTGGACGCAAATTTACTTTCACTTTAAATGTGAAAGTAAATTTTCACGAATGAAAGCCCTGTTTTTAAAAATACTATTAAAAACAGGGGCACTTTCATTCATAAAAGTTTACATAGCAGCCGTTTTTTTTTTTTTTAAAATACTTACCTTTTATTCCTTTCAAGCTTGCATCGATTCCCCCGCCCCCCGGTCCTCTCTTCTTACGTCAGAAACAACGATTCCGGCTTCCTCCAATAACTGCTTCCCCCTCAGAGCAAACATTGCCTGAGGCCACGCCGTGATTAGAGGAAGCCGGATTTGTCATTTCTGACGTAAGAAGAGAGGACCTGGGGGCGGGGTAATCACTGCTCCGGTGTTCCAAGCTTGAAAGGAATAAAAAGGTATTTTTTTTTAAAAATGGCTTCTATGTAAACTTTTATGAATGAAAGTGCCCCTGTTTTTAATAGTATTTTTAAAAACAGGGCTTTAATTCGTGAACATTTACATTCACTTTTTAAAGGGATATAAAACTCAAAATTGTTCTTTTATGATTTGGAAAGAACATGCAATTTTAAACAACTTTACAATTTACTTCTATTATCAAATCTTCTTACTTTTCTTGTTATCCTAAAATCAGGAAGGTAAGTTTGGGTGTGTTCACGTGTATGCAGCACTAAATGGCAGCAGTTATACATTAGCAAGAGCACTAGATAGTGGCACTATTTCCAGTCATGTAGTGCTGCAGATGTGTGCACCCTACCTATCTGGATATCTCTAACAAAGAGTAACATGAGGATAACACAAATTTGATAGTAGAAATAAATGTTAAACTTTTTTTATAATTGTATTCTCTTTCTGAATCAAGAAAGAACAAATTTGGGTTTCATGCCCCTTTAAGCTATGTGTTAAACCCCTGCATATGGGTTATTGAGGGGTCAGTAATGCAAAAAATAATAATGTATTGTAAAAAATTGGAGCAATGAAGTATTGCATTAGATTGTCTTTTTAAAGGAATAGAAATGTCAAAACCCGAAATGTGCACGGGTGCATTTAAATTTTAATGAAAGTATTTTTGCAATATACGTCCATTGGCAAAAAATGTTTCCAGAAAAATTTAATGTTTTCAGCAACATACGCACATATGCTGTGAGTGTCTGTGCACCAGTATTCAAGCTCAGATTGCTGGTGGTGGTTTGTATTGTGTCTGTGAACACTAAATTTGTGTCAAATAAGTCGTGAACAGCCGTCACAGCATATTTGCGTATGCTGCTGAAAAAACACTAATAACTTTTTTACTTGAAGCAGTTTTGCTATATTTATAGTTAAAATTGAAATTTACCCCTGCACATTTCCATTGTGACCTTTTTATCCCTTGAACCCTTTGATTGCTAATGACTCACTCTCCCACCTTGAGGGAGATCTGGGGGGTCCCACCCGCTCCTACCCCAGAGATCGTGCCTATAGAGTGACAGGCATCGCCGGGGCTTCCTGTTTTGTGTGGTGACGTCACGCGCAATAATGTGATGACGTCACTGCGCAACTTTATATATACTTAACAATGTTAACTATAGGAGCAGGGGGCATGCTGCTTAGAAGCCTGTATCTCAGGCATCTAAGCAGCTACATACCCCCAAGACCCACCATTGGAAAGGTAATCGCCAACTGTGTAAGTCTTGGGGGTCTGAAAAAAAAAAAAAAAAAAAGTAAAAAAAAAAATTATTCAAAAAATAAAAAAAAAACATTAAAAAATCTTAGCACCCAGGTGGGAAAGTGCTTAGCACTCAAAGGGTTAAAGAGACAAAGAAGCCCTTATTTAGTTTTTGAATAAGCAATTTCTATATAAATGCATGTAGACGAGTATTGTTAGTATTTACAAAGTACACATTTTAAGAAGTAATCCGAATCATGGCAACCTTCCTGTCCATATGTACTAGTAACTGATAATCTGCTGCCTCAGCTTCTGACCTACAACTGCAGGTTCTCACAAGAAAAACTGCAGTCAGTATTTATCAAGCATCAGGCCGCTACTACACTAACTCTTCTCCACCTCTTTGGTGGAGAATTTAAATCTCGCCGGTCTCGTCCAACTGGGGGGATTGACAGCTCCTGCCCACGCATGATTGGCTGTGCGCGGGCAGGGTTGCACAAGAGCGCAAAATAGCGCTCTTGTGCAATGCTAAATACCGCCAACTGAATTCTGCCCGCAAGAGGCGAGCTGTGGCGGACAGGGGCGCTTATGAACGCCCCTGTCTACTGTCGCTTGATCAATCAAGCCCAACATAGTAAAGAACAGCTTTGCAAAATAACGGTTACAACATGTATAATGTAGCATGTCAAAGCACAATACAGATGTATATTACAATCCTACACAATGCAGCAGGATATCACAGCTCTGAGCACTATACAATGTCACACCCTTCACAATATATAACATTTTTAACCACATAATATCAACGTCTCCTTGTAGCTAAACAATACATTATATCACATCTTCATGCAATACAATCACTGTCCTGCACAACGCAGTATTGTCTCTGCATCTTTTACAACTTTTTTTTTTTTTGCACTGGCTCTTTATCTGTAAGAGAGCTACATCAAATAATTGTAAAATGACAGCTGGTCATTCTTGGCAGAGTGTGTACAGTATTATGTGTACACTTTCTGAGGTACCCACTCCTACTAAGCATGTGCAAGAGTACACAGCTCTTATATGTATAGGAGCGTGTGATTGGCCGAAGGATGTCATCTGATACAGGGAACAGGAAAATGAAACACTCCACTGTTTGTTTGAAATTCAGTGTTATTGCATTGTCATTTTATTATGCATTAGTTGCTTAAAGTGACAGTAAATTTTCCCAAACTGCTAAACATATTTGGAAAGGTCTTCTCCTAACTAGTATATCGATATGCTTATTTATTTATACCCAAGTCATCTGTACGCTATTTGCAGAACAAAAGCAGTGATGTTGTTGCGCTAATGGCGTAAGGAGTTGCGTATGCGCATTTCAAGTTGATTGCCGCGTTTTAAGCACGAGAGCGTGCTGTGATCTATTAACATGGGGTGCATGGTGATGCTCGGATTGGCTAGAAGAGCTGCCACTCAAATAACACATAAAAAAATCAGAGAGAGAGGCTGAATTCAATGACGTTATGTAGCATACAGATGACTTGGGTAATAAATAAGCATATCGTTATGCTAGTTAGGAGAAGACCTTTCCAAATATGTTTAGCAGTTTGGGAAAATTTACCATCACTTTAAGCAATTCAACTGTATTTATAGGGACAGTCTACTCCAGATTTTTTATTGTTTAAACAAAAAAAGATAGATAATCCCTTTATTACCCTTTCCCCAGTTTTGCATAACTAACACGGTTATATATTAATACACTTTTTACCTCTGTGATTACCTTGTATCTAAGCCTCTGCTCCCTTATTTCAGTTCTTTTGACAGAATTGCAATTTAGCCAATGCCCTCTCATAAGTAACTCCACGGGTGTGAGCACAATGTTACCAATATGGCACACATGAACATGAATTCAGATAAGAGGTGTTTAAAACGACATGCCCTATCTGAATCATGAATGTTTCATTTTGACTAGACTGTCCCTTTAATGGTCCTTAAAGGTAAGTGAGGGCCTTTAGACCGTTTCAGGAGAGCAATAACCAGCCATTACATCTCTAGACATAGGACTGTAAGCATTATACAGTGACATGGAAGCTAGAAACCTTTTTTTCTATTATTCCATAATAATAAAAAAAAAGGTCCCTTAAAATAATGCAGGAACTGGAGAACCTTTTTGTATACGGCGCTCTGTTATCTTGTGCTCATGTTCTGCAGGTGGTAGAATCAGTCACCTGCAATATATTCGCCATATACATATATCTGTGTATCACTCATATTCATCCTATGGCCCAAGGGCTTCAGTTTCCAGTGTTTTTTTTTATCAACCAACCTCAATGGAATCCTTGTTATTCCCACTGAGCCCATATGCCATGCCAAGCTGCTTTTGTGCATTAAAGCAGTGATTTGCAACCTTTTTTTTGCCGTGGCACACTTTTTTACATTAAAAAATCCTGTGGCACACCACCATCCCAAAATTTTACAAAATCACACATTGTAGCCTAATACAGGATATATATACAGACTGTACTGTGCTGTCATGCCATGCCTCCTACAAACTATACATGACATATTGACATTCATTCACAAACAATCATAATGATTATACATTGAAATGACGGAGAGTTCAAAGTGGACCACCTATTACAACAATGAGGGATTGTAAACAAGAGCTATAACACGGGCCGTTACATATGCAACTAGCAGCTGGTGATAGAGTAAAGGTGGATAATATTTGTTAATGCTGCATTTGTACAGAGGTAAACTTATATAACAGCAGGCTTTAGGCAGCTTTCTTTAAGGTAAAAAAGTGTCCAAACATATGCACATTGACGGTTTTGTTGTATTCTACAAGCCAAAAGTTACCGCTTGTCTGTATAGAATATATGACACTTTACCGTGATATCCAAGCAGCTGTAATCCAGATCGTCCGTTTGGTCTGAATGAAGACCGCCGTGCGCTGTTCTCTTTCCAAAGTGCACCAACACAGGACAGCCTTGTCTCTTTACCTCTTACCCGCTGACAAGCGGTAATGGCAGCAAACTCCAGCAGCGTTCAGTCTCTGTGACTCTATCACTCACGCTGTACAACCCTGAAGCTCCTCCCTCCAATCTCCGGTCTCAGGATAGCAGCTGTAAAATCCCAGTGAGTAGCTGTTCAAGGAAGATACAATGTGTTTCTCTCGCTCCTCAAGTAAAACACAGTGCAGAGTAGAGATAAATCATAATGATTGTCTGTGAATCAATGTCAATGTCATGGTTGTAAATGATGCCTGATGAGCCTGTCACATACCTCCCAATATTTCAAAATTTGAAAGAGGGACACCCCCGAACTGTTGTCAGTCTGCCGCGGCACACCTGAGGATCTCTCACGGCACACTAGTGTGCCACGCCACACTGGTTGAAAACCACTCCATTAAAGGGATATAAAACCCAAATTTTTTCTTTTATGATTCAGATTGAGCATGAAATTTTAAGCAACTTTTTTTTTAAAGCAGGAATGTACGCTTAGTACCCGGGCCATTTTTGGTTCAGCACCCTGGGTAGAGTTTGCTGATTGGCAGGGTGCTCAATCAAAAATGGGTCGACTCCTAAGCTTACATTCCTGCTTTTCAAATAAAGATACCAAGAGAACAAAGAAAATTGATAATAGGAGTAAATTAGAAAGTTGCTTAAAATTGCATGTTCTATCTGAAGCATAAAAGAAAAAAATGTGGGTTTCATATCCCTTTAAGTTGTATGATGTTACAGCCATGACTACAGTATACTTCTTCACTTCTCACCATTTGCAGCATATAAAGAGCCTAAACACATGAACTAGCCACACAGCAAACAAATTAAAGGGACATAAAGTGAAATAGTAAAATTCTGTAATGCACTAGAGCAGTTTATTATTGCACCCTGGAAAAGGGGTTAAAGGGACATTAAAGTCAATTATTTTATTTATGTCTCAGAAAGGAGTCACTGCATTGAAAAAATCTGCATTAGAAACAAATGTTTTAAAAGCATTTACACTTTTTTTGTTAGAAAAATGTGCATTGTTTCCCAATCCTAGGACACACCCCTTAAAAATCCTCTCAGATGTTACTTATCTTACTTCCTCTGTTGTGACCCATTAGGGACAAATATAAACAAGTTCCTACATGATCATCTAATTACTATGTAACGTGAGTCAGTGTTTTATACTCCATGAAGTGGAAACACTACAATTTTCTGAGTTAAATTACAGGGAAGCCCCAAGGCAGAACATACAGTGATCTGAGATGTCATCGCAGAAAATGCAGCATGTCTGCAGAAAGAACAGGACACATGCAGGAACTGTTAGTGCTTGAACTTTGTAGTGCTGCTCCACATTAGACCGTTCTCTTCAAACAGAGCTGTGCTCTGGTTGCAGTGTGTAAGTTTTCCTTAACACAGTGCATCCAGAGCAAAGTGCTCTTTGAAGTGATCAGTCAAAAAATGCAGTAGCGCTGCAAAGCAGCAGCACATTGCTTGTTGACTAGCTCTGAGATTTTTTCAAACCCGTCCCCTAGCCTTTCCCAGTCTGCAAACCTGTTTATTCTGAATGTAAGACGTTATTATGAGCATTGCATCTTTTTTATCACTACATTTATATGTTAGACCAAGAGAAAAGGAAACAGATTTATTCAAGAGACATTTAAAAAAAAAAATGTTGTATGCAGCTAATTTGCAATGCAATTATATTATAAAACATTAAAATTGCTTTATTCTTCAGTTAAAGGGCCACTGTAAGTAAATATTTTCTATGCCTGTTACTAACTACCTACCCCAAATACGCTTTTTATCAATAGCATTTCATTAACATATCTCTACCGTATATCAGAAATCTTGTCTGCAAATTTAATTGTTTTCCAAACCCACTCCGTGGGTATCCTTTGCTCTGTACCAATCCGTTTACAATACCTAGGTTTCAAAATGGCGCTTTAAACACAAAGTTATTGGTTTAAGTATTTTGAACACTCAGTGCTGAAAATAGTGGGCAGGATAACGTGACATCATTGGCGAATAAAAGATATAACTTTTAGAACGTTATGAAACTTCGTTTTGGAGAAAATATAGGTCAGTAGGTTTTAATTAATGTTTATTAACTTTAATATGTTAGTTGTTTAGCTTAAAAATTATAACAGAAAGTAATCCTTTAACCAACACATTGCAGTTGAACTGGTGCATTAGTGTAACTGTCTAATTTAAAATTTTATTTTATTTTAAAATGACCTGCAGAAAAATTTTCACTAAAAAAATCTCATTGCAGAAAGTGAAGAAATGTTCTGCCTCTGGGCAGGGAAGTAACAAAAAATAAATTAAAGAGAGATTTATAGGAAGTGAAGTTCAATGTCCCTTTAAACTAAGTCCACTTTAAAGTGCAATGGCTCACTGATGTGGAGTTTAACAATATGTAACACACATTTGGGTCAGATTACAAGTGGAGTGCAAAATATTGCTTTTGCTAAATCAATATTTGCGTTCCAATGAGTAATCCCAGCGCACGCAAATGTGTGCTAGTAATGTATTACGAGTTAGGTGCAATGCGAACATGACCTCTCGCTTGGATTGCAAGAAAGCCAACTTCCATAGGCTCCAATGGGAGCCTCGATTTGATGCTGTCATACACGGCACATAACCTAAGTGCAGCGAAGGGGGTAAGACGAGCAGCGATGGGCAGCAAATTTAAATACATATGTATGTGATTATATATTTATATACATATATATTTACAGGGAACACACAGTATCCATAGACTGGAATGTAAAGGCACTTTTCAGTGCCGTTTTTTTTTTCTTAACACCCCACACCCGCCAACTTCCCGCATTAAAAACTGCTTTGTGCAGTTATTTTATTAAAAAAATGCTGCACATTTTATTTTTTAATTAAGTACACACCACTGTATTTTGGGGCACATTCATAACATTAACCAGAGATCTGATCTCTGGTTAATTTTATGAGCGCCAATTGCTACTGTGAGCTGCGGTAGCAATAACCAGCCACTTGTAATGGCTGGTTATTTATCACGCGCCCGCAAACTGGCAAATTTGCCAGTTTGCGGGCGCACAATAAATTAGCACTCCATTTGCAATCTAGACTTTAGAGGGCTGGAGCATTTTACTATTGCACTTTATGTCGTTTAAATCTAAAACATATGCACAGGTAAAGTATTTCTGAATAAAATATCTCTCTACATCAGGGATTAGAAAATAGCAAGAACCACAGATATAGAGTTTTTATGACTATTCTACATATTCTGCTATGCATAAATTCCTTATCTGGCTTCAAAATAAATAAATAACTGGTTCATCAATGCTCTGTCTATATTTGTTTTAACTATATCAAGGATATGAAGCGGTGCGTTTTGTTTCCCAGGATTTAATCAAGCCCACATTTTTTTCATATACCACCAAAACATTAAGCCTGAAAAATGCTGTATACCGGATATTTTTTTGGGGGGGTTATTAAAAAGAACAAAAAAATCTATACAAAGTGCATAAATCATTTATTGTGGAGAACATTTGGTGAACTGTTAAAAAAAAAATTTTAAAAAAAAAAAGATTATAACAATATTTATCTCACTCAAAACTTATCTGTAAGTCAAAATGAAAGAAAATAACAGAAGCAGTCAGCGGATAGTCCTTTTTATGAGATATTAATTTCCTTTAGCTTTTGCATTTCTAAAGAATGTTATGGTTTTTAGAAGGTTTCAGTGAGGTAAATATTGCCAGCTGCATTATACAATAAATACAATGGTTTATCTGTCCAGTGCACATTAACCCTTTGCCATCCAGTCAGGACAACACCACTGTTCTCTATAAATTAAAACATGGCAATTTATCTCTTTACTGTATTGCTAGATACATAAATGGCTCTGCAATTTCTGGCAAATACAAAATATGTTATCTCCATTTAATTATTTTTAGCTTAAATATTTTTAATGCAAAAAATAATGCTCTATTCATTAAAGGGACATTGAACCCAAATTTTTTCTTTCGGGATTTAGATGGAGCATGCAATTTTAAGCAACTTTATAATTTACTCCTATTATCAATTTTTCTTCGTTCTCTTGCTATCTTTATTTGAAAAAGAAGGCATCTAAGCTTTTTTTGGGTTCAGACCTCTGGACAGCACTTTTTTATTGGTGGATGAATTTATCCACCAATCAGCAAGAACTACCCAGGTTGTTCATCAAAAATGGGCCAAAATCTAAAGTCTTGCATTTCAAATAAAGATACCAAGAGAATGAAGAAAATTCAATAGGAGTAAATTAGAAAGTTGCTTAAAATTGCATGCTCTATCTGACTCACGAAAGAAAAAAAATTGGGTTCAGTGTCCTTTAAAAGTATGCATCACTGATCCTAGATAACTAAGTTTAACCATTGCAATGTAAATCATCACCAGGACCTGTATGCTTTGTCTTGCCCAGGGGGCTGCAAAAATAAACTACTTTGTAGCAGTAAAATAATTCATTTTTTGAGCAAGCGACCCCTGTAGATTGAAGATACTTCAGGATTTCAAGGCAATATATATAAAACCTAGGACAAAGAAAATGTATAAACAAATCATATGCACAATAATCCATTTAGGAATCAGAAGAAAAAAAGGTTTAGGAGCCGTGGCTCTCAGGATTTGACCAGCAATTCATTTACATTTAGTAAATATTACAAATGTTAAGAAAATAATGAATCTGTTGCTTGCTACTTCCCCTTCAGTAAATATTGCAGGTCAGCCAATAACCCACTGAGAATGTTAAAGGTTTTATTGCAGGAGAAGGCTTGATAAATCGAGTCTGGCTGTGATATATTCTATTGTTCACCACAGTCATATTCTCTGTGAAATGATTTATTGTACAGCTTTCTCATACAATGTATTGTGCAGTGTTGTAAGAAATAATGCACATTATATAATGTGTTTTATATTGTGTAGGATTGTGGTATGGAGTATTGTGAAATGCTGTAACCTTTTATTGTTATGAGTTTTCTGTACAGACCTATGGTTAAACATATTACTGTACCATCCTGCATTGTGCACAGCTAGCTGTGTAATACTGTAAGCTACAGATCTGTGACAGGCTTATGTAAGACTGTGAAATTAATGAAAGTGGTTACGGGAAGGGTGGCTATTTTAAAATAAAGTTCATAGAAGCAAGGTGATGCATCACAAGGCAATCAAAGGCTACTACTGACTTGTGTGCAGGGAAGAAACTATCTTCATGTTTGCACTTTGTGATGCACAGTCCCAGTTATTGCCGGGTGGGAATTATCAGTTTCAGAACGTTACCATGACAGTTACAAGTGAATAAATCATATAATATTCCTAGCTGGGTTTATCCCTTTTGAAAATTAACTAAATATTGGAGTAGTAAAGTGTAAAGTTTTAGTCTTCATAAAATAATAGGCACCACTATGTTGTAACTTAGGTTTTCCTTATCCTATTTCCTATGTTGAGGCAGATAAAGAGATATATGTTATATATATATATATATATATATATATATATATATATATATAATATATATATATAATATATATATATATAACAATGCTGGAATTGTAAAATCTGAAGTCTGTAGTTTTCTCTAGAATTAAATTAGAGTTAAAATGGGGGGGGGGGGGGGGGGGGGCAGAAAGTATTTTACTACCCATAATTCAACATTTTAGTGGGTACATTTCTTGTAGGGACTTTAATGTGCCCTTAAAGGGACAGTTTACTCAAAAAATGTCTCCCCTTTAATTTGTTCCCAATGATCCACTTTACTTGCTGGAGTGTATTAAATTGTTTACAAGTAGCTCCTTTACCCTTATATTGGCATTTGAAATTGTTGATTTAGCATGTGGTATCCCCACCTATTCTGAAAGTTTGTGGCCGCGCGTACCAGCTATAGATAAGCTTTGTAAACACAGCCAGCAGAAGAAATTACACTCCCAGTGTGATATAGCAGAGATAAGGTAATAAAATGTTAATTTTCCATTGTTCTCTCAAAGTATTGGTGATTGTTTTAAGGACAGATATAAGATAAAGAAGCAGGTATATTTGCACAATGTGATACAGTAATGAGATTGGATTATATCTACAAGCTCAACCCATTTTATTAGGTTGTGGCTTCAAAACACAAAATCAGAGCTTTAATATACACAAATAAGCCTTAAAAAGCTAATTTTCATACATTTTTTACTCTGCAGTTGGTAAAAAAAGCAATTGTAAACACATTAAGGGAAAAACTATTTTACAGTATACTGTCCCTTTAAGCAGTGCTGAAAAGTCAGTGGTAGGTGTCTGTTGCCATAAAATGAGATTGCATATCAACCAATTCTCAGCAACAGAAAAGTTCAGGTGAGTGATACACAACAAACAGAATGTGACAGAAACAAGGGACTATTACTAAGTTATGCATCTACAATGCTTGCCTAGAGATTATAGTGTTAGGTTACAGTAAGTTGGTGGCTTCTTACTGAAGATTTGGTTTTGCAGTATTCTAATGTCCAGATTGAATAGTAAATGATAATGTATTTACATATTACTTTTTCCTTCAAATTATACTTGTCCCTCACTCCCTATAGCAGGGGTTGAAAAAAATTAACTTTAGGAGCCAATAAGAATATTTAGGAGTCAGTCAGACAGTGGTATTTGTATATAGGTATATAGAGAATAACCTAAAAGTTAGGAGCCAAGGAGACACAGCACAGAGGGAGTCTGTGTATCCTTGGCTACTGGGTTTGTTGAGCCCTGCCCTAGAGAGGTCAAAAAGCTAAATATGTAACCTGCATATGAGGCAAATCACATAGCTGGTTTATGCACTTTGTAGTATTTTGAAAACCTGGATTATTGATTTTGCTTATTCTCTTGGGAGTGGGGGATAAAGCACAATTTTTATACAAAAACATTTTTGCAGAAAGTTTCTAACCATTTGGCTTATCGTGGACTAAGAGGGGCTGTTAAAGCATGCAGAGAATTTGTAAAACTCCCCTTCTAAGACTGACCTTGTCCCTGTGTCAGTTCTCTGTCAGCCTGCAGTGTGAAACCCATTTGCAACTATGTCAATAGAGTATTTGTTCAGCATATGAAGTCTTTTTTTGTTTTTTTCAGAGTCTTGCAGTTTAAAGCGCTATAGAAAATGACAGAGTATGGAGAACATTTTCAAAGCCTCTCATTTTACTCAGCATGTTGTAAAAGCTTAGGCCTACTCTACATATTCACCAGTATTTCATAGGTTGATAAATGTGTTTGCAACATTAGAGCTGACCTTAAAGAGACATTCCAGCCCAAATTAAAATGCACATCAAATTAGCATTTCACTTTTGAATAAAAGTATTTGTGCATTAAACATTTAGTAGCAAAAATGCTTCTAGTCAAAGCTGTCACTGTTTTCAGAGTGAGCTTGTATTGTGCACATGCATGTGAAGTATATCTAAATATGCTTCATGCACCAGCATTTTAATCAGTGTGCATGCTTACAGAGCTGGCTTGTATCATGTAAACGGAGTCATCGCCAACACAAAAGAGGGAACCCCTAGCTGTCTCTGCAGGCACACTGTTCAGAGTGCTGGTGCATTGAGCATATTTACATACATAGTAAATGATATTACATAAAGCAGTGATAGTTTTTACTAGAAACATTGTTTGCTAATGCATATATATTGCAAAAATGTTTCTATTCAAAAGTGAAATGCTGAGTGATGTACAATTTTAGTTTTGACTGGAATTTCCCTTTAATACTGAGGAGCCACCCACACAATTTGTTTAGGAGCTACAGAATAATTTTATATAAGGATGTTTGTAGAAGAATTTAGGAGCCATAACTAGAGTTTGGTGTCTGGGATTTGTGAACCCTTGATAAACATATATATGTATGCACAGAAACAAAAACATGTCTGGCTCCTAAAATATTATGTTGCTGGTTCCTCATTGTTCATGCTGGCTCCAAACATTGATGTAATTTTATTAAAGGGACATAAAAGTCAAAACTAAACTCATTCAGATAAAGCGTGCAATTTTTAAGACATTTTTAACTTTACTGCTATTATTAAATTTACTTTGTTCTCTTGGTAGCCTTTGTTCAGAAGCAGTAATGCACTACTGGGAGCTAGCTGGTGACTACTCATATTTATCTCCTGTCATTGATCTTTATATTTTTCCATAGTGTAATTGAGTGACAATTTAAGCCACGGCTCGACAAACCCAGGAGCCTGGGAGTCACTGGCTACTAGTATAGCAAGTGCATAATTGATATTGGTTTATTAAAGGGACATGAAACCCAAAAAGTTTCTTCATTATTCAGACAGAGAATACAATTTTAAAAAAGATTCCAATTTACTTCTATTATCAAATTTGCTTTGTTCTCATGTTATTATTTTGTGTGACCGTGGCTAGCCTGGTAGTCTGCTGACTAAAGCCCAGATTGGCTCCTCCAAATATGGCAAATGGTGGATTGAGTTTGGCTATTGAATTTATTTATTTTTTGTAAAAAAGGATGTTAACGGGATATGAAACCCAAAATTGTTCTTTCATGATTAAGATAAAGCATGTGATTTTAAACAACTTTCTAATTTACGTCTAATATCACATTTTTCCGTTCTCTTTGTATCTTTTGTTGAATAGCAGGGATGTATGCTTAGGAGCGTGCCTATTTCTGGAGCACTATATAGCAGCAGTTTAACAAGTTGTTAACCATTTGCAAGAACACTAGATGGCAATGCTATTTCCTGCCATGTAGGACTCTAGATGTCTACCTACCTTCAACACAGAATACAAAGGCGAACAAAATAAATTTGATCATCAAAATAAATTGGAAACTTTTTTTTAAAATGGTATGCTCTGAATCGCAAAATACATTTTCTGGGTTTCATATCCCAAAAAGAAATGTTAAGAATTGGCTGAGATGTATATTCTACAGCAACACAACACATGTCTTGTAATTACAAGGTGTTTACTGTCCCTTTAACCCTTTGAGTGCTAATGACGGCTCTGAGACGTCACAGAGTTTCTCACTCTGGTGCTAATTACGGCTCAGAGTCATCAGCACTCTCCCACCTTGAGGGGAGATCTGGGGGCTCCTAACCGCTCCTACCCCGGCGATCGTGCCTGTAGAGTGACAGGCATCGCCGGGACTTCAGGTGATGCGCGGTGACGTCACGCGCAATGACGTGATGACGTCACCGTGCAACTTTATTTATACTTAACAATGTTAAGTATAGGAGCAGGGGGCATGCTGCTTAGAAGCCTGTATCTCAGGCATCTAAGCAGCTACAGACCCCCAATACCCACCGTTGGAAAGGTAATCGCCTAACCTTTCCAACAGTGTAAATCTTGGGGGTCTGTAAAAAAAAAAAAAGTTACATTTTTTTCCCCCCTAAAAAAATAAAAAAACCTTAGAAAATATTAGCACCCAGGTGGGAAAGTGCTTAGCACTCAAAGGGTTAAAGGAATATGAAACTTATTTTTTTTCTTTCATGATTCAGAATGAGCTTGCAATTTCAAACAACTTTCTAATTGACGTATCACATTGTGTGTTTTCTTGGTATCTTTTTCTGAAAAGCAGGTAGGTAAGTTTAGGATGTCTGGAGCACTATATGGCAGCAGTTTTGCAAGAATGTTATCCATTTGCAAGAGCACTAGATGGCAGCCCTATTTCCTGCCGTGCAGTGTTTCAAACACCTAACTAGGTATCTCTTCAACAAATAAGATAATAGTAAAATTGTATGCTCTATCTGAATCACAAAAGAACATTTTTGGGTTTCATATGGATTTCACGTTTTTTGTAATATAAATTAATTTTACTTTTCTTGCTTTTGCTGTAAAATACCTTACTTTTTGTGTACACAATATGCTTGTCGTATGCGTTCTAAAGAGGCCATGAAGCAAATTATGAAGTTTCCTTCAAAATGCTGCAGATTGCCTGTACCAGCTACATACTAGATAGTGATTACTTAGAACAGTGGGCAGACTCATTTACAACTATCCCTAATTTGTCTATTGATAACAAACCTACTCACTAGAGTTTTCATGTACTTTGCATGTCAAGTGATAATTTTAATTGCCTTGAAAACATTTATTTCTCTTGTTAAGTGTAGTCAGTCCACGGGTCATCCATTACTTATGGAATATATCTCTTCCTAACAGGAAGCTGCAAGAGGATCACCCAAGCAGAGCTGCTATATAGCTCCTCCCCTCACATGTCATATCCAGTCATTCTCTTGCAGCCTAACTAAAGATAGGTCGCTGTGAGAGGTCTGTGGTGTTTTTTAACTTAGTTTATTTCTACAATCAAAAGTTTGTTATTTTAAATGGCACCGGAGTGTGCTGTTTATTCTCAGGCAGCATTAGAAGAAGAATCTGCCTGCGTTTTCTATGATCTTAGCAGACGTAACTAAGATCCACTGGCTGTTCTCATCTGAGGAGTGAGGTAACTTCAGAAAAGGGGAATAGCATGCAGGGCCCCCCTGCAAATGAGGTATGTGCAGTAATTATTTTTCTGAGGAATGGAATTGACTGAGAAAATACTGCTGATACCAATGTAAAGTAAGTTCAGCCTTAAATGCAGTGATAGCGACTGGTATTAGGCTGATGAGTGTGTGTACACTGAATGTATTTTTCTAAGGAATGGAATTGACTCTGAAAATACTGTTAATACTGAAATAATGTATGAGCCTTAACTGCAGTAAAAGCGAATGGGAGCAGGCTTATTAATAACAATTCATAACTTTTCAAATGTATGTTTAAAACGTTTACTGGCATGTTAATCGTTTTTTGTGAGGTACTTGGTGATAAAACTTATTGGGGCATGATTTTTACAACATGGCCATCTTTGTTTTCTGCATAGAAACAGTTTTCTGAGCTTCCCCACTGTTGTAATATGAGTGGGAGGGGCCTATTTTAGCGCTTTTTTGCGCAGTAAAAATTCAGTCACAATCTGTCTACTTCATCCTCCATGATCCTGATCGTCTCTAGAGAGCTCAGGGGTCTTCAAAATTCATTTTGAGGGAGGTAATCAGTCACAGCAGACCTGTGACAGTGTGTTTTGACTGTGAGAAAAACGTTAATTATTAAATTGTTATCCGTTTTTGGGTATTAAGGGGTTAATCATCCATTTGCTGGTGGGTGCAATAATTTGCTAACTTAATACATTTACTGTGAAAAATTGGTTGCTATAACTATTTTGGTTCATTGTTATTTCAACTGTGACAGCTTTTTGTGCTTCTTAAAGGCACAGTAGCGTTTTTTATATTGCTTGTAAATTTATTTAGAAAAGTATTTCCAAGCTTGCTAGTCTCATTGCTAGTCTGTTTAAACATGTCTGACACAGATGAATCTCTTTGTTCACTATGTTTAAAGGCCAATGTGGAGCCCAAAAGAAATTTGTGTACTAATTGCATTGATGCTACTTTAAATAAAAGTCAATCTTTACATGTAAAGAAATTATCACCAGACAACGAGGGGGAAGTTATGCCGACTAACTCTCCTCACGTGTCAGTACCTTCGCCTCCCGCTCAGGAGGTGCGTGATTTTGTGGCGCCAAGTACATCAGGGAGGTCCTTACAAATCACTTTGCAAGACATGGCTACTGTTATGACAGAAGTATTATCTAAATTGCCAGAATTAAGAGGCAAGCGCGATAGCTCTGGGTTAAGGACAGAGCGCGCGGATGAGGTGAGAGCCATGTCAGATACTGCGTCACAGTTTGCAGAACGTGAAGACTGAGAGCTTCATTCTGTGGGTGACGGATCTGATCCAGGGAGACTGGATTCAGAGATTTCTAATTTTAAATTTAAGCTTGAGAACCTCCGCATATTGCTAGGGGAGGTATTAGCGGCTCTGAATGATTGTAACACGGTTGCAATTCCAGAAACATTATGTAGGTTGGATAGATACTATGCGGTACCGGTGTGTACTGACGTGTTTCCTATACCTAAAAGGCTTACAGAGATCATTAGCAAGGAGTGGGATAGACCTGGTGTGCCTTTTTCCCCTCCTCCCATATTTAGGAAAATGTTTCCTATAGACGCCACCACACGAGACTTATGGCAGACGGTCCCTAAGGTGGAGGGAGCAGTTTCTACTTTAGCTAAGCGTACCACTATCCCGGTGGAGGATAGTTGTGCCTTTTCAGATCCAATGGATAAGAAATTAGAGGGTTACCTTAAGAAAATGTTTGTTCAACAAGGTTTTATCTTACAGCCCCTTGCATGCATTGCGCCTGTCACTGCTGCGGCGGCATTCTGGTTTGAGTCTCTGGAAGAGGCCATTCGCACAGCTCCATTGGATGAAATTATGAACAAGCTTAAAGCACTTAAGCTAGCTAACGCATTTGTTTCTGATGCCGTCGTACATTTAACCAAACTTACGGCTAAGAACTCCGGATTCGCCATCCAAGCGCGCAGAGCGCTATGGCTTAAATCCTGGTCAGCTGACGTGACTTCTAAATCTAAATTGCTTAATATTCCTTTCATAGGGCAGACCTTATTCGGGCCCGGCTTGAAAGAAATTATAGCTGACATTACGGGAGGTAAGGGCCATGCTCTACCTCAGGACAGGGCCAAATCAAAGGCCAAACAGTCTAATTTTCGTGCCTTTCGTAACTTCAAGGCAGGAGCAGCATCAACTTCCTCCGCTCCAAAACAGGAAGGAGCTGTTGCTCGTTCCAGGCAGGGCTGGAAAGTTAACCAGTCCTGGAACAAGGGCAAGCAGGCCAAGAAACCTGCTGCTGCCCCCAAGACAGCATGAAGAGAGGGCCCCCTATCCGGAAACGGATCTAGTGGGGGGCAGACTTTCTCTCTTCGCCCAGGCTTGGGCAAGAGATGTCCTGGGCGTTGGAGATCATATCTCAGGGATATCTCCTGGACTTCAAAACTTCTCCTCCACGAGGGAGATTTCATCTTTCAAGGTTATCAGCAAACCAAATAAAGAAAGAGGCGTTTCTACGCTGTGTACAAGACCTCTTACTAATGGGGGTGATCCACCCAGTTCCGCGGACGGAACACGGGCAGGGATTCTATTCAAATCTATTTGTGGTTCCCAAGAAAGAGGGAACCTTCAGACCAATCTTGGACTTAAAAATCCTAAACAAATTTCTAAGAGTTCCATCATTCAAAATGGAAACTATTCGAACCATCCTTCCCATGATCCAAGAGGGTCAGTACATGACCACAGTGGACTTAAAGGATGCCTACCTTCACATACCGATTCACAAGGATCAATATCGGTACCTAAGATTTGCTTTCCTAGACAGGCATTACCAGTTTGTAGCTCTTCCCTTCGGATTAGCTACGGCTCCAAGAATCTTTACAAAAGTTCTGGGCTCACTTCTGGCGGTACTAAGACCGCGAGGCATAGCGGTGACTCCGTACCTAGACGACATTCTGATACAAGCGTCAAGTTTTCAAACTGCCAAGTCTCATACAGAGATAGTTCGGGCATTTCTGAGGTCGCATGGGTGGAAGGTGAACGTGGAAAAGAGTTCTCTATTACCACTTACAAGAGTTCCCTTTCTAGGGACTCTTATAGATTCTGTAGAGATGAAAATTTACCTGACAGAGGCCAGGTTATTAAAACTTCTAAATGCTTGCCGTGTCCTTCATTCCATTCCACACCCGTCAGTAGCTCAGTGCATGGAAGTAATCGGCTTAATGGTAGCGGCAATGGACATAGTACCATTTGCGCGCCTGCATCTCAGACCGCTGCAATTGTGCATGCTAAGTCAGTGGAACGGGGATTACTCAGATTTGTCCCCCCTACTAAATCTGGATCAAGAGACCAGAGATTCTCTTCTATGGTGGCTTTCTCGGCCACATCTGTCCAAGGGGATGACCTTTCGCAGGCCAGATTGGACGATTGTAACAACAGACGCCAGCCTTCTAGGCTGGGGCGCAGTCTGGAACTCCCTGAAAGCTCAGGGATTATGGACTCAGGAGGAGAAACTCCTCCCAATAAATATTCTGGAATTAAGAGCAATATTCAATGCTCTCCTAGCTTGGCCTCAGTTAGCAACTCTGAGGTTCATCAGATTTCAGTCGGACAACATCACGACTGTGGCTTACATCAACTATCAAGGGGGAACCAGAAGTTCCCTAGCGATGTTGGAAGTCTCAAAGATAATTCGCTGGGCAGAGTCTCACTCTTGCCACCTGTCAGCGATTTACATCCCAGGCGTGGAGAACTGGGAGGCGGATTTTCTAAGTCGCCAGACTTTTCATCCGGGGGAGTGGGAACTTCATCCGGAGGTCTTTGCTCAACTGATTCATCGTTGGGGCAATCCAGATCTGGATCTCATGGCGTCTCGTCAGCACGCCAAGCTTCCTTGTTACGGATCCAGGTCCAGGGACCCGGGAGCGGTGCTGATAGATGCTCTGACAGCCCCTTGGGTCTTCAACATGGCTTATGTGTTTCCACCATTCCCGATGCTTCCTCGTTTGATTGCCAAGATCAAACAGGAGAGAGCTTCGGTGATTCTGATAGCGCCTGCGTGGCCACACAGGACCTGGTATGCAGACCTAGTGGACATGTCGTCCTGTCCACCGTGGTCTCTGCCTCTGAGACAGGACCTTCTAATTCAGGGTCCTTTCAACCATCCAAATCTAATTTCTCTGAGGCTGACTGCATGGAGATTGAACGCTTGATTCTATCAAAGCGTGGCTTCTCGGAGTCGGTTATTGATACCTTAATACAGGCTAGGAAGCCTGTTACCAGAAAAATTTACCATAAGATATGGCGTAAATATTTATATTGGTGCGAATCCAAGAGTTACTC
Source organism: Bombina bombina (assembly GCF_027579735.1). NCBI lineage: Eukaryota > Metazoa > Chordata > Amphibia > Anura > Bombinatoridae > Bombina > Bombina bombina. The sequence continues at coordinate 192,986,669 of NC_069499.1, forward strand.
ATGGAGTAAGGTTAGGATTCCTAGGATATTGTCCTTTCTACAAGAGGGTTTAGAAAAGGGCTTATCTGCTAGTTCGTTAAAGGGACAAATTTCTGCTCTGTCTATTCTTCTACACAAACGTCTGGCTGAAGTTCCAGACGTTCAGGCTTTTTGTCAGGCTTTAACTAGGATTAAGCCTGTGTTTAAGACTGTTGCTCCGCCGTGGAGCTTAAACTTAGTTCTTAATGTTCTTCAAGGCGTTCCATTTGAACCCCTTCATTCCATTGATATCAAGCTGTTATCCTGGAAGGTTTTGTTTTTGATGGCTATTTCCTCGGCTCGAAGAGTCTCTGAGTTATCTGCCTTACATTGTGATTCTCCTTATCTGATTTTTCATTCAGACAAGGTAGTTCTGCGTACTAAACCTGGGTTCTTACCTAAGGTAGTTAATAACAGGAATATCAATCAAGAGATTGTTGTTCCATCACTGTGTCCTAACCCTTCTTCAAAGAAGGAACGACTTTTGCATAATCTGGACGTAGTCCGTGCCCTGAAGTTCTATTTGCAGGCAACTAAAGATTTTCGTCAAACTTCTTCCCTGTTTGTCGTTTACTCTGGACAGAGAAGAGGTCAAAAGGCTTCGGCTACCTCTCTCTCTTTTTGGCTTCGTAGCATAATACGTTTAGCCTATGAGACTGCTGGACAGCAGCCTCCTGAAAGGATTACAGCTCATTCTACTAGAGATGTGGCTTCCACCTGGGCCTTTAAAAATGAGGCCTCTGTTGAACAGATTTGCAAGGCTGCGACTTGGTCTTCGCTTCACACCTTTTCAAAATTTTACAAATTTGACACTTTTGCTTCTTCGGAGGCTATTTTTGGGAGAAAGGTACTTCAGGCAGTGGTTCCTTCTGTTTAATGTTCCTGCCTTGTCCCTCCCTTCATCCGTGTACTTTAGCTTTGGTATTGGTATTCCATAAGTAATGGATGACCTGTGGACTGACTACACTTAACAAGAGAAAACATAATTTCTCCAACATTGGTGTGTCCGGTCCACGGCATCATCCTTACTTGTGGGATATTCTCTTCCCCAACAGGAAATGGCAAAGAGTCCCAGCAAAGCTGGTCACATGATCCCTCCTAGGCTCCGCCCACCCCAGTCATTCTCTTTGCCGTTGCACAGGCAACATCTCCACGGAGATGGTTAAGAGTTTTTTGGTGTTTAAATGTAGTTTTATTCTTCTATCAAGTGTTTGTTATTTTAAAATAGTGCTGGTATGTACTATTTACTCTGAAACAGAAAAGGATGAAGATTTCTGTTTGTAAGAGGAAGATGATTTTAGCAGACAGTAACTGAAATCAATTGCTGTTTCCACACAGGACTGTTGAGATGAAGTAACTTCAGTTGGGGGAAACAGTTAGCAGTCTTTTCTGCTTAAGGTATGACTAGCCATATTTCTAACAAGACCATGTAATGCTGGAAGGCTGTCATTTCCCCTCATGGGGACCAGTAAGCCATTTTCTTAGTTAAACATAAAAGAATAAAGGGCTTCAAAAAGGGCTTAAAAACTGGTAGACATTTTTCTGGGCTAAAACAGTTGCTTTACTAGGCATATTATGCAGATTCTAACTAATTATTGGTAATTATAATCTTGGGGAACGTTTAGAAAAACGGCAGGCACTGTGTTGGACACCTTTTTCAGATGGGGGCCTTTCTAGTTATAGACAGAGCCTCATTCTTGGAGTGTATAGGGGTTAAATGTAAAAACGGCTCCGGTTCCGTTAATTTAAGGGTTAAAGCTCTGAAATTTGGTGTGCAATACTTTTAATGCTTTAAGACACTGTGGTGAAATTTTGGTGAATTTTGAACAATTCCTTCATACTTTTTCACATATTCAGTAATAAAGTGTTTTCAGTTTGAAATTTAAAGTGACAGTAACGGTTTTATTTTAAAACGTTTTTTTGTGCTTTGTTGACAAGTTTAAGCCTGTTTAACATGTCTGTACCATCAGATAAGCTATGTTCTATATGTATGAAAGCCAATGTGTCTCCCCATTTAAATTTATGTGATAATTGTGCCATAGTGTCCAAACAAAGTAAGGACAGTATTGCAACAGATAATGATATTGCCCAAGATGATTCCTCAAATGAGGGGAGTAAACATGATACTACATCATCCCCTACTGTGTCTACACCAGTTATGCCCACACAGGAGGCCCCTAGTACATCTAGTGCGCCAATACTTATTACCATGCAACAATTAACGGCTGTAATGGATAACTCCATAGCAAATCTTTTATCCAAAATGCCTACTTATCAGAGAAAGCGCGATTGCTCTGTTTTAAACACTGAAGAGCAAGAGGACGCTGATGATAACTGTTCTGACATACCCTCACACCAATCTCAAGGGGCCATGAGGGAGGTTTTGTCTGATGGAGAAATTTCAGATTCAGGAAAAATTTCTCATCAAGCTGAACCTGATGTTGTGACATTTAAATTTAAATTAGAACATCTCCGCGCACTGCTTAAGGAGGTGTTATCTACTCTGGATGATTGTGACAATTTGGTCATTCCAGAGAAATTATGTAAGATGGACAAGTTCCTAGAGGTTCCGGTGCCCCCCGACGCTTTTCCTATACCCAAGCGGGTGGCGGACATAGTAAATAAAGAGTGGGAAAGGCCTGGCATACCTTTTGTTCCCCCCCCTATATTTAAGAAATTATTTCCTATAGTCGACCCCAGAAAGGACTTATGGCAGACAGTCCCCAAGGTCGAGGGGGGCGGTTTCTACTCTAAACAAACGCACTACTATTCCTATCGAAGATAGTTGTGCTTTCAAAGATCCTATGGATAAGAAATTAGAGGGTTTGCTTAAAAAGATTTTTGTACAGCAAGGTTACCTTCTACAACCAATTTCATGCATTGTTCCTGTCACTACGGCAGCGTGTTTCTGGTTCGAGGAACTAGAAAAATCGCTCAGTAAAGAATCTTCGTATGAGGAGGTTATGGACAGAGTTCAAGCACTTAAATTGGCTAACTCTTTTGTTTTAGATGCCGCTTTGCAATTAGCTAGATTAGCGGCGAAAAATTCAGGGTTTGCTGTCGTGGCGCGCAGAGTGCTTTGGCTAAAGTCTTGGTCAGCGGATGTGTCTTCCAAGACAAAATTGCTTAACATTCCTTTCAAAGGTAAAACATTATTTGGACCTGATTTGAAAGAGATTATTTCAGACATCACTGGGGGAAAGGGCCACGCCCTCCCACAGGATAGGTCTTTTAAGGCTAATAATAAGCCTAATTTTCGTCCCTTTCGCAGAAACGGACCAGTCTCTAATTCTGTATCCTCTAAGCAAGAGGGTAATACTTCACAACCCAAACCAGCCTGGAAACCAATGCAAGGCTGGAACAAGGGTAAGCAGGCCAAGAAGCCTACCACTGCTACCAAAACAGCATGAAGGGATAGCCCCCGATCCGGGACCGGATTTAGTGGGGGGCAGATTTTCTCTCTTTGCTCAGGCTTGGGCAAGAGATGTTCAGGATCCTTGGGCGCTAGAAATAGTTTCTCAAGGTTATCTCCTGGAATTCAAGGAACTACCCCCAAGGGGAAGGTTCCACAGGTCTTAATTATCTTCAAACCAAATAAAGAGACAGGCATTCTTACATTGTGTAGAAGACCTGTTAAAGATGGGAGTGATACATCCAGTTCCAATAAGAGAACAAGGAATGGGATTTTATTCCAATCTGTTCATAGTTCCCAAGAAAGAGGGAACATTCAGACCAATTTTGGATCTAAAGATCCTAAACAAATTTCTCAGGGTACCATCGTTCAAAATGGAAACTATTCGAACGATCCTACCTACTATCCAGGAAAATCAATTTATGACTACCGTGGATTTAAAGGATGCGTACCTACATATTCCTATCCACAAGGAACATCATCAGTTCCTAAGGTTCGCTTTTCTGGACAAGCATTACCAGTTTGTGGCACTTCCATTTGGATTAGCCACTGCTCCAAGGATTTTCACAAAGGTACTAGGGTCCCTTCTAGCGGTTCTAAGACCAAGGGGCATTGCAGTAGTACCTTACTTGGACGACATCCTGATTCAAGCGTCGTCCCTGTCAAAAGCAAAGGCTCATACGGACATCGTCCTAGCCTTTCTCAGATCTCACGGATGGAAGGTGAACAAAGAAAAAAGTTCTCTGTCCCCGTCAACAAGAGTTCCCTTCTTGGGAACAATAATAGATTCCTTAGAAATGAGGATTTTTCTGACAGAGGTCAGAAAATCAAAACTTCTAAGCTCTTGTCAAGTACTTCATTCTGTTCCTCGTCCTTCCATAGCGCAGTGCATGGAAGTAATAGGATTGATGGTTGCAACAATGGACATAGTTCCTTTTGCACGAATTCATCTAAGACCATTACAACTATGCATGCTCAGACAGTGGAATGGGGATTATACAGACTTGTCTCCGACGATTCAAGTAGATCAAAAGACCAGAGATTCACTCCGTTGGTGGCTGACCCTGGACAATCTGTCACAGGGAATGAGCTTCTGCAGACCAGAGTGGGTCATTGTCACGACCGACGCCAGCCTAGTGGGCTGGGGCGCGGTCTGGGAATCCCTGAAAGCTCAGGGTCTATGGTCTCGGGAAGAGTCTCTTCTCCCGATAAACATTCTGGAACTGAGAGCGATATTCAATGCTCTCAGAGCTTGGCCTCAACTAGCAAAGGCCAAATTCATAAGGTTTCAGTCAGACAACATGACGACCGTTGCATATATCAATCATCAGGGGGGGAACAAGGACTTCCCTGGCGATGAAAGAAGTGACCAAGATAATTCAATGGGCGGAGGATCACTCCTGCCACTTGTCTGCGATCCACATCCCAGGAGTGGAAAATTGGGAAGCGGATTTTCTGAGTCGTCAGACATTCCATCCGGGGGAGTGGGAACTCCATCCGGAAATCTTTGCCCAAATAACTCAATTATGGGGCATTCCAGACATCGATCTGATGGCGTCTCGTCAGAACTTCAAGGTTCCTTGCTACGGGTCCAGATCCAGGGATCCCAAGGCGACCCTAGTAGATGCACTAGTAGCACCTTGGACCTTCAACCTAGCTTATGTATTCCCACCGTTTCCTCTCATCCCCAGGCTGGTAGCCAGGATCAATCAGGAGAGGGCCTCGGTGATCTTGATAGCTCCTGCGTGGCCACGCAGGACTTGTTATGCAGACCTGGTCAATATGTCATCGGCTCCACCATGGAAGCTACCTTTGAGACAGGACCTTCTTGTTCAGGGTCCATTCGAACATCCGAATCTGGTTTCCCTCCAACTGACGGCTTGGAGATTGAACGCTTGATTTTATCAAAGTGTGGGTTTTCAGATTCTGTAATAGATACTCTGATTCAGGCTAGAAAGCCTGTAACTAGAAAAATTTACCATAAAATATGGAAAAAATATATCTGTTGGTGTGAATCTAAAGGATTCCCATGGAACAAGATAAAAATTCCTAAGATTCTATCCTTTCTACAAGAAGGTTTGGAGAAAGGATTATCTGCAAGTTCTCTGAAGGGACAGATCTCTGCTTTATCTGTTTTACTTCACAAAAGACTGGCAGCTGTGCCAGATGTTCAAGCATTTGTTCAGGCTCTGGTTAGGATCAAGCCTGTTTACAGACCTTTGACTCCTCCCTGGAGTCTAAATCTAGTTCTTTCAGTTCTTCAAGGGGTTCCGTTTGAACCCTTACATTCCGTAGTTATTAAGTTATTATCTTGGAAAGTTTTGTTTTTGGTTGCAATTTCTTCTGCTAGAAGAGTTTCAGAGTTATCTGCTCTGCAGTGTTTTCCGCCCTATCTGGTGTTCCATGCAGATAAGGTGGTTTTGCGTACTAAGCCTGGTTTTCTTCCGAAAGTTGTTTCCAACAAAAATATTAACCAGGAGATAGTTGTACCTTCTTTGTGTCCGAATCCAGTTTCAAAGAAGGAACGTTTGTTACACAATTTGGACGTAGTCCGTGCTCTAAAATTCTATTTAGAGGCTACTAAAGATTTCAGACAAACATCTTCCTTGTTTGTTGTTTATTCTGGTAAAAGGAGAGGTCAAAAAGCGACTTCTACCTCTCTTTCCTTTTGGCTTAAAAGCATTATCCGATTGGCTTATGAGACTGCCGGACGGCAGCCTCCTGAAAGAATCACAGCTCACTCCACTAGGGCTGTGGCTTCCACATGGGCCTTCAAGAACGAGGCTTCTGTTGACCAGATATGTAAGGCAGCGACTTGGTCTTCACTGCACACTTTTGCCAAATTTTACAAATTTGATACTTTTGCTTCTTCGGAGGCTATTTTTGGGAGAAAGGTTTTGCAAGCCGTGGTGCCTTCCATTTAGGTGACCTGATTTGCTCCCTCCCTTCATCCGTGTCCTAAAGCTTTGGTATTGGTTCCCACAAGTAAGGATGATGCCGTGGACCGGACACACCAATGTTGGAGAAAACAGAATTTATGCTTACCTGATAAATTACTTTCTCCAACGGTGTGTCCGGTCCACGGCCCGCCCTGGTTTTTTAATCAGGTCTGATGAATTATTTTCTCTAACTACAGTCACCACGGTATCATATGGTTTCTCCTATATATATTTTCTCCTGTCCATCGGTCGAATGACTGGGGTGGGCGGAGCCTAGGAGGGATCATGTGACCAGCTTTGCTGGGACTCTTTGCCATTTCCTGTTGGGGAAGAGAATATCCCACAAGTAAGGATGATGCCGTGGACCGGACACACCGTTGGAGAAAGTAATTTATCAGGTAAGCATAAATTCTGTTTTATGCTTACCTGATAAATTTATTTCTCTTGTAGTGTAGTCAGTCCACGGCCCGCCCTGTCTTTTAAGGCAGATCTAAATTTTAATTAAACTCCAGTCACCACTGCACCCTATGGTTTCTCCTTTCTCGTCTGCTTTGGTCGAATGACTGAATATGACATGTGAGGGGAGGAGCTATATAGCAGCTCTGCTTGGGTGATCCTCTTGCAGCTTCCTGTTTGGAAGAGATATATTCCATAAGTAATGGATGACCCGTGGACTGACTACACTACAAGAGAAATAAATTTATCAGGTAAGCATAAATTATGTTTTTGCATATAGGTCTTTCACAATTCAGCAATTAATTCATGATATAAATTATGACTATATATATATATATATATATATGTAAATATAATTGTCTGTGTTCCTCTAGTCACAGTTTATTGTTGGCTACCTGTCCTGAAGGCTTTTATTACATCAACAAAATAAACAGTTGGGTAACTGCAGAAATTCAATTTATTTTCTAGGCACAGATAGATACAAGTATATATTTTGTAATACACAATAAAGAATATTATAACTTGCTTATTAAATAATGCAATGGGCACATCTGGCTTATAGGACCCCTAAATACAGTATAATTAAAAATATGCAATACAAAGAATGCAACATCACATACATAGAATATTTCCCCTCCTCCTGTATCATGTGACAGATATCAGCCAATGTGTGCATATAAAAAAGAATATGCACATTTTGATACATATATATATTTTTTATATTGCATGCTTTATCAGAATCATGAAACGTTATATTTGATTTAAGTGGCCCTTTAAATAGTGTTTGTAAAAAAATTGCCATATTTTGAAGGCAGTTTTTTTTTTTACCTTGTTTTCCTTGGCACACTGATGCACTGGCAACTGTTTATCCAGCAGCAAAAAAGGATGCTAGAGTCATAAAAAATAAATGTCTGAAAAACATTTAAAACCTGTTTTAGGGGAAAATTGCATTGTTTTGCAGTCATATGACACACCCCTTGAAAAGCCTTTTGTTGTACATTTTGTTTCCTTTACCGTGGCCAATTGGGGACAGGTGTTAACCATTGTACAGCATCTAGAAGTATAAGAGTACTGTATTATATTTAATACTCCAGTGTCTCTGGGGTGGAGTTGGAACTGTACTATTTTCAGTTTTTAAAAAAAAAAAAAAAAAAAAGGAATGATACCAAAATAAATAAAAGTCCATGGAAGAGTTTTTTTTTTTTTAAATTATACTTAAAGGGACAGTATACACTCATTTTCATATAACTGCATGTAATAGACACTACTATAAAGAATAAGATGCACAGATACTGATATAAAAATCCAGTATAAAATGGTTTAAAAACGTACTTAGAAGCTTTCAGTTTAGCTCTGTTGAAAAGGCAGTTGGAAAGCCCACTGCAAGTGGGAAATAAGACACTCCCCCTCCCCCTTCTTTTGCAAATGAAATGACCCTTTACACAAACAGGATTAAGCTGAAGAAGGTAGCTGACGGTATTCAAATAAAACTTTGGGGCTTGGTTAGGAGTCTGAAAATCAGAGCAATGTTATTTAAAAATAAGCAAAATGATACATTTTTTTAAAAAAAACAAACTTTATGGGCTTTATAAATAGATCATCTACAAAACATTTATGCAAAGAAAAAATGAGTGTATAATGGCCCTTTAAATATTTTATGGGGAAATAATTTTTGAATTTACAGTCCCTTTAAGCTGAAGATGTAATTTCCCCATGCAATGTATAAAACTTCTTATTATTTAAAGTCTTACACTTCTGCCTCTATAGTTTCCCAAGTACCAGGCAGGCACCTACTGACAGCTTTGCACAGGCTTGAGGAAAACAAATGTTTGTAGAGATCATGCACTTTAACATATTAGATGACATTAATAATTCATTTTAGTGTCAAGTTACCAGAGCGGCCTGTGTCTACAAACCCTGATGTAAAGGGACTTCCCTTCCTTATATGGTCGCAGGAAGTGGGCGGCTACAGTGAGAGAAGGAAGATGTTGAAAAGTATGTTGCAAGGAAAGGGGGGAGGGAAATACATGATTTTAAAACTGTGAGTTACCGAGATGTTAAGAGGTTGTACCTCAGTTGCATCAACTGCATAGCTAAGTGTGCTTCACCCCCTCTCTTGTAGTTAAGGGGTTAAATGATAGAATCGAATGATTATTTATATTGTGCAGATAATTGTCACCTTGCAAGATGAATAAAAGAGTAAAAGATACATGGGGAAATATTGGGAATCAGAAACAAAAAACAATATTGGTAGCTGCGACTGGCATGGCAGAACTGGTTTACTGCGCAGTGTATATCACCTTACAGCAGAGAGAGGGAGGGCACCCTGGGTGTTGTGTAATTCTCCAGCTCCCCTCCCTCTCTGCACTCTCACTGCTGTGCTTTATTTTGTGTTGTTGTTGCAAGCTCTGAGCTCAGCGGATGAGTCAGAGCCATGCAGTCATTCCACTCTGCACCCAGCTAGAGCATTTGCAAAGTAGTACTAGGGAAACACTGCTGCCCTGTAACTGGAGCTTTGCTTCTGAGATCTGGGGCGGACCCCTTGATCTACAGCTAGGCACAGGGTGGATTTGAGTTGTGCAGCAGGAGGAGTGAAACTGTGAAACTACACCATTTGCAGCAGCTCAGCTGGAAGGGAAACTGTGCACAGGAGCAATTTTTCATAATGTGCTTCCCTATTTAGATGTGAAGACAATTCTTTGGATATGTCCAGCTCTACTTTGTCTTTGTTTGCAGGAACTTGGTGAGTTTTATAAAGGGAAATGTACGCGGCTGTGGTGTTTGCAATTGAAGCCCTAATGTTTTCAGTGAGCTGAGCTTGCAGGGAATACAAAACAATTCATTTCTCTAGCTTGTTCGTAAACTGATCTGCCGCCGTCAGCTTTTTTTGTTTTTGCTTCTAACTCCTGAGTTGCTCGACCAGTCAAATGCTGTCGTTTTGGCTTTGACATCCATAAGAATGTCTCCTTTTAACCCTATGAATGCTGAGAGAGCGCCACATGTTGCATAGTAGTGTGTTATGCCTGGTCTTCCACCAAAGGGGTTTATATCTCTTATCAGCTGTAGTTATATAGGGCCACAAAATAGATTTAGAATGTATAAATCAACTTTGTACTAAATAATGTATACAAGTTACATGGTGGATGTAACTAAGAATTAAGTAGATTTGAAGCATTGCTCCCATCAAGGATCTATTTGACTTGTATGCAGATTAGCAGAAAGAATGGGAACACATGGCTGCCTTTGGTAAAATGTACAGAGATTTACGAACCGTGATTTCTATCAAAAATATTTGTGGTCAATAGAAATCCCCAATATGCCAGCAGATACCTGAGTAGAAATATTGCTTATAATGGGATTTTGTAGATCTCTAACATAATAATACAAGATGAACAAACTCACATCACATCTATTCCACTTCACAACGAAAACCAGGGAATTGACAACTGTCAAATAATTTTAGCAAATGCATCTTTTATTTTTGCTCTTTTTTGTTGTTGGTTTGTGCAGGATATATTACAGCTGTGTAGAAGTAATGTTTAATGGTGCAGAATTTTCTTTCCCTGACACATCAATCCTGCTGCTAGTTTGCAAAGCATTGTGAGCCCAATCTTCCTATCAGAGAAGTTCAGGCAATTCACTTAAAGGGACAGTCTAGTCAAAATTACACTTTCATGATTCCAATAGGACATGCAATTTTAAACAACTTTCCAATTTACTTTTATCATCAAATTTGCTTTGCTCTCTTGGTATTCTTTGTGGAAAAATAAACCTAGGTTGGCTCATATGCTAATTTCTAAGACGTTGAACTGCCTCATATCTCAGTGTATTTTGACAGTTTTTGATAGTTAGACACATCACAGAGGTAAAAAGTGTATTAAAATAACTGTGTTGGTTATGCATAACTGGGAAATGGGTAAATAAGGGATTTTTAAACAATACAAATTCTGGAGTAGACTGTCCCTTTAATATTTCTTCCCCTATCAGCGAACAGAGCAAGATTGTGATTGCAAATATTTTAAGAGTAGATTTTCCTGGGTTCTAAAGCCAAAAACTCTTATTGTTCAATGTATTTATTTATTTTTTGCATCTGGTTGCACTGTTGTTTATGCAACACATATTGTAAGTTGCATATTACTTAGCAATGCGTTGCACAGATAACACCAATTATGTTTGAGAAAAAAAATGCAAAGCCACAACTGAAAGCAGTATCTTTTTTTTTTTTTATATAGAGAAACAAGTGTATTTTTATTTCCTGTCAAACTGTCTATTTGTTTCTTTTTTTCTTCAACAGTCACAACACTTTTCTATGTAACCCTAAAAAGTACAGTCATTGCAGAACTCCAAAGAATTGTCACTTTTGAAATCAATGCAGTTTTTCTTTCTAAGCAAGAACTGTTTTTGTCACTATTCTGGTTGCAGCCAAATGGTTAAAATACCCAGTTGGGAGAGATTCAGACAAGTTTATTTAGCATATCTACTGTATACTTGATAGATACACTAATATTTAGCATATCTACTGTATACTTGATAGATACACTAATATCTTACTGTGGGAGAAGAGTGCATGAGGGATCTTTTTTTTCTTTTTATATTGCTACTGGGATTCTTGGCTTATAGAACGCAGCTGCCCCTTCCAGGAAAATATGCTCTAGTCAGTTTTCCGCCTCTCTTTAATCCGGTAAAACATGTCTAGGGAGGGATACTGTGCTAGGAGCGGCTCTGACAGTTGCTGATATTAGGTCACAAGCCACCCGGAACAGAAATGAATTTGATGGGAGTTTCTTAACTCTAACATAATTGTATGTTCTGTGTAAAAGACAGTTAATGTAACAATATACGTTTAAGACAAACACAAGTCCCTTTAACTGCTATGCATGTTTCTCTAGACTAGAATAATATGCATTTCAAGGATTCCACTAATAATATTAATGCTTTTTTATCATTTTACTTGAGAAAATGGTTCATGTTTACTTCCTTTTTTTATTTTATTTAAACATGCTAAGTTCCTTATCTTGACCAGATTGTTTCGTGCAAACATCTGCAGGATGCACTATGACTTGGTATTGTGCAGCTAAAAGCTGCTTTGCTCTGCAGTCTTTGAAACCGTTCATATCACTGTACAGTACTAGAGAAGTGCATTACAAATTAAAATATACTGACTCACTGGATTATGTATCGAAAGCTTTTGTTGTGATTCAGAATACCAGTGTCTGAAAAATTCCGGGAGCTATTGATCCGTTGCTTTTAGATTGTAACTTTGGGATTAATCTACAAGCATCTACATATAAATAATGTTTGCTAGCTCCTAAATATTCCAATTGGATTCTAGGTTTGATATAAATTTGTCAAACCTTGTAAAAACCAAAACCTCAAATGTGTGCAGTGCATAGTTAGATTGTTAATTTAAAAGTATATAAAGTCAAAATTAAACTTTTTATTTCATTTCTGTTATCAAATTTAGTTGGTGTTATTTGTTGAAAAGCATAAAACAAACAGCAAAACAGCTGTTTGACAAGAGAGAGGTTATATTCATCACATTAACAAATATCCTTTTAACAACCAGCATTTTGTATTTAATATGAAAGATCTAAATTTTATTGTGATTTTAAAATATCCTTTTTATACGGAATTAAGAAAAAAATTATTGCAACGTCCCTTGAAGGGTAGTTATACCTATATAGTAGCAGGAATATTAGAATTAGATATAGTTAAATAAAGTTGTCCCATATAGTTAATAATTTGAGGGTCATTCTGACTGCATTGTATGATGTATATCTAGGATCAATAATGCAGGGGTGGAGGGTTTGTTGTTATGGGGTTGTCTGGTGAGGGGTTGGGTCAGCTGATTTGTCCATAGGCAGAACTAGGGCTGTCCTGAGGTTTTAGAATTTGTCATCCATATCCAGGAAATCAGTAGCTGAAAACTGTAAACTTAAAGGGACAGTCTACTTTATTATTATAATTTTTTTAAAGAGATAGGTAACACCTCCACTACCCATTTCCCAGCTTTGCATAACCAACAATGTTATTTTAATATACTCTGTAACCTCTAAGTTGGCCTGTTTCTAAGCCCCTTCAGGACGCCCTCATCTAAGTGCTTTTTTTAAAGCTTTTTACAGTCTTGCACAACCATGCGATGCAAACTCATGTGTAGCATATAAATAACATGATGATAAAAAGTGTATTCATTTAACAATGTTGGTTATGCAAAACTTGGGAATAGGTAACAAAGGGATTATCTATATTTTTAAACAATAACAAGCAGACTGTCCCTTTAAGTAAATGAGCTGAGGGCCATGCAGACTCTGCTCTCCCACCGACTGTATCATGTAATCTAATCCTGCCGGCCAGTCAGATCTCCCCTGCATGCCATAGTCCATTAATGTCTGCAGTTTAAGAAGGAAGAACAGCACATACCTTGGCTTTTGTGGAGATACAGCTTGGTGGTGTGGCAGTGCCACATGAAGTGGTGTAGTGCAGCTGTCAGCCCGGCACCTTTCCCCTTCCAGTGAGCAGACTAGATGAGCCCTGATCTGTCTATCATTACTCTTTTGATGTGGAGTTTATTTCTGTAATACATCTGTGTTTCTTGGTGTGTTTAGATACACTAGTGTGAGGGGGTGGTGATATTTGTTTGGGTTAGAAAAGGCAAGTATGGATAATGTCAGTGTTTATCTGTGAGGAGCTTATATTAGGTTATATATATATATATATATATATATATATATATATATATATATATATATATATATTAATTATTGCAGGGTTTGACAAATCCAAGGGACTATGTTTTAAAAAATTGGGCCTGGTGCTAAGATTTGTGAGCCCTGCTTTGCCTACCACCCTAACACAATTTACAGGGCAGACTTGCACTTTGTGGCCCCCAAGGCAGAATATGCTGTCATCGCAGAAAATGCATCATGTCTGCAGAAAGAATAGGGAACATGCAGGAACTATTAGCTCTTTTGCTTTGCAGCACTGCTCCACATCAAGCTGTTCTCTTCAAACAGTGCAGTGCACTGGCTGCACTGTGTAAGTTTTCTTTAGCAATGTGCAGCCAGAGTGAATTACTGTTTTGAAGAGAACAGTCAAATGCAGAGCAACACTGCACAGCGGCAGCGCAATAATTGATGTCTGGTTCTCAGAGAGTTTTTTTCAACTCTGCCCCTAGCCTTTTGCACCTATAACTACATTTTTACCTTATAATTTTGTGATGTTAGACCAAAGGCAGCAGAAACAAATTTATTAAATAGATAATTGAAATAGTTAATAATTTCTTTTTTTTTCTCTGCTGCTAATTTACAATACAATTATCAGATGCTGCAATATATTATACAACTTTAAAAATGGCTTTATGTTCCAGATAATCAATGCATTACAATTTAGCTGGAGCTTTAGTGTAACTGCTTTAATTTACAAATTAATTTTAATTTCAAAATGACCTGCAGAAAATGTTTCAATAATAAAATCTCATTGCAGAAAGTGAAAAAAAAGTTCTGCCTCTGGGGTGGCCACCAGCATCACATTTTAAACTAAACTTTGTTTCTTGCCCTGTACAGTTTATGTGCACGTGTGAGCTATGATTCCCATCATGCTTTGCAAAGTGTGATGCTGACTGCTACTGGGAAATGTTTGCTATAAGGCTTTATGTGCAATTCCATCACTCAAAGAGTTAAATAGTTGCTTTGTGTGCAATGCAGTAGGAATTTAACCCCTTGTCTATATGTGCATATAATTAAACTCTGCAGTATTGTGGATGGCTCCTAAATTAAATATATGTTTGTCAACCCCTTGTTTACAGCATGAATTATAATATTTGAAAATGTTTGTACCACATACAGGAGGAAAGCCTGTCCTGGCCTTCCTAAATAAGGTGTATTAGTATTATTATTAGTAGTAGTAGTAGTAATGTGTCAAAGGATTCCACAGCGCTATACAAGGGGTGCAAAAATTAAAGGCAAAGTGGGAACATCAGGATTAGATGATTCAGCTCAGCCATGTTTTCCCGGGACACTTATGAGTTACACATGCTGCAGGGTATACAGGGAGGAACATGTATAGTGCTGTCCAGGGTCACTATTTATTTGTATGCTGTGTAGGTGCGCAGTGCATGTTTCCCTGTGCCCTCCCTGCAACATGTGTAACTAATAAGTGTCTAGGAAAATATGGCAAAGGTGGCAACCCTACCCAGCTCCCTAAAGAGCTTACATCCTAAGTACTCTGCTCTGGCGAGGTTATCTAAGAGATCTTGTCAGTTCTGTGAGGTTCTCAAAAAATATTAGAAAAGATAATCTTAGCTTTCGAGCTGTTTATCTCACTTTGCAGGGTTCTGGGTGTGAAGAATAGACAAAAGCATGTTTAAAGTATAAACAAACATTTTGTTGTTGTGTGATTTCTCTCCATGATAGCGAGTTTTTGATCATCAGTTTTTATGCATTAAAAAGTTATAACATCCTGTAAATTGTTGATTTCTCATTCTGGAATAAATCTGAAAATATTCTTTAAAAAAAAAATCCCTATATTATAATAATAATAATTTAGCTCTGTAAAGTGTAGGGTTCCCACTTCCCCCGTGGAGTCTGGAGTGCATTCTGTGGAAAAGAGAACTCCGACCTTTCTACATGCTACATGATTGGTTAATATGTGCACGCGCTTGTTTATATCTCTCCCTGATAGGTCACAGCAAAATTAGTAAGATAAACAACATACAAGAGGCTTTTAATGGGTTTATCCAGAGACTATAAAACAAAGCATATTTTTCTAACTAAATGATAATTTTAAATGCTTTTAAAAAATTTATTTTGTCTACAGTTATTTTGCAATACAGTTAATTTCTGATGCATACATAAATACTTAGATTTCCCTTTAAATTAAAACATTTTTACTTTTTACATAAAATTCAGACATCATGTTCAATTTATTTAAGAAAATTATAATTCCAGAATGGTCCATGTACATTTTCAAACTGTTCCACTGGTAAAAATAAATTAGCCTCTTAGCATCCAAAAGACAAGGGATTACAGTGTTCTAAACTTGTAGTTTTTTCCCCCCATATGTAAATATATAAATACTGAACATGCTGCAGATAACTTACAACACGCTCCAGGCTATAAGTGCATGACTTGACTTGTGAAGTTCATAAAGTACTGACTCCAATTTAAAGGAAAATGACTGTATTTTTTTTTTCTTTGTTGCATTTAAAAGAAGCTACTTTAAAATGCTTTACAGTTTTTATAGATCATTCTGTGCCAACTAAAACTTTTGTTTCCGCTTGTGGAGACTTGTTCTTGTTAGCCAATACAGTTGTGGATGCTGTACCCATCAGCTATCGAGCATGCATACTGCAGTATCAGCTGTACACAATTTTACATTTCTTGCTAGATTCAATGTTAATCTAATCCGCTTTTTCTTAAAGTGACAGTCCCTTTAATCTATCTTTGTTTAAAAAGAGAGATAATCCCTTTTTTTTACCCATTCCCCAGTTTTGCACAACCATCATGGTTATATTAATGCACTTTTTACCTCTGTGATTACCTTGCATCTAAGCCTCTTCTGAGAGCTCCCTGATCACATGACTTTTTTTCTATTGACTTGCATTTAAGCCAATTAGTACTGTGTTGTGCACAACCCATGGGCGTGAGCACAATATTATTTATATGGCTCACAGGAACTAGCACTCCCCGTTTTGAAAAGCTAATAAAAAAAAATGTGATAAAAGTTTGTTTTTAGTGGCTTAGAAACAGGCAGAAATTTAGAGGTTTAAAGGTTATAAAGTATATTAATATAACAATGTTGGTTGTGCAATGCTGGGGAATGGGTAGTAAAGGCGTTATCTATCTATCTTTTTAAACAATAACAATTTTAGTGTTGACTGTTTCTTTTTAACCTTTTTTATAAAAAAAATAATAAATGTTTATCTGTTGCTCTTTGATATACAGGATTGAACTAATATTGACCAATGTGCTTTAAAAGATTGTCAATTGCACATGAATATTCTTAGATAATTGATTTGGTGGTAGTTGATCTATTCCCCTGAGTGCTTTGAAAAATGACGCTATCACAGCTGCACGACTGCAGCTGTTGCATAAACAGTCTGTAAAAACAATGGGAATCTTTGATGTATAGTGTGCATGAATCAAAAATACATTATCATTGGCTGCAAGCATTTATTTCCTAGCTCGGCTTCCAGTTTCTGTAAGTGTAGAACGAACTGTTTGTGTCTGGCAAGCCCAGCAGCATTCCCGGAGCATGCCGTGGTATGGAAAGCATTCCCTACGTATGGGGTGTGTTCGCAGGCATGTGTTATACGCTCCTTGCAAATGGAGTGTGGGCGCCTGCATATTACATGTCATGCTATGCTGGGAATCCACATAAACAATTCACTTTTTTTTTGTGTGTGCATACTTTGCTGTGATGCCATTTACATTGTTATTTAAAGGGCCATGAAACCCAATTTTTTTTCTGTCTTGCATGATTCAGACAGAGCATGCAATTTTAAATAACTTTCCAATTTACTTCTATTATATAATTTGTTCCATTCTCTTGGTATCTTTAGTTGAAAAGAATACCAAGGTAGGCTCAGGAGCTGCTGATTGGTGGCTGCACAAATATGTCTTATGTTATTGGCTCAGCCATGTGCATTGCTGTTTCTTCAACAAAGGATACAAAGAGTATGAAGCTAAATAGAGAAAACAATTTTAAACAACTTTACAAATTACTTCTATCTGAATCATGAAAGAAAAAAAATGGCGTTTCATGCACCTTTAACTTTTAATATGTTTAAATCTGTTCTCGTTAAATAAGGAAAACGGCAAAAAATGTACCATTAAAGCACCAGTCAACACAGTAGATTTGCATAATCAACAAATGCATGATAACAAGACAATGCAATATCACTTAGTCTGAACTTTAAATGAGTAGTAGATTTTTTTTCTGTACCATGTGACAGCCATCAACCAATAACAAATGCATATACGTACCATGTGACAGCCATCAGCCATTCACAAATGCATACACACTTATTCTTGCAAATGCTCAGTAGGAGCTGGTGACTCAAAAAGTTTAAATATTTAAAGACTGCACATTTTGTTAATGGAAGTAAATTGGAAAGTTGTTTAAAATGGCATGTTCTATCTGAATAATAAAAGTTTAATTTTGATTGAGTGTCCCTTTAAATATAAAAGGCTTTTATTTACACATATGTTAGTATACTGCAGTATGCGTGATTACTCCCTGGCTAAGGGGCAAGTCCAACAGCTGTAACGGTAGACGGTGACAATCCCTACAAAAGCATAAAACAGAATGTTGGTTCTTTTAATCTTGAAGACTCAGTTAGATGCAACAAAGACAAGAATCCTTCAGCATCCTGGTCTTCTTTTTATTTCCTCTTATTTAAAGGGACATAAAAACAAAACAAAAAACGATGTATATAAAAGAGCACTTTTTTAAAGATGTTACACTTTTTTGGCATTAAAAGCAGTTAACCCCTCAAGTGCTGAGTAATTTCACAGCCCTTTTTTTCTCTCATTTATTTGTGTACCTTTCATTTACACATTCATTTTTTCTGTGATGTATTTTTTGTTATTGATGAAATATCCAATTATCATGTAGATTGTAGTCGCCCATTTTCTAATTTATTTGGATATTTATTCGCATGTCAGAATTTTTTTTAGTACAAAATCCCTTTTAATGCAAAAAAAAAAGGAAACACTTAAAGGGGCAGTCAAGTCCAAAAAAAACTTTCATGATTTAAATAGGGCATGCAATTTTGAACAACTTTCCAATTTACTTTGATCACCAATTTTGCTTTGTTCTCTTGGTATTCTTAGTTGAAAGCTAAATCTAGGAGGTTCATATGCTAATTTCTGAGACCTTGAAGATTGCCTCTAATTTGAATGCATTTTAACCACTATGGGCATTAGTTTGTGTTTCATATAGATAACATTAAGCTCATGCACGTGAAGTTACCCTGGAGTGAGCACTGATTGGCTAACATGCAAGTCTGTCAAAAGAACTGACATAAAGGGGGCAGCTTGCAGAGGCTTAGATGCAAAGTAATCACAGAGGTAAAAAGTGTATGTCTATAACTGTGTTGGTTATGCAAAACTGTGGAATGGGTAATAAAGGGATTATCTTTCTTTTTAATCAACATACAGTAAATTCTGTTGTTGACTGTCCCTTTTATGAAACATGCAAGTCAAAATTAAAAGTTCACTGTTCACTTAGAGCAAGTAGTTTTAAGAGCGTTTTCAATTTCTCTCTATTATTAAATCTACTTATTGGGATAAGAAATTCAAATATTTTCTTTCATGATTAAGGTAAAGTATGTGATTTTAAACAACTTTCTAATTTACTTGTATTATCAATTTATTTTGTTCTCTTATCTTTTTTGTTGAAAATCATGGACGTATGCTTAGAATGTTATCCATTTACAAGAACAGTAGATGGCAGCACTATTTCCTGCCGTGTAGTTGTCTAGATACCTACCTAGGTATCTCTTCAACACAGAATATTATAGGAACAAAGCAAATTTGATAACAGAAGTAAATTGGAAACTTTTAAAAAATGTTATGCTCTGTCTGAATCACAAAATACTTTTTCTCTTGTTAAGTGTGTTCAGTCCACGGGTCATCCATTACTTATGGGATATATTCTCCTTCCCAACAGGAAGTTGCAAGAGGATCACCCAAGCAGAGCTGCTATATAGCTCCACCCCTCACATGTCATACCCAGTCATTCTCTTGCAAGTCTCAACAAAGGAGGTTGTGAGAGGAGACAGGAGTAACATTCTTCAATCAAAAGTTTATTATTTTAAAATAGCACCGGAGTGTGCTGTTTGTTCTCTCAGGCAGTATTTAGAAGAAGAATCTGCCTGCGTTTTTTCTATGATCTTAGCAGACGTAACTAAGATCCACTGGCTGTTCTCGCACATTCTGAGGAGTGGGGTACTTTCAGAGAAGGGAATAGCATGCGGGGTCCCCCGCAAATGAGGTATGTGCAGTAAAATATTTTCTAGGAATGGAATTGACTATGAAAACACTGCTGTTACCCATATGACGTAAGTACAGCCTTTAATGCAGTAGTAGCGACTGGTATCAGGCTGATAAATGTATGCGCAGTTGAGTTATTTTCTAGGGACTAGAATTTAACTTTAAATACTGTTAGTACTGAAATAAATGTATGAGCCTTAACTGCAGTAGAAGCGACTGGTAGCAGGCTTAGTGATAACTTTGCATAACACTGGAAAGTTGTTTTTTTTTTTTTTAAAACGTTTACTGGCATGTTATTCGTTTTGTGAGGTACTTTGGTGATAAATCTTTTTGGGCATGATTTTTTTCCACATGGCTAACGTATGCATAGACACCGTTATATCAGGTCTCCCACTGTTGTGATATGAGTGGGAGGGACCTTTTTTTTAGCGCCTTGTTGCACAGTTAAAATTCTAGCACAGTCTTCCTGCTTCTTCCTCTTTGATCCAGGACGTCTCCAGAGAGCTCAGGGGTCTTCAAAATTCATTTTTGAGGGAGGTAATCAGTCACAGCAGACCTGTGACAGTGTGTTTGACTGTGAGAAACGCGTTAAATCTTAAATTGATTATCTGTTTTGGGTATTGAGGGGTTAATCATCCTTTTGCTAATGGGTGCAATCCTCTGCTAATTTCATACATTTACTGTTTAAAATTGGTTGCTATAACCATATTAGTTCATTGTTATTTCAACTGTGACAGTTTTTTTGTGTTTTTTAAAAGCGCTGCAGCGTTTTTTATATTGCTTGTAAACTTATTGAAAGAAATTTCCAAGCTTGATAGCTTCATTGCTAGTCTGTTTAAACATGTCTGACACAGATGAATCTGCTTGCTCATTATGTTTAAAGGCCAATGTGGAGCCCAATAGAAATATGTGTACCAATTGTATTGATGTTACTTTAAATAAAAGTCAGTCTTTACTGGTAAAGAAATTATCACCAGACAACGAGGGGGAATTTATGCCGTCTAACTCTCCTCACGTGTCAGTACCTTCGCCTCCCGCTCAGGAGGTGCGTGAGATTGTGGCGCCAAGCACATCAAGGCCCTTACAAATCACTTTACAAGATATGGCTAATGTTATGAAAGAAGTATTATCTAATTTGCCTGAGTTAAGAGGCAAGCGCGATAGCTCTGGGTTAAGGACAGAGCGCGCTGATGATATGAGGGCCATGTCTGACACTGCGTCACAATTTGCAGAACATGAGGACGGAGAGCTTCATTCTGTGGGTGACGGATCTGATCCAGGGAGACCGGATTCAGAAATATCTAATTTTAAATTTAAGCTTGAGAACCTCCGTGTATTACTAGGGGAGGTATTAGCGGCTCTGAATGATTGCGACACGGTTGCAATCCCAGAAAAATTATGTAGGCTGGATAAATACTATGCGGTACCGGTGTGTACTAACGTTTTTCCTATACCTAAAAGGCTTACAGAGATTATTAACAAGGAGTGGGATAAACCTGGTGTGCCTTTTTCCCCTCCTCCGATATTTAGAAAAATGTTTCCAATAGACGCCACCACACGAGCGTACCACTATTCCGGTGGAGGATAGTTGTGCTTTCTCAGATCCAATGGATAAAAAATTAGAAGGTTACCTTAAGAAAATGTTTGTTCAACAAGGTTTTATATTACAGCCCCTTGCATGCATTGCGCCCGTCACTGCTGCAGCGGCTTTCTGGTTTGAGTCTCTGGAAGAGGCTATTCGCACAGCACCATTGGATGAGATTTTGAACAAGCTTAAAGCCCTTAAGCTAGCTAATGCATTTGTTTCTGATGCCGTTGTGCATTTAACCAAACTAACGGCTAAGAACTCCGGATTCGCCATTCAGGCGCGCAGAGCGCTATGGCTTAAATCCTGGTCAGCAGATGTAACTTCTAAATCGAAATTGCTTAATATTCCTTTCAAAGGGCAAACCTTATTCGGGCCCGGCTTGAAGGAGATTATTGCTGACATTACTGGAGGTAAGGGTCACACCTTTCCTCAGGACAGGGCCAAATCAAAAGGTCAAACAGTCTAGTTTTCGTGCCTTTCGTAATTTCAAGGCAGGAGCAGCATCAACTTCCTCCGCTCCAAAACAGGAAGGAACTGCTACTCGTTACAGACAGGGTTGGAAAAGCAACCAGTCCTGGAACAAGGGCAAGCAGGCCAGAAAGCCTACTTCTGCCCCTAAGACAGCATGAAGAGAGGGTCCCCTATCCGTAAACGGATCTGGTGGGGGGCAGACTTTCTCTCTTCGCCCAGGCTTGGGCAAGAGATGTCCAGGATCCCTGGGCGTTGGAGATCATATCTCAGGGATACCTTCTGGACTTCAAAGCTTCTCCTCCACAAGGGAGATTTCATCTTTCAAGGTTATCCGCAAACCAAATAAAGAAAGAGGCTTTTCTTCACTGTGTACAAGACCTCCTAGTAATGGGGGTGATCCACCCAGTTCCGCGGACGGAACAAGGGCAAGGATTTTACTCAAATCTGTTTGTGGTTCCCAAGAAAGAGGGAACCTTCAGACCAATCTTGGACCTAAAGATCTTAAACAAATTCCTAAGAGTTCCATCATTCAAAATGGAGACTATTCGAACCATCCTACCCATGATCCAAGAGGGTCAGTATATGACCACAGTGGACTTAAAGGATGCCTACCTTCACATACCGATTCACAAAGATCATTATCGGTACCTAAAGATTTGCCTTCCTAGACAGGCATTACCAGTTTGTAGCTCTTCCCTTCGGGTTAGCTACGGCCCCGAGAATTTTTACAAAGGTTCTGGGCTCGCTTCTGGCGGTACTAAGACCGCGAGGCATAGCGGTGGCTCCGTACTTAGACGACATTCTGATACAAGCGTCAAGTTTTCAAAATGCAAAGTCTCATACAGAGATAGTTCTAGCATTTCTGAGGTCGCATGGGTGGAAAGTGAACATGGAAAAGAGTTCTCTGTTACCACTCACAAGGGTTCCCTTTCTAGGGACTCTTATAGATTCTGTAGAGATGAAGATTTACCTGACGGAGTCCAGGTTATCAAAAATCCTAAATGCTTGCCGTGTACTTCATTCCATTCCAAGCCCATCAGTAGCTCAGTGCATGGAAGTAATCGGCTTAATGGTCGCGGCAATGGACATGGTGCCATTTGCGCGCCTGCATCTCAGACCGCTGCAATTATGCATGCTGAGTCAGTGGAATGGGGATTACTCAGATCTGTCCCCTTTACTAAATCTGGACCAGGAGACCAGAGATTCTCTTATCTGGTGGTTGTCTCGGATTCATCTGTCCAAGGGAATGACTTTTCGCAGACCAGATTGGACGATTGTAACAACAGATGCCAGCCTTCTAGGCTGGGGCGCAGTCTGGAATTCCCTGAAGGCTCAGGGATCATGGACTCAGGAGGAGAAACTCCTTCCAATAAACATTCTGGAATTAAGAGCGATATTCAATGCTCTTCTAGCTTGGCCTCAGTTAGCAACACTGAGGTTCATCAGATTTCAGTCGGACAACATCACGACTGTGGCTTACATCAATCATCAAGGGGGAACCAGGAGTTCCCTAGCGATGTTAGAAGTCTCAAAGATAATTCGCTGGGCAGAGTCTCACTCTTGCCATCTGTCAGCGATCTACATCCCAGGCGTGGAGAACTGGGAGGCGGACTTTCTAAGCCGTCAGACCTTTCACCCGGGGGAGTGGGAACTTCACCCGGAGGTATTTGCTCAACTGATTCTTCGTTGGGGCGAACCGGAACTGGATCTCATGGCTTCTCGCCAGAACGCCAAGCTTCCTTGTTACGGATCCAGGTCCAGGGAGCCGGGCGCGGTGCTGGTAGATGCACTAGCAGCCCCTTGGGTTTTCAACATGGCTTATGTGTTCCCACCGTTTCCGTTGCTGCCTCGTCTGATTGCCAGGATCAAACAGGAGAGAGCATCGGTGAGTCTGATAGCGCCTGCGTGGCCACGCAGGACCTGGTATGCAGACCTAGTGGACATGTCGTCCTGTCCACCATGGTCTCTGCCTCTGAGGCAGGACCTTCTACTTCAGGGTCCTTTCAAACATCCAAGCCTATTTTCTCTGAGGCTGACTGCATGGAGATTGAACGCTTGATTCTATCAAAGCGTGGTTTCTCGGAGTCGGTTATTGATACATTGATACAGGCTCGGAAACCGGTTACCAGAAAAATTTACCATAAGATATGGCGTAAATATTTACATGGGTGTGAATCCAAGAGTTACTCATGGAGTAAGGTTAGGATTCCTAGGATATTGTCTTTTCTACAAGAGGATTTAGAAAAGGGTTTATCCGCTAGTTCGTTAAAGGGACAGATTTCTGCTCTGTCTATTCTTTTTCACAAACGTCTGGCAGAGAACCCAGACGTCCAGGCTTTTTGTCAGGCTTTGGCTAGGATTAAGCCTGTGTTTAAAACTGTTGCTCCCCCGTGGAGCTTAAACTTGGTTCTTAAAGTTCTTCAAGGTGTTCCGTTTGAACCCCTTCATTCCATTGATATTAAGCTTTTATCTTGCCTTGGAAAGTTCTGTTTTTGATGGCTATTTCTTCGGCTCGGAGAGTCTCTGAGTTATCTGCCTTACATTGTGACTCTCCTTATCTGATTTTTCATTCAGACAAGGTAGTTTTGCGTACTAAACCTGGGTTTTTACCTAAGGTTGTTTCTAATAGGAATATCAATCAGGAGATTGTTGTTCCATCATTATGTCCTAACCCTTCTTCAAAGAAGGAACGTCTTTTGCATAATCTGGACGTAGTCCGTGCCCTGAAGTTCTACTTACAGGCAACTAAGGATTTTCGACAAATTTCTTCTCTGTTTGTCGTTTATTCTGGACAGAGGAGAGGTCAAAAGGCTTCGGCCACCTCTCTCTCTTTTTGGCTTCGTAGCATAATACGTTTAGCCTATGAGACTGCTGGACAGCAGCCCCCTGAAAGAATTACAGCTCATTCCACTAGAGCTGTGGCTTCCACCTGGGCCTTTAAGAATGAGGCCTCTGTTGAACAGATTTGCAAGGCTGCAACTTGGTCTTCACTTCATACCTTTTCAAAATTTTACAAATTTGACACTTTTGCTTCTTCGGAGGCTGTTTTTGGGAGAAAGGTTCTACAGGCAGTGGTTCCTTCTGTTTAAAGTTCCTGCCTTGTCCCTCCCATCATCCGTGTGCTTTGGTATTAGTATCCCATAAGTAATGGATGACCCGTGGACTGAACACACTTAACAAGAGAAAACATAATTTATGCTTACCTGATAAATTTATTTCTCTTGTAGTGTGTTCAGTCCACGGCCCGCCCTGTCTTTTTTTGAGGCAGTTCTAAATTTTAATTAAAACTCCAGTCACCACTGCACCCTATAGTTTCTCCTTTCTCGTCTTGTTTCGGTCGAATGACTGGATATGACATGTGAGGGGTGGAGCTATATAGCAGCTCTGCTTGGGTGATCCTCTTGCAACTTCCTGTTGGGAAGGAGAATATATCCCATAAGTAATGGATGACCCGTGGACTGAACACACTACAAGAGAAATAAATTTATCAGGTAAGCATAAATTATGTTTTTTGGTTTCATATCCCTTTAAATCACTTAGACACTAAACCCCCCCAAAAAATCTTTCAATACTCAGATAGAGCATGCAATTTTAAGCAACTTTCTAATTTACTCCTATTATTAATTTTTCTTCATTCTCTTGCTATCTTTATTTAAAAAGCAGGAATGTGATGCATAGGAGCCGGCCCATTTTTGGTTGAGAACCTGGGTTATGCTTGCTTATTGGTGGGTAAATGTAAGCCTCCAATAAGCAAGCGCTAATTATGGTGCTGAACCTAAAATGGGCTGGCTGCTAAGATTTATATTCCTGTTTTTAAAATAAAGATAGCAAGAGAACAAAGAAAATTTGATTATTAGGAGTAAATTAGAACTATCTGAATCATGAAAGAAAAAATTTGGGTTCAGTGTCCCTTTAATATTGTCTTTGATTTGTTGAAAAGCATACGTAGGTAGGTTCAGGAGATAGAATGCACTAGTATGAGCTAGCTGGTGAATGGTGGGTACACACTTGCCTCCTGTCACTGGTTTGCCAGATGTGTTTGCTAGGTCCCAGTAGTGCAGTGTTATGGAGATGACTTTAATTGTGTTTAAAGAGACATGAAACCCCCCCAAAAATTCTATCATGGTTCAGACAGAGCATACAATTTTAAAAAAGCCAACAACACAAAGTAAGAGTGACGCAAAGAAGAGTTTTGGTGAACTATCACAATATTGTGTATATATGTCACCAATGTGTATAATACCAGTTAGTAATATAATAATAATAATAATAATAATAATGAATAAATAAGAGCTGTATACAGAGGCTTAAAAGTCTGACCTGTTTCCTGGTGAAATGGAAACCCAGTCCCATCCTTAAAATAATAGACATTTCTATTTTCCGATGTCCACTTGAGGCTGGTTTGGTGGTCTCGTGATTCAACAAAGTCTGTAGGTCCAACAGTACGTGCTGCTCCTCCAAACAGATCTCCCAAGTCTCTGCCGTCAATACAAAACTAGAACGAATACAAAAGAAGAGCGCAACTGCGACTCACATAGAAACAGATTTTTATGGCAAATAAGAACCATATCCATTTTAATATACCTGAGCGTTACTTTTGTATGACCTCTTTCCCTTCTCTGTTATACATATTTAGGTCATTGAGCCTTTTCCTGGTAATTTATTTATTTTTTTACATGTAAACCATTGAATAAATAAAAATGTGCCCAAGGCAATGCAAGCTCACTTACGAGAGTTTCATGGTTCAACCGAGAAGACTGTTAGAAGTCTTCTAGCCTCAACTGAGCTTCCGTACTCCACTGCAGGGTTAGGAGCGGCTCACCTACACTGACAGCCACTGTCTCATTTGAGCAGTCTGATCACCTGCACCAGAGGAGTTTGCATACAGCATTTTGGTTGAACCATTGATATGCTTTTAATTTATTTTATCTTTTCAGTGCACTTGCATTGCCTTGTGTATGGTTTTTATTCAATAAACTTCACATGGGAGTTCCGCTCTTCTTTTGTGTTTGTTGCCATTTTAAATCAAATTTGCTTTGTTTTTATGGTATTCTTTGTTGAAGAGATACCTTGGTAGGTAGCACACATGTCTGGAGCACTATATGGCAGGAAATAGTGCTGCCATCTAGTGATATTGCAAATGGATAACGTTGTAAAACTTCTGCCATATAGTACTGAAGACGTGCACGCTAAAAGGCCAGATATTCATTATCTTAACTAGAGCACAGGTGAAATAATCAGTTTATGAGTGAGCTGACTTTATCACCTGTGCTCTAATTAAGATATAACGAATATCTGTCCAGTTAAGGGTCCTGATGACTGGTTGGGAAACACTGCTATAGAGTAACACATCCGCCAAGTCTAAACATTTT
Organism: Bombina bombina; assembly: GCF_027579735.1. Taxonomy (NCBI): domain Eukaryota; kingdom Metazoa; phylum Chordata; class Amphibia; order Anura; family Bombinatoridae; genus Bombina; species Bombina bombina. Next base: position 193,013,917 of record NC_069499.1, read on the forward strand.
AAAATAAATGAACATCTTGCTTGCTTCAATTGTTTTTTTTTTTTTTAATGGCCAAACTACACCCCCACTTGACTTATTAAGAGTAGCTCATCCAGGCGTCAGTCTGCAGACCGCAATGCTAGCTGTAATATTATATGCATTAGGGAGATATATGTAGCAGGGTTCGCCTTGAGAAGTCTGCAAAGTGCATTTTAAATGATGAGAATTAGAAATACACAATTTTAGAGCTACATTGCATGAAAAGTGGACAAAATAGATAATGCAAGTATATACTAAACATTAAAGTAAGAAAGGTAAGGCGTTTACTGTCCCTTTAAGTGTATGTAATCCCCATACAATATTTAGTTAAAGGCTCAGTAAAGTATATACATTTATTTTATTTGCTTTTCCTGTAATTTAATTCCGAATATTGTGTTTTATCCCCATTGCTACTGCCCTATATACTGTCATAATTATATTCTATATTAGGAAACCAAAATAATATAATTACTGTAGGAGTAGAATTGAGAAATGTATACTAAGGTTTCAGATTACATCTACTGGAAACTAGACACTGGCATCACAAAAGTAAGGTACTGTTACATACACGGAAAGTAAAAGGTACATTTGAAATTTAATTAAGCTTTTATTTCCCTTTGCTTAAAGGGACAGAAAACTCCATTTTCTTTCATGATTTGGATAGAACATATCATTTTAAACCACTTTCCAATTTAGGTCTATTATCAAATTTGCTTAGTTCTCTTGTTCTCTTTTGCTGAAGGAACAGCATTGCACTACTGGCAGCTAGCTTGCCATGCAATCACAAGAGACAAATGTGTGCAGGCACCAAATCAGCAGCAGCAGCTTCCACTAGTGTAGGATATGTGCGTATTGTTTTTTCAACAAGGGATACTAAGAGAACAAAATACATTTGAAATAGAAGTGAATTTAAAAGGGTCTTAACATGACATGCTCTAACTGAATCATGTAAGTTTAATTTAGACTTTCCTATCCCTTTAATAAATGCTGTACATTTTATGTATTTTTTTCTTTTGTTCAGTGGGCCCCTTGTGGCATAAAGTTTTTTTCATCCTGCCCTAGAGTTTTCGTTGTGTTGTCTTGCACACTTTTTTCAGTTCTTGAAGATGGGAAGCACCTAATTTCTCACAACTGCTTAGAAAAGCAGAAGTCTGTTGTATTGCAGAATGTGGCGCTATATATATAATATAATATTTATCTATATCTATCTAAAGGGTGACACAAATTCTACAAACCAGGTAGCCTGGGCTTTTAGAATTGTATTTCTAACTAAATATTTTAATAAAATATAAAACATCTCTTTAACCCCTTTTTCGTTGTTTTTCAGTTAGTAAACAACACAGATCATATATTGCATTTTCAGCAGATTATGCACTTTCAAAAAATAAACAAATATACCTCTAGTTTATAGACTTACCCAAAATTGTCAAACTAACCAACAACCTAGAATTCAGAGAAGTGATTTTGTGTAATTTTCTTTATTGGACATGGTAAATCATGATATGTGAGTGATTATTTTAGGAATTCTGCAATCAAACGGTTTAAGTCCATATTTAGCATCATTCTGCCTTACCAAAACCGCTAGGATTCTATGTTTCTACCATTGTGCATTTTATGCAGAAAGAGGAGTATGAATAAAATATCCAACCATACAATATTAGGTCAAAAGAACACAATATTCTGATTTCCGAGAGGTACAGTCAAAAATTAAACTTTTGTGATTCAGATAGGGCATGCAGTTTTTAACATTTTTTTTTTTTTTTTCCAATTTACTTTTATCATCAATTTTGCTTTGTTCTTCTGGTATTCTTTGTTGAAATGGAAGGTAACAAATAGTCAGCACTCCCTAAAAGGCAATTCTTATTTATTAAGCATTAAAAGACCAGTCAACACATTAGATTTGCATAATCAACAAATGCAAGATAACAAGACAATGCAATAGCACTTAGTCTGAACTTCAAATGAGTAGTAGATTTTTTTTATAACAAATTTCAAAGTTATGTCTATTTCCACTCCCCTTGTACCATGTGATAGCAATCAGCCAATCACAAATGCATATACGTATAGTCTGTGAATTCTTGCACATGCTCAGTAGGATCTGGTGACTCAAAAAATGTAAATATAAAAGACTGTGCACATTTTTTTTAATGGAAGTAAATTGGAAAGTTGTTTAAAATTACATGCTGTATCTGAATCATGAAAATTTAATTTAACCTGAGTGTCCCTTTAAGGGAAAAACAAGGTGTTTGGGAAAGTTGTTGAAAGTTAAACTGAGGCTCATATGCTATTTTCTAAGCCCTTGAAGTCCGCCACTTATCTCAGGGCATTTTGACTGTTTTTCACAGCTAGTTCATGTGTGCCATATTTAACTTTGTGCTCACTCCTGTGGAGTTACTTAGGAGTCAGCACTGATTGGCTAAAATGCAAGTCTGTCAAAAGAACTGAAATAAGGGGGCAGTCTGCAGTCAATATGATAATAAAATCTTTAAACTTTTTCATGCAGAAATATAGTATTTTAGTATTTTAAAACCTCGTTTTTTTTTTTTTTGTTTTTTTTTTTTTTTTTTTTGTAAATGAAGGTGGCCCTTTTTATTGTTTTTATTTTTTTTAAATTTTTTTAGCAGCCTATGGTGTTTGCAAGCATACGCATAACAAACCATGTGGCTCAGTATGTCAGTGGTTTTTTTTGGGGTATTGCGCAAACTGTGAAATATCTGCAAATTGCATTTGACACAGCAGTAAAAAAATACTCCCTTTAGCTGTTACAGCAATTAAGTAAATCGTGTTGCACATTTATTCTGTTTTCTAATGCAGTGATTTTTAACCTTTTTTTTGCCGTGGCACACTTTTTTACATTAAAAAATCCTGTGGCACACCACCATCCCAAAATTCTAAAAAAATCACACATTGTAGCCTAATACAGCATATACCGTATTTTTCGCTCCATAAGACGCACCTGACCATAAGACGCACCTAGTTTTTAGAGGAGGAAAACAAGAAAAAAATATTCTAATCCTAAACCCCTAACCCTAAACCCCTAACCCTAAACCCTAACCTATTCCTTCAAGTACTAAATATATCTGGTCTATTTGATTAGTAGTTACTAATTAGTTAGTACTGAGTACTCAATTTGAGAGGTTCTTTTGTAAGCAGTAACAGATGAAACATAAGTATGAGTAGTGTATATTTCTTAGATACATAGTAGTTTGTGACAGAGGGGTTAACAACAATCACCAGATGCTAAGGTTAACCCTTCTGACTTAATTTCAGCCCCTTGCTAGTTAGAAATATGGACACAGGATTCAGGTTCTAACTCAGTAGGCAATGTGTGCTCAGAGACTGATGTAGAGCTTAGGCATTGCCAGCATAGCAGTTACTGACCCATGGAGAGTAATAACAGGACGGTAGGCATTGCCAGCATAGCAGTTACTGACCCAAGGAGAGTAATAACAGTACGGTAGGCATTGCCAGCATAGCAGTTACTGACCCAAGGAGAGTAATAACAGGACGGTAGGCATTGCCAGCATAGCAGTTACTGACCCAAGGAGAGTAATAACAGGACAGTAGCAATTACAGAGTAAGCAGGTAAGATTAATAGGACCTGATCTTGTTCTAGGAGTCCCAGTGGTTGTAGCATGCAGGAGCGGGTAAGACGCCGTTCTAGTTAGGCAGTGTGTGAGAGTTCCGAGATGCGGCCGTAGCTGATGACGTAGTGCCGCGGTGAGAGACACAGCCAGATTCAAGAGAGCAGGAAGTAGATCAGCTGATGTGTGAGCGTACCTCTAACAAGCACTAGAGGAGAAGCGAGTAGGAATTGAGCCGGATTGGCTCAGAGATCACACACCCACAATAGCCTAAATATGCAAGCGAAAGGTCTGCATTCGCTCCATAAGACGCACAGACATTTCCCCTTACTTTTGAGGGGGAAAAAAGTGCGTCTTATGGTGCGAAAAATACGGTATATATACACATACACACAAACACACACATACTGTATGTATTGTGCTGTTATGCCATGCCTCCTACAAACTACCCCTGCACTGGGAGTAAAAAACAAGCAAAGTTTAAAAAATATGTCACACTGTTGTCAGTCTGCCGTGGCACACCTGAGGATCTCTCACGGCACACTAGTGTGCCACGGCACACTGGTTGAAAAACACTGTTCTAATGCAGTGATTTTTAACCTTTTTTTTGCCGTGGCACACTTTTTTACATTAAAAAATCCTGTGGCACACCACCATCCCAAAATTTTAAAAAAATCACACATTGTAGCCTAATACAGCATATATATATATATATATATATACACATACGCACACACACATACTGTATGTATTGTGCTGTTATGCCATGCCTCCTACAAACTACCCCTGCACTGGGAGTAAAAAATAAGCAAAGTTTAAAAAATGTGTCACACTGTTGTCAGTCTGCCGTGGCACACCTGAGGATCTCTCACGGCACACTAGTGTGCCAAGGCACACTGGTTGAAAAACACTGTTCTAATGAATATTGAAATGTCACAAATACAAAAAACTGCAATCTGGAGACATTTTTATTTCAAAGTAGTTATGACAAATTGATATTTGGTAAATCCCACACTAAAGTAATTGTTTGGTCCAGCACTGTGTTTTTAACTGAACTCACCATTACATGAAAAATGTGTGACTAGTAAACATTTTTTTTAAATATTTTATTCAATTTCGAAGTCCTAATTTCTCATGACCATATAGAATAACTTTTTATTTATGGGTGCTTGGCTAGTCCTAGTAATTTGGACTTTCACTGTATGATATAAAGTCATCTAGTGGTTTGGGAGAGGATTTTAGCCCAGTCAGTTGGTAATAGTAACTGAATATTGAATTCAGATGTCTAAAATACACTACATTTCCTATATCCTGCTTTGAGAGCCTGCATCCTGTGTTACTTCTTGTTCAGCTGGTCAAATAGAGATAAACACATCATCTGTCTTGCTGCGCAGAAGCTAAACTGAAAAGTCTCCTTTTTTTAAATTGAACTTTTTTTAAAAATATTTTTGAAAATGTTTTAATTAGATTTATTGTAGAATTGTGTCACTTATTTTATGAAATGTTGATTGCTTACAATTTAATAAGTATTGGCCGTTGTGTGCATTTCCCTTGCTTTAACTGGAAACTTGCAATTTTAAAGGGACATGAAACCCAAATTTTTTCATTCGTGATTTAGAAAGAGCAAGTCATTTTAAACAACTTTCTAATTTACTTCTATTATCTCATTTGCTTCATTCTCTTGATATCACTTGCTGAAAAGCATATCTAGATATGCTCAGTAGCTTCTGATTGGTTGATGCACATAGAGGCCTTGTGTGATTGGCTCACACATGTGCATTGCTATTTCTTCAACAAAGGATATCTAAAGAACTGAGCAAATTAGATAATAGAAGTAAATTGGAAAGTTGTTTAAAATTGCATGCCCTATCTGAATCGTGAAAGTTTAATTTTTACTAGACTACCCCTTTAAGAACAGAGCTATGTTTAAAGGGACACTGTACCCAATTTTGTTCTTTTGTAATTCAGAAAGAGCATGCAATTTTAAGCAACTTTCTAATTTACTCCTATTATCAATTCTTCTTCGTTCTCTTGCTATCATTATTTGAAAAAGAAGGCATCTAAGCTTTTTTTTGGTTTCAGTACTCTGGACAGCACTTTTTTATTGGTGGATGAATTTATCCACCAATCAGCAAGGACAACCCAGGTTGTTAACCAAAAATGGGCCGGCATCTAAACTTACATTCTTGCATTTCAAATAAAGATACCAAGAGAATGAAGACAATTTGATAATAGGAGTATATTAGAAAGTTGCTTAAAATTTCATGCTCAATCTGAATCACAAAAGAAAAATTTTGGGTACAGTGTCCCTTTAACCTGCAACTTTCCAGAATCTGGCATTAAAGGGACATGAAACACATTTTATTTTCTTTGTCTTTCATGATAGAGCATGTGATATTAAACACATTTCCAATTTACTTCTATTATATAATTTGTTTCGTTCTCTTGGAATGCTTTTGATAAAAAGATACCTAGATGCTGATTGGTGGCTGCACATATATCACTCATGTTATTGGCTCACCCAAAGCATTCTGCTGTCTCCCAATAGTGCATGGCTTCTTCTTCAACAAAGAATACCGATGGAATGGTAAAAATTAGATCATAAAAAAAAATGGAAAGTTGTTTAAAATGGCTCTATCTGAATCTTGAAATAAAAACATTTGGGGTTCATTTCCCTTTAATTTGAAATGGACACAAAAGAGGGGTGTGAATTGAAAACATGTCATACTCCTTTATAATTGGCTTTGCAATTAGATTAGCAATATAAGTGCTACTAATGTCATGTCTTTTTATAATGTTGGCTATTGGAATCCCTGTACTGAATATTTGGATGCCTGGGCTAACTGCCCCTGGTGCTGTTTTTGTTTTGCAAGGCAAATGAGAAATATGTGACATCCTTTAGCTGCGATTTTCTTCATGTACTGTTTGAAAGTGAAGAAGAAAACATTTCACCGTGTAGGTGGCATTTGAAACACTGCTAAATTATTTTGCTGCTATAACACCTCCAAGTAGCAGATTTTTTTATTTAGTGCTTTGGGATACAGTAGTCCTCCAATTTATAATTAGCAATTCTCTAACCCTTTGGCTGCCAGGAAAATATCTCAAACAATTGTAAAATGTTACAACAAATGCTCCGATTGGCATGTGTTTTGATGCTAAAAATGATCTGTATAACATTTTATATTAAATTCTTCCTATGTCAAAAATAAACGTGAATTTAAAGGGGTACTAAACACTTTTTTCTTTTCTTTAATGATTCAAATAGAGAATGCAATTTTAATCGACTTTCTAATTTGCTTCTATTAATTTTCTTCGTTCTCTTGCTATCTTTATTTGAAAAAGCAGCAATCTAAGCTAAGGAGCTTGCCCATTTTTGGTTCAGAACCCTGGATAGCGCTTGCTGATTGGTGGGTACATTTAGCCACCAATCAGCAAGCACAACCCAGGTGCTAAACCCAAAAATTAGCCAGCTCCTTAGCTCAGATTCCGGCTTTTTCAGCTAAAGATAGCAAGAGAAAGAAGAAAATTTGATAATAGGAGTAAATTAGAAAGTTAATTAAAATTGAATATTCTATCTGAATCATGAAAGAAAAAATTTGGGTTTAGTATCCCTAACACATAATGAAATGCCACATTGGAATGCTGTTTCTCATTACATAGGTGAATTCACAATTTAATACGGTTACATTTTGCTACATTAAATGATTTTCTTAAATTAAATTTAACACTAAAAATAGGAAAATGTAACCTAACAATTGAATTGAAATTTTAAATAACACATGCTTGAATGCCTGCCAGACATCAGAATGAACGTGGTGTGTTTTTGTATGTGTGTGTGTGTGTGTGTGTTTAAATATATATATATATATATATATATATATATATATATATATATATATATATATATATACTCACATTTTTGTAAATATTTTATAATCTCTTTTCATGTGACAACACTGAAGAAATTACACTTTGCTACAATGTAAAGTATTGATCGTATAACAGTGTAAGTGTGCTGTCCCCACAAAATAACTTAACACACAGCCATTAATATCTAAACCGTTGGCAACAAAGTGGGAATGTCCAAATTGGGTGTAAAGTGTCAATATTTCGTGTGGCCACCATTATTTTCCAGCACTGCCTTAACCCTCTTGGGCATGGAGTTTACCAGAGCTTCACAACAGGTTGCCACTGGAGTCCTCTTCCACTCCTCCATGATGACATCACGGAGCTGGTGGATGTTGGAGACCTTGCGCTCCCCCATCTTCCGTTTAAGGATGCCCCACAGATGCCCAATAGGGTTTAGGTTTGGCGACATGCTTGGTCAGTCCATCACCTTTACCCTCAGCTTCTTTAACAAGGCAGTGGTCGTCTTAAAGGTGAGATTGGTGTCTTTATCATGTTGGAATACTGCCCTGCGGCCCAGACTCCGAAGGGATGGGATCATGCTCTGCTTCAGTATGTCACAGTACAGGTTGGCATTCAATGTTCCCTCAATGAACTGTAGCTCCCCAGTCCCGGCAGCACTCATGCAGGCCCAGACCATGACACTCTTACCACCATGCTTGACTGTAGGCAAGACATATTTGTCTTTGTACTCCTCACCTGGTTGCCGCCACACACGCTTGACACCATTTGAACCAAATAAGTTTATCTTGGGCTCATCGGACCACAGGACACGGTTCCAGTAATCCATGTCCTTAGCCTGCTTGTCTTCAGCAAACTGTTTGCAGGCTTTCTTGTGCATCATCTTTAGAAGAGGCTTCCTTCTGGGACGACAGCCATGCAGACCAATTTGATGCATTGTGCGGCGTATGGTCTGAGCACTGACAGGCTGACCCCCCACCCCTTCAACCTCTGCAGCAATGCTGGTAGCACTCATACGTCTATTTCCCAAAGACAACCTTTGTATATGACGCTGAGCATGTGCACTCAACTTCTTTGATCGACCATGGCAAGGCCTGTTCTGAATGGAACCTGTCCTGTGAAACCGCTGTATGGTCTTGCCCACCGTGCTGCAGCTCAGTTTCAGGGTCTTGGCAATCTTCTTATAGCCTAGGTCATCTTTATGTAGAGCAACAAATCTTTTTTTTCAGATCTTTAGAGTTCTTTGCCATGGGGTGCCATGTTGAACTTCCAGTAACCAGTATATGAGAGTGTGAGAACGATAACTCCAAATTTAACACACCTGCTCCCAATTCACACCTGAGACCTTGTAACACTAACGAGCCACATGACACCTGGGAAGGAAAATGACTAATTGGGCCCAATTTGAACATTTCCACTTAGGGGTGTACTCACTTTTGTTGTCAAAGGTTTAGACATTAATGGCTGTTTGTTGAGTTATTTTAAAGGGGACAGCAAATTTACACTGTTATACAGGCTGTACACTCACTACTTTACATTGTAGCAAAGTGTAATTTCTTCAGTGTTGTCACATGAAAAGATTAATCAAATATTTTAAAAAATGTGAGGGGTGAACTCACTTTTGTGGGATACTGTGTGTGTATGTATATATGTGTATGTGTGTGTGTATATGTGTGTGTATATATATATATATATATATATATATCTATATCTACAGTGGATATAAAAAGTCTACACACCCCTGTTAAAATGTCAGGTTTCTGTGATGTAAAAAAATGAGACAAAGATAAATCATTTCAGAACGTTTTCCACATTTAATGTGACCTATAAACTGTACAACTCAATTGAAAAACAAACTGAAATCTTTTAGGTAAAGGGAAATAAAAATAAAAAAATAAAATAATATGGTTGCATAAGTGTGAACACCTTTTTATAACTGGGGATGTAGCTGTGTTCAGAATTAAGCAATCACATTCAAAATCATGTTAAATAGGAGTCAGTACACACCTGTCATCATTTAAAGTGCCTCTGATTAACCCCAAATAAAGTTCAGCTGTTCTAATAGGTCTTTCCTGACATTTTGTTAGTCGCATCCTACAGCAAAAGCCATGGTCCGCAGAGAGCTTCTAAAGCATCAGAGGGATCTCATTGTTAAAAGGTATCAGTCAGGAGACGGGTACAAAAGAATTTCCAAGGCATTAGATATACTATGGAACACAGTGAAGACAGTCATCATCAAGTGAAGAAAATATGGTAAACCGGTGACATTACCAAGAACTGGATGTCCCTCCAAAATTGATGAAAAGACGAGAAGAAAACCGGTCTGCGAGGCTGCCAAGAGGCCTACAGCAACATTTAAAGGAGCTGCAGGAATATCTGGCAAGTACTGGCTGTGTGGTACATGTGACAACAATCGCCCGTATTCTTCATATGTCTGGGCTATGGGGTAGAGTGGCAAGATGGAAGCCTTTTCTTACAAAAAAAAACATCCAAGCCCGGCTAAATTTTGCAAAAACACATCTGAAGTTTCCCAAAAGCATGTTGCAAAAGGTGTTCTGGTCTGATGAAACGAAAGTTGAACTTTTTGGCCATAATTTCAAAAGATATGTTTGCCGCAAAAACAACACTGCATATCACCAAAAGAACACCATACCCACAGTGAAGTATGGTGGTGTCAGCATCATGCTTTGGTGCTGTTGTTCTTCAGCTGGAACTGGGGCCTTAGTCAAGGTAGAGGAAATAATGAACAGTTCCAAATACCAGACAATATTGGCACAACACCTTCAGGCTTCTGCTAGAAAGCTGAACATGAAGAGGAACTTCATCTTTCAGCATGACAACGACCCAAAGCATACATCCAAATCAACAAAGGAATGGCTTCACCAGAAGAAGATTAAAATTTTGGGATGGCCCAGCCAGAGCCCAGACCTGAATCCAATTCAAAATCTGTGGGGTGATCTGAAGAGGGCTGTGCACAGGAGATGTCCTCGCATTCTGACAGATTTAGAGCGTTTTTGCAAAGAAGAGTGGGCAAATCTTGCCAAGTCAAGATGTGCCATGCTGAAAAACTAATACCCAAGAAGACTGAGTGCTGTAATAAAATCAAAAGGTGCTTCAATAAAGTATTAGTTTTAAGGGCGTTCACACTTATGCAACCATATTATTTTAGTTTTTTATTTCCCTTTACCTAAAATATTTCAGTTTGTTTTTCAATTGAGTTGTACAGTTTATAGGTCACATTAAAGGTGGAAAAAGTTCTGAAATGATTTATCTTTGTCTCATTTTTTTACATCACAGAAACCTGACATTTTAACAGGGGTGTGTAGACTTTTTATATCCACTGTATATCTATCTATCTCTCCCTGCTCACATCTATATTGTGAATACATGTGGTCATTCAACCCACCTGAGTGTATGCAAGTGTTTTGCAAGCCCTGGTGATCATTTACTTTGGAGATTCCATGGAAAAAAAAGTAAACCCTGATCAAAAAATATTATGGGCAAAAAAAAAGCATAAAACCTGGGGGATGGGGGGCAGCAAAAGTTTGAGTGCCTAGGGCATCACAAAACCTGAATACGCCACTGCTGTACCCCCCAAAGGATCTGCAACAGACAGTTTTGCATTTCAAGAAATATTTAGCTTAGAAATATAGCTAGCAAAGCATGTTGCCTTTTGCAATAGAACACAGCTTGTTCCGCTGTGACTGTTTTCCAGTAAACTTTATATCCTGGCAGAATACCAACAGCTTGCTATATTTTACTTGTTGCTTTATGTAATATTATTATTTTAAACACTTTTACATTCTAAGCTCCTTGTTTTGGTTAATGTGCTTGCGTTGATGACATATGACGTTCAGTTATACGGAAATAAGTCATCTGTTTCCACTGTATTAATAAATATTAAAGAAACATAAAGGTATGATAAAAATTATAGTACTTATCAGAACGTGTGTGTGTGTATATAGATATATAATAATTTTTTTTAAAAAATTTTTTGTCTTGTTGCTGTGTGAGCCCTAGGAGTGCTCCCATGTTCCTAAACAGGACAAAGTGAGTATTTGATGACCATCTGCATATTGGTTCACATTCCATTTTCTGCTAAGGGCATCAATATATTGAACTGCATTTAACACCTTTTGTATAGTTAAACACAAACAACAAGAATGCATTGATTACCAAAATGTTACTAGTTAGACTGTTTTATTATAACACTACAATATCCGTTTAATACTATGGTTCCAAATAGATTATTCATCTGGACAACTTCATGACACGGCCAGATGAATATTTTAAGGGCTGCAAAACATGTTTCGGATTTGAGCATATATTGCTTTTTATGTCTCTGGTGATTACCCAAGTTTTATAAATAAATATTTTAACTTGATACTACATAGCTGCTGATTTTACTTGATGCAAGTTAGCTGGGGACTCAGGACTCCTAGCCTGCACATAGACACCATGTGACTCAGAACTCCTAGCCTGCACATAGACCCCAGGGGACTCAGGACTCCTAGCCTGCACAGAGACACCATGTGACTCAGAACTCCTAGCCTGCACATAGACACCATGTGACTCAGAACTCCTAGCCTGCACATAGACACCATGTGACTCAGAACTCCTAGCCTGCACATAGACACCAGGGGACTCAGGACTCCTAGCCTGGACATAGACACCAGGGGACTCAGGACTCCTAGCCTGCACATAGACACCATGTGACTCAGGACTCCTAGCCTGCACAGAGACCCCAGGGGACTCAGGACTCCTAGCCTGCACAGAGACACCAGGGGACTCAGGACTCCTAGCCTGCACATAGACACCATGTGACTCAGAACTCCTAGCCTGCACATAGACACCATGTGACTCAGAACTCCTAGCCTGCACATAGACACCAGGGGACTCAGGACTCCTAGCCTGCACATAGACCCTAGGGGACTCAGGACTCCTAGCCTGCACATAGACCCTAGGGGACTCAGGACTCCTAGCCTGCACATAGACCCCAGGGGACTCAGGACTCCTAGCCTGCACATAGACCCCAGGGGACTCAGGACTCCTAGCCTGCACATAGACACCAGGGGACTCAGGACTCCTAGCCTGCACATAGACCCTAGGGGACTCAGGACTCCTAGCCTGCACATAGACACCAGGGGACTCAGGACTCCTAGCCTGCACATAGACCCCAGGGGACTCAGGACTCCTAGCCTGCACATAGACCCCAGGGGACTCAGGACTCCTAGCCTGCACATAGACACCAGGGGACTCAGGACTCCTAGCCTGCACATAGACCCCAGGGGACTCAGGACTCCTAGCCTGCACATAGACACCAGGGGACTCAGGACTCCTAGCCTGCACATAGACACCAGGGGACTCAGGACTCCTAGCCTGCACATAGACACCAGGGGACTCAGGACTCCTAGCCTGCACTTAGACACCAGGGGACTCAGGACTCCTAGCCTGCACATAGACCCCAGGGGACTCAGGACTCCTAGCCTGCACATAGACCCCAGGGGACTCAGGACTCCTAGCCTGCACATAGACCCCAGGGGACTCAGGACTCCTAGTCTGCACATAGACCCCAGGGGACTCAGGACTCCTAGCCTGCACATAGACACCAGGGGACTCAGGACTCCTAGCCTGCACATAGACACCATTGGTTTCGGTGAGTAGCTACCAGTAGGGTGTTGGTTTGGTTATTTTTTCCGATCACAGAGTAAGTTGTGATACAAATAGATCTTGCATTCATATCTCCATATTTCTCCAACATAGGTGTGTCCGGTCCACGGCGTCATCCTTACTTGTGGGATATTCTCTTCCCCAACAGGAAATGGCAAAGAGCCCAGCAAAGCTGGTCACATGATCCCTCCTAGGCTCCGCCTACCCCAGTCATTCTCTTTGCCGTTGTACAGGCAACATCTCCACGGAGATGGCTTAGAGTTTTTTAGTGTTTAACTGTAGTTTTTATTATTCAATCATTTTATCTGGGTATTTTGATATAATAATATCGGCAGGCACTGTTTTAGACACCTTATTCTTTAGGGGCTTTCCCAAAGCATAGGCAGAGCCTCATTTTCGCGCCGGTGTTGCGCACTTGTTTTTGAGAGGCATGGCATGCAGTCGCATGTGAGAGGAGCTCTGATACTTAGAAAAGACTTTCTGAAGGCGTCATTTGGTATCGTATTCCCCTTGGGGCTTGGTTGGGTCTCAGCAAAGCAGATACCAGGGACTGTAAAGGGGTTAAAGTTCAAAACGGCTCCGGTTCCGTTATTTTAAGGGTTAAAGCTTCCAAATATTCTGGAACTGAGAGCGATATTCAATGCTCTCAAGGCTTGGCCTCAGCTAGCGAGGGCCAAGTTCATACGGTTTCAATCAGACAACATGACAACTGTTGCGTACATCAACCATCAGGGGGGAACAAGGAGTTCCCTGGCGATGGAAGAAGTGACCAAAATCATTCTATGGGCGGAGTCTCACTCCTGCCACCTGTCTGCTATCCACATCCCAGGAGTGGAAAATTGGGAAGCGGATTTTCTGAGTCGTCAGACATTGCATCCGGGGGAGTGGGAACTCCATCCGGAAATCTTTGCCCAAGTCACTCAGCTGTGGGGCATTCCAGACATGGATCTGATGGCCTCTCGTCAGAACTTCAAAGTTCCTTGCTACGGGTCCAGATCCAGGGATCCCAAGGCGGCTCTAGTGGATGCACTAGTAGCACCTTGGACCTTCAAACTAGCTTATGTGTTCCCGCCGTTTCCTCTCATCCCTAGGCTGGTAGCCAGGATCAATCAGGAGAGGGCGTCGGTGATTTTGATAGCTCCTGCGTGGCCACGCAGGACTTGGTATGCAGATCTGGTGAATATGTCATCGGCTCCTCCTTGGAAGCTACCTTTGAGACGAGACCTTCTTGTTCAGGGTCCGTTCGAACATCCGAATCTGGTTTCACTCCAGCTGACTGCTTGGAGATTGAACGCTTGATCTTATCGAAGCGAGGATTCTCAGATTCTGTTATCGATACTCTTGTTCAGGCCAGAAAGCCTGTAACTAGAAAGATTTACCACAAAATTTGGAAAAAATATATCTGTTGGTGTGAATCTAAAGGATTCCCTTGGGACAAGGTTAAGATTCCTAGGATTCTATCCTTCCTTCAAGAAGGATTGGAAAAAGGATTATCTGCAAGTTCCCTGAAGGGACAGATTTCTGCCTTGTCTGTGTTACTTCACAAAAAGCTGGCCGCTGTGCCAGATGTTCAAGCCTTTGTTCAGGCTCTGGTTAGAATTAAGCCTGTTTACAAACCTTTGACTCCTCCTTGGAGTCTCAATTTAGTTCTTTCAGTTCTTCAGGGGGTTCCGTTTGAACCCTTGCATTCCGTTGATATTAAGTTATTATCTTGGAAAGTTTTGTTTTTAGTTGCAATTTCTTCTGCTAGAAGAGTTTCAGAATTATCTGCTCTGCAGTGTTCTCCTCCTTATCTGGTGTTCCATGCAGATAAGGTGGTTTTACGTACTAAACCTGGTTTTCTTCCAAAAGTTGTTTCTAACAAAAACATTAACCAGGAGATTATCGTACCTTCTCTGTGTCCGAAACCAGTTTCAAAGAAGGAACGTTTGTTGCACAATTTGGATGTTGTTCGCGCTCTAAAATTCTATTTAGATGCTACAAAGGATTTTAGACAAACATCTTCCTTGTTTGTTGTTTATTCCGGTAAAAGGAGAGGTCAAAAAGCAACTTCTACCTCTCTCTCTTTTTGGATTAAAAGCATCATCAGATTGGCTTACGAGACTGCCGGACGGCAGCCTCCCGAAAGAATCACAGCTCATTCCACTAGGGCTGTGGCTTCCACATGGGCCTTCAAGAACGAGGCTTCTGTTGATCAGATATGTAGGGCAGCGACTTGGTCTTCACTGCACACTTTTACCAAATTTTACAAGTTTGATACTTTTGCTTCTTCTGAGGCTATTTTTGGGAGAAAGGTTTTGCAAGCCGTGGTGCCTTCCATTTAGGTGACCTGATTTGCTCCCTCCCTTCATCCGTGTCCTAAAGCTTTGGTATTGGTTCCCACAAGTAAGGATGACGCCGTGGACCGGACACACCTATGTTGGAGAAAACAGAATTTATGTTTACCTGATAAATTACTTTCTCCAACGGTGTGTCCGGTCCACGGCCCGCCCTGGTTTTTTTAATCAGGTCTGATAATTTTTTTCTTAAACTACAGTCACCACGGTACCATATGGTCTCTCCTATGCAAATATTCCTCCTTAACGTCGGTCGAATGACTGGGGTAGGCGGAGCCTAGGAGGGATCATGTGACCAGCTTTGCTGGGCTCTTTGCCATTTCCTGTTGGGGAAGAGAATATCCCACAAGTAAGGATGACGCCGTGGACCGGACACACCGTTGGAGAAAGTAATTTATCAGGTAAACATAAATTCTGTTTTTTGGTTCTAATTAAATGCTAAAAATATTAATTCAACAGTTTAGCTATAGATTTCCCTAATAGGAACATGGTTACAAGACTCAATATGATTGTATCTGCTGGAGAGATTGGGCGCATGTGTGACCCTAGGGGACTCAGGACTCCTAGCCTGCACATAGACACCAGGGGACTCAGGACTCCTAGCCTGCACATAGACCCCAGGGGACTCAGGACTCCTAGCCTGCACATAGACACCAGGGGACTCAGGACTCCTAGCCTGCACTTAGACACCAGGGGACTCAGGACTCCTAGCCTGCACATAGACCCTAGGGGACTCAGGACTCCTAGCCTGCACATAGACACCAGGGGACTCAGGACTCCTAGCCTGCACATAGACACCAGGGGACTCAGGACTCCTAGCCTGCACATAGACCCCAGGGGACTCAGGACTCCTAGCCTGCACATAGACCCCAGGGGACTCAGGACTCCTAGCCTGCACATAGACACCAGGGGACTCAGGACTCCTAGCCTGCACATAGACACCAGGGGACTCAGGACTCCTAGCCTGCACATAGACACCAGGGGACTCAGGACTCCTAGCCTGCACTTAGACACCAGGGGACTCAGGACTCCTAGCCTGCACATAGACCCCAGGGGACTCAGGACTCCTAGCCTGCACATAGACCCCAGGGGACTCAGGACTCCTAGTCTGCACATAGACACCAGGGGACTCAGGACTCCTAGCCTGCACATAGACACCATTGGTTTCGGTGAGTAGCTACCAGTAGGGTGTTGGTTTGGTTATTTTTTCCGATCACAGAGTAAGTTGTGATACAAATAGATCTTGCATTCATATCTCCATATTTTTGGTTCTAATTAAATGCTAAAAATATTAATTCAACAGTTTAGCTATAGATTTCCCTAATAGGAACATGGTTACAAGACTCAATATGATTGTATCTGCTGGAGAGATTGGGCGCATGTGTGACGTGTTATCATGAATGGGCTGTCAGGATATTCTTATTATAATCTCTGTGACTGATGAGAGAATAGATATGAGACAGAAGTATTTTTTTTTATTGCCCTCCAGGGAGTGCATTTATAAAGAATACCTACAATAATATTTAAGAGCCGTAGGCAAATTTGACTACTTTTACTCTTGGAAGTTTCTGACCTTTTAAAATTTTAAATTGACAGTTCCTCCACATTTTTTACATTGTTAAAACAATGCATTTGACAGGAAAATCTTGGCAAATATTTCTAATGAAAAATGAAAACATCTGTTTATCTTCTTAACTGAGGCAACACTTTGATTTTACAATACATTGCAAAGTCCTATATGTACTTCTTAATACCTCAAGAATTGCAAAAGAGCTTTCATGAAATGAAAAAAGAAAATGTTAGCAAAAAATAGGAGAGCGGAGCCATCTACGTTTGGAGATGTGGCTCTTTCAGAAAATTTAGCTATCAGCTAGTATGTTTCCTTTTAAAGTTGTTACCGTACTATTAAATAACTGTCATCACCTCAAAAGAGCCACACAAATGTCACCTAATAATTTATATAAGAGTTAATTTTATATACTCAACACTTTTTATGGTTTGCTTAAAGGGACATAAAATAAGTTGGGCTAGAGACAAAATATAATATGCACTTTAATTACTTAACCTGCAAATATACTGCAGTGCCTCACCATTAACCCTTTCATTTAAGTTTCCGAATTGTAAAGCTCTAACTCCCCCCCACACATTTCCTTCTATGGCTGTATCTATATCTATTGTTGCTTTGGTAGAATGCAAAAGTGAATAGGGATTATCTGCTGGAGCATGCCTAGAAGCTGGGAACTCAGTTGAAATACAATGTCTGTGTCTAAACACTGATAAGGGGGGTGGAGCACAGTGCTCCAGGCATCATGGCTATGTAAGTATATTTGCTTATTTTTGAAAATTATTTTAAAATACTTGCCAGCAATTTTTAAACATTTTTTTTTTATTATGCAAACTATTTTAATTAGCCCTTTTAGTATATGCACAGATCTCAACCTGTTTTATGGCATTTTAACATTTATTTTTAAATATAATTGTTGCTCTTGTCTTGGTTTCCCTGTTCTGTATTTATAAAGTGACATGGATCTGCAGAAAGTAAATGCTTTAATGTGTTTGAACAATTTGCTATTATACTGTTGCTTATATATAATTGGAAGTCTCTTAAAGGGATGTTAAACAGTCTATTTCATTGTAGTAACAAAAAAAACACTAAGTCGTGGCTTATACATAATAAAAATCATTGCAATATTTATTATTCATCATTTTAAAGAATTTTACTTTTAAATTCTTTAACTTAATTTCTGCAGTGTCCTTTACTTCCTGTCTCAGGAGGAGGAGGCCTCAACAGGAAGGTATAGGATTTCTTTTGAAGCGTTGCTAGGAGACACCATAAAATGGCTCCAGTCAGTTTTATTGCTCATGATCAATATAAGACTTCTGCTGCAAAAATCATGTGACCTAAAAAAAAAGTTTTGCAATGTCTGCTTCCCTGTTTAGCTATGGGTGGGGGCTAGACTGAGAATTTGTAAGTGCTTATTTTGCAAGAAAACAAATGGTTTTCTTTTTTAAAACACAATCTGTTTTTTTATGTTTACTTTAATTTAAAGTAAATTAATAATAATTGTTGTTACTTAAGAACTACTTTTTTTTATGTCCCTTTAAAGTGAATGTAAATTCAGATAAATCGGTTCCAGGTTTTTAATAATCCTATTAAAAACAAGGGCACTTTAATTCATCAAAATTAAAATTTTACTTGTTTTCTTCAAATACTTACCTTTTAATCCTGACAGCTGCTGCAGCACTTCCTCCGCCCGTTGCAAGCCCTCTTCGCGGGTCCAAAATGACGAATCCGGCTTCCTCCAATCATGGCGTTGCCTCAGGCCATGATTCCCCCAGGGGGGGGGAACAAGATTGGAGGAAGCCGGATTCGTTATTTCTGACGTATGAAGAGGCTTCCGATGGCCGGGGCAATCGCTGGTGCGGCTGTGAAGATGAAAAGGAAAGTATTTGATGAAAACAAGTGAAATGTAAATTTTGATGAATTAAAGTGCCCTTGTTTTTATTAGGATTATTATTAAAAACCTGGCACCGATTCATCTGAATTTACATTCACTTTAATATTGTATGCGCTATCTTAACCATGAACGTTTAGTTTTGACTTATATGTCCCACATAGAATATATGAGTATTTGTAGTTACACAGAAATAATTTTGTACACTTATAATACAAGATAGGTACTAATAGACACTACCAAGGTGTTTTTTTAACACACAAAAAACCCTTGGCATTTTCCTTGGATTATATTAATTATTATCAGTTCATTTTATAACATATTTAGACCGGGTAGGATTTATTAAACAAAGAGTCTTGCTTCCACTACTTTTAAAGATCTTTACCTCACAAGCTGCTAACGTAACAACATTTTATATTCATTGTGTTTTAGCATGTGGGTCAACAAATAGTTATTAAATCAAGTAGTCCGTAAGAACATTGATGAGCTAATATTTGTTTCTATTCAGACGTACATAGAATAATCCAAACCACCGTGCCAGAAGTGAGATTCTAGACGCCACGATTCCTGGAATTTAAGTTTGTAATGCACATTAAGTCATCGTGAAAGGGACATGTTTTATGCTTGGTTCATGACTGTTTAATCCCTTTTTATATAGTTTTAGGATATAAGTGAAACTGCCCCAGTACTTTGTTTTAAAAAATTTTTTTATGTCAATTGTCTGCAGCTGATACAGCCAATAGAAGTCTGTATTGCATATGTCACTGCTGAATTCTGTTTGCAGTGGGAAAGGGATAAGGTTTGTGTGCATACAGATCCTCTGTATCTGTATGATTGTTCAGTCCCTAGACTGGCTGTATTGTTTTGGACAGGTGTGATTTTTATGTTTTTTATCATTTAATTCAAATTTTTTTTTTTTTTAATGGCAACATGGTATAGCAAAGCGTTTGTTGTTATTAGCTGATGTTTAATTCTTATGCATTTGTTCCTTATTAACTGAATCCCATATGTTCCTCTGTGGGTTGGTTCCTAGAAATACATATTTGCTTGTTCTCTTTAAAGGGATAGTAAACACCAACAATATTATTGTTTAAAAAGATAGATAATCCATTTATTTATCATTCCCCAGTTTTGCATAACCAACACTATTATAAAAATATACTTTTTACCTCTGTAATTACCTTGTATTTAAGCCAGTGCTGACTGCTTCCTTATCTCATATCTTTTTGACAGACTTGCATTTCAGTGCTGACTCTTAAATAACTTTACGTGCGTGAGCAGTGTTATCTATATGAAACACATGAACTAACGCCCTCTAGCTGTGAAAAACTGTCAAATGCATTCAAATTAGAGGCGGTTTTCAAGGGCTTAGAAATTAGCATATGAGCCTACCTAGTATTAGCCTTCAACTAAGAATAACAAGAGAACAAAGCAAATTTGATGGTAAAAAGTAAATTAGAAAGTTGTTTAAAATGACATACCCTATCTGAGACATGAAAGTTTAATTTGGACTTAACTATCCTTTTAATTCTACATTTCTTATGCCAATTTCTTTAAAGAGTTTTCAATTTCAGATGATTGTTAAAAATTCGAATGCTGTTCTGCAAAATTACACAAGTTGGCTATAAGGACATTAAAAGGTGCTTTTTATTTTACATAACTGTGTATGTACAATTACTTTATGCTTTTGTTAGTTGTACATGAAATGAAAAAAACAAATGTCTCACCAACACTAACAAAAGACTGAATATTACATCTCCTAACCCCCTCCCGCTTTAGCGCTGTTAGGACGGCATGGAACGTCCTAGCGGTTTGGCTGTCCTAAAGCCATAACCGCTTCCCATATGGGATCTCGGGCTGTGGAGGGTGTGCCTAGCGTCATAGGCACTCCCCCTTGACTCAATCCCATAATTGAAATCACACTATCGCATGAACGATTGCATGGTTTCAATTTTTACTTATTTGTTTACATCAGAACTTTGTAAACTTTCCCCCTTTTAAAAACATATCCGGAAAACTGATATTTCTTTCATGTAATTGGTAAGAGTCCATGAGCTAGTGACGTATGGGATATACAATCCTACCGGGAGGGGCAAAGTTTCCCAAACCTCCAAAATGCCACACCCACAATTCAGTTTTACAACCTTTGCCTCCCTATGGAGGTGGTGAAGTAAGTTTGTGCTCGATTTTCTTCTGTAATATGTGCTTCTCAGCATTTTGAAGCCT
Organism: Bombina bombina; assembly: GCF_027579735.1. Lineage (NCBI taxonomy): Eukaryota > Metazoa > Chordata > Amphibia > Anura > Bombinatoridae > Bombina > Bombina bombina. The sequence continues at coordinate 193,035,073 of NC_069499.1, forward strand.
GATTCCTCTCAGAGTACAGTGTTTGTCAGAGGTATGTGAAGAGAGTATCACCTATTGATTCTATGGTTTTCCTCACGGGAAATCTTTTCAAAGGTTCTCTGTTATCGGTCGTAGAGATTTTAGAGGGAGTTTCATTTCATCAGTGGGCATGAAGATGGACTGTTACTTACTTTTAAATACAGATATGCAAATAAAATACCCCGCGGTCCGCTGCCCGCATAAAAAAAAAAAAAAATTCTGTTAACTAAAGGTTTGCACTTTTCTCCAATCAGCAGTCTCCCCATATGGCACTTTTGTTGCAGCTAGAGCGCTGAATGGACAACAGTTCAAACCTTTTAGCTCACATAAAAATGGACTTTTGAAGTGGGCGGCAGAGTTTGTGTATTTAAATCTCAGATCTATATTAAAAAGTAAGTTACAACGCATCTTTATTACAACTGATTAATTCAACTCCATCTAAAATGCCACTAACATTCCAAATCTGTTTTTACAAAGGGGAGAGTTTACCATAACTTAAATATTGGCTAAAATTTTAGCCGGGTGGTCATTTCAAATGTCCTGAGAAGAACACTGGAAATAATTACTAGAATGTTTTGGTTTATAATGTGTGCAAGAGAAAATAAACTTTTGCATTCCATATGATGGCGTTTTGCCAATTTTGTCATGAAAATTACTTTAATGCCCCTTTAAAGGGAAATGAAACCTAAAATGTTTTTCATGATTCAGATAGAGCATATCTTTTAATTTTGTTTTCCCCAATCTACTTCTATTATCAATTCTGCTTCATTCTCTTGGTATTATTTATTGAAGGAGCAGCAATACACTACTGGGAGTTCAACACATCGGTAAGCCAATGACAAGAAGCATATATGTGCAACCACCAATCTGCAGTTAGCTCCGAGCTCCTGAGTCTACGGAATGCTTTTTAACAAAGGATACCAAGAGATATAAGCAAATTGGATAATCAGACTAAAATGTGTGTGTTCATTTCCCTTCAATGTGTCCTAAAAACAGTCTACCCTATAGCAGTTCTGATTATAAAGGAGTTTAATACAGATAGGATTGTTTAAAAGAAATCTCAGTAACACTTTGCTTTATTATGATCCAGGCCTTAGCACCTCCTGTGTGCCCAGTTCCTACCTAGTATACCTCACTTTACAGCGCTTTGCTAATACAGCGCTTTGTGGAGCTGAAGTTCAACCTCCAAGGATTTTGAAACAGTGCTGTAATCATCGTGAGATTCTGAGAAACGTGACTGGCACCATTTTGTTATGCTTAGTTCACTCTGTTTACAGCATTACAGTGCACTCTGTGTCTCAGTGTTGTAGTCTGGCAAATTGTACTACAGTAATTGTCACTATTTTACAGGTACAGTTTTTATTGAATACTAATTGTATACTGTGCTGTGCTAGTGTTAAACTAAACCTAGCACTATTGCACCCCTAATATATGTTCAAACATGGTTTCAACACACTGGCAAGTGAAAAGAAAGCTAAAACTGCCTTGTTTCACTTTAAGGCGGTTTTCACTTTACAGCGGGGCTCCGGTCTCTAACCCGCTGTATGAGCGGGGTATATCTGTACTCTCTAACTTTATTTGCACCCACAAGCTTGGCAGAGGAATTATGCAGAGGAATTATGCTGTTGATGGCAACCAGAGGGCAAATAGAAACATTTTGTGTTTTAGCGTGGAGTCTGAAAAAGAGGTCATTCTAAAGAATGTACATAGAAAAATAATTATATAGACTTGTAGAACGGGATAATGTACATACTGGTAGAAAAACTTTAATCCAAACTGCTAGGGACCGGAAAATGTTTGAATTTCACAATTTTACATTTGTAAATTGGAACATTTTGCAGAGGGGATTGTATAGATTGCAAAACGTTTAAAAAAAATAAAAAAAAAAAAAAAAATTATTATATAGTAATATAGGCTAAAAATTAATATTCTTACACACACCCACACATACACACACACCCACCCACCCACCCACACAATTGTGTGCTTATGTATGGGTGTGTGTGTGTGTAATAGGTAGGTGGGTGTGTTTGCATTTGTGTGTTTCTGTGTAATAGGTAGGTGTGTGTGTGTAATAGGTGGGAGTGTTTGCGTGTGTGTGTTTCTGTGTAATATGTAGGGGTGTGTGTGTGTGTGTGTGTGTAATAGGTGGGTGTGTTTGTGTGCGTGTGTGTGTGTAATATGTAGGTGTGTGTGTGTGTAATAGGTTATTGCATGTTAATTTTCTAACCATAACCGTGTTTCCATGTTGACGAGTGGCCACTTATTATTATATTGCCCTCGGAATTCAGTGAATAAAGGTGTTTTTTTTTATTATTATAAGCTTCCCTGTGTTGGTAGGAAACAGAAAAGGCCCTGTAAAAGTTCCCTGTGGATTTAGACCAAAGCCACTTTTGCGGAATGACATAGAAATATTGATTGTTGTTTGTGTTTGCAAATCATTAGTGTGCCAGAGACAGTCCTTGTAGGAAATATATTTTCATGTCCCAATTATTTGGTTACCACGACAACCTTTATTTGTTGAACATTATCTAATACAGACATACATACAAAAATATATGTTTGCAAATGTATACATTTGTGGCTCTAAAATTATTGTTGGGATGGTTATTAGATTTTAAACAATTTGTCATGCTCTGTGCTAGTGTTTATTTAAAGGGACATGAAACTCTGAATTTTGCTTTCATGACTCAAACAGAAAATACATTTTTTTTCTTCATAAATTGAAAGAGTCCACAGCTGCATTTATTACTTTTGGGAATTCAGAACCTGGCCACCAGGAGGAGGCAAAGACACCCCAGCCAAAGGCTTAAATGCCTCCCCCACTCCCCTCATCCCCCAGTCATTCTTTGCCTTTTGTCCCAGGAGGTTGGCAGAGAAGTGTCAGAAGTTTTCGATAGTCTCTTATGGAGGGTAGTACTCTTCGGCATGGGACAGGATTTTTAGAGCATGGATGAAAGTTAGAGTCCGGAGATGCAGGGAGAGTCTTTTTGCAAAACCATCCTGACTCAGATTAACAGCTCCACAAGCATTCAGTGTTGACGAGTTTTGCTGCCACCTTTCTACTCTCAAGTTCATGGTAGAGGCGATGCTACTATCTGTCACACTTGAAGGGCCATGTTCCTGTTCCACGGCGTAGATTCCGGTGAGATTGTTTCATTTTACTTTCGTTATGATTGTCTTGTATTACAAAGGTTTTCCCGAGAGGCTACCACCTTGCGGGACAAACTATAATTCAGGGTCTCAGTGAGGCTCCTTTTGTATCTTGGAATCAAGGGTTAACATCTCCTGAGGGGGGTTATTGAACAGGTTTTTTTTTAATCATGTTATGTGATGTGACCTGTGTATGTGTAGTGTTACTTAGGCTCTTCGCTATGGAACCATAACAGCCTTTGGAAGTGACGCGGCCTTTACGGTTGAGCGTGCTATTTTTTTGGACCGCACGGTGGACCTGGTGATCGGGCTTGGTCACGTTTTAGCTCTCCATTTCTGCATTCCTGACAGTGTGACGACAGAAAATATATGGTCCGCTGGTGTCTGGGTCCTAGGAGGTAGTGAGTGCCCCAGCCATTGTGGGTGTCGGGTGCCATTTACAGTTTCTTATTTGGTCCATTTTTTTGTATTCAATATTCCAGTTATGGAGGATTCTGATATTGTGGAGCCGAACATCTCTGACTCAGATTCTGTTTCTCGTGAGGAATACGAATTAGCCTGGGTGATACATGCCCTTCAGTTATGTTCAGAATGCCGTTTTAGAGTGATTAATTCCTCGAGATTGGGGAATCAAGGGGCCACTGAGCCATCCGTCTCTGGGGATGCCGTTCCCCGAGTGGCGAGTTCCCTACCACCAACCAACTCTTACTACACATGCAGGTAACCCAGATTTTGCTTATCCTTCTCTTGAAGGTGGCTTGTGTTCCCCCCAGAGGTTATGGCATGTTTTCGCATGTCTATTGTTATGGCGCTGGCGCATCTGCAACTACCAGAAGTGTGCTTACCATATTGTACGTGTTCTGTTGACCGGGGCTCTTTAGGCATGGGATGGCCTGCTCAGCTTTCCGGGGGAACAGCTGTCCCTGAGGCTTCAGGGGGTCAACCTTCGGGTCCTTTCTTTGTGTCCTTTTTGAGGCACGTTCTGGTGTTGTTGGAAGATCCCATCCTTAACGGATATGGGAATTCTCAGTCTTCTACTTCGAACGGCTTGCAGAATTAGCTATATGAGGATGAAGTAATCTTCTTATAGCCTAGTTTATTGAGTATCCTTTCCAGTCCTGAGCTGGAAGAACATGATCCTGGTCCTGCGGGGTGTCTGTTCTTCTTGGGTGATAACCTACAGGTTGTTTATATTTTATTTTAATTCGGTTAGGATGATTTTTTATTTGAGCTCATGTTTATGTATTTCCTTCAGGAATTTTTCTGGAATCGATGCTCGTGATTTTTGATCGCTCAATTTACTTTTACAGAAGTTTGTTTAGTGTCAGGACATGTTAGTCCTATGTTTGTCTGCTGTTTATTCTCCATCTCTGGGGATGACTATTTGCGGCCTCGATAGTATCAACCCTGAGTTTCAGGCTGGTCCTGATTGGGTTTGGACCCTTCTGTCTTGCGGCCTATTTCAGACACGTGGCGCCTTTTCTGCCTGGCTGGTCCATTTGGGGCGCCGACTGTTTCACATTATTATTTGCGTTATTCCTTGTTTATTTTTATAAGTTCAGTTAAGCATTCTGAGAGGACCTGAGGGTCCGCGAGGCATGGGGATTGGTTCAATCCTTGTTAGCCTCTCTAGCTGGTCGACTGGAACTCGATAAAGTTCCGCTGCGAAACACTCTGTTTTCCGTTTGTCGGGATTTGAAGTGTTTCCTTCCCTGCGTGAGTTGGCAGTTGGAGGACTCGGGGCCTCCTGCCACTGGTTCCTGACGGTCTTGCCTTTCAGGGGCTCCTTGGAATTGTCCTTTTTCTGGACTTGTTCTTTTTGAGGTTCTCTTCCTTCAAGTCAAAATTTCTGGACCTTGTCCGTTTTTCCTTGGGGGTTTTGACCACCTTATGGGGAGGGCCGTGTGGCTTTTTCCTACTTCGGGAGTTTGTTGTTTCCCTATCAGGGACGTTAGGCTGTGTTGTCTCATTCTCCGAGCTTCCCTTAGGGGTTTTGTTCTACTGGGGTTTGGGATGCTCTTCATTCTTTTTTCCTTGGGTGTGGTCCTCTGGTTGCGTACTCTGAGGAGATATGGAGACTTGCCTTTGTTCTGCTCGCTCTTCAGGTGACTTTGTCCTCAATGTTCTCCCTTGGTCTCTAGAGTCTTGGCATGCCTCTGTCATGCCTTAGCTCCTTTTTGGAGTGTTGGACTCTTGTATGGGGTGTTCTCTTCCTTTTGGGTTGAGATTTATGAGTCTTGTTCATGTTCTCTGGGTTAGTCTGGTTATTCCCCTGTGAGGTCTTATTTTTCAGATTATGGGTCTCGGGCCTATAGTTTGGTTTGGAATCTTTCTGGATGTCCGGAAATTTATGATCCTGTGGCTGGTTCGGGGCGATCCAGTTTTTTTCCAGTGAACATAGGCTATGGCCTAAGGACTGGCTAGTCGAGCCTGCTAGCAGCTTGGCCAGGTTTTCTGTACACTTTCGGATATGCTCCTTATGGCCTACCTTGTCCTTTGAACGATGTGGTCATCAGGACGTCTGGATGATTTTCATTCAATTTTTGTTTTCATCAGACTATGAGCATGTGCTCTGTTCTTATATCTGCCCTTCCCTTTGGGGGGGTTATTTGTCCTTTTTATGGAGGGGGGGTTTCCTCTCTCTGGATGGTTGTTGTCCTGTCCTGTGTGCAGGAGATTGGAACGTGTTTTTATCCTGTAAGGGTGAGCAGTTTGCTCTTCTGGGGCTGCTTCTGTTCCATCTGTGGAGATTGGAATCTCCGTGTTGAGACTGTCCGTTATGCTGGGTCTTTATAGATTTTCCGCATTTACTATGCTCATCTCCTATGGGGTTCTCTTTGGGAGTACCTATTTGAAGGAGCTCTTTGGGTTAGCACCCGAGTTCTTTTGGGGTGGCCATGTTCACTCCATTCCGTCCTTCCCTAGGCAAGGGATATGTTGGTTAGCTCCACCGCTTCAGAAGCTGAAGGTTGTGGGTTTGAACCCAGGGAAAAGCTCCTGCTTTCTAATCTGATGTATGCTTCTGGTGTCAGCTAGCCTTCCAAAGCGGAAGTTTTAAAGATTAGGGTCTTTTCTGTTCCCCTGTTTTTCAGACCTGCTTATCGCTTGGGCTGGTCCGGTGTGGAACAGGATCTGAGATCTGTTGGTCGTCCTCGGGTCTTTGAGGTTTGGTGAGCCTCCTTGAGGTTCTGTGCTTTCTCCATGTTCAAGATAATTGAGGACAGTGGTGGCTGGTGACTTTTGAGGATGGGGGAGCACTAGCCCCGCCCCTCAGATGGCTCCGCCCATTTTAATGTGTGTGTATGTATGTATATATATCTATATATATATAACTTATATTATCAAATTTGATTCATTCTCTTTGTATCCTTTATTGAAAGAGCATCAATATCTCACTGAGAGCTAGTTGAACATATTGGGTGAGCCAATGACATGAGGCATATATGTGCAGGCACTAAAAACTGCTCACACACACTAAAAAAAACTGCTCACACAAACACTGCACACACATCTTACACACCACAAACACTGCACGCACACACACACACCAAACACTGCTCACACACACCCACCAAACACCTCACACACTGCACACACACCTCACACCACAAACACTGCTCTCACACACAACAAACACTGCACACACACACGCCTCCCACACTGCACACACACACACCACAAACACTGTGCACACACACCTCACACACCACAAACACTGCGCACACACAAACCACACCGCCCCACATGGGCATCCACAGGAATATTTCCAGGGGGGTAGCAAAAAATAGCAAGCATGTCCTAATCAATGCAATAACTGAATTTGGGTATATATTGTATTGAACAGCTAATTTATTGTCTTTCACAGTCACTACAGAGTGGTTCATAATGGCTGCTTATATTATTATTAAAAGCTGAAAACCTGATAAATGTAGCATTTAAAATTAGTAATGTTTATAAAGATTCAATATTTTAAAGCTTAAACAGATAAATAATCCATCCTATTTCATTTACTCAAGTCTCTAAATTAAAAAGGATAATTTTAAATGAAGGGTCAGGGTAATGATGGTTATACTTATTTATAAGTATGAGACAATCTTATTTTTTACTTTAACAGGATCCCACTAACTTGTGTCACAAAATCAGAGCCACATTATATTATTTGCCATATACAGACTCACCCTGTCCTAACTGTAAGGTTACCTGATCTGCAGGCTGAACCTTAATCACAGCAGTTTGCTGATATATGACAGCCAGACAGGGCAGCAGCACCATGCAGGAGAGTACGGGAGAGGATGTTTGAGAAAGCCCTATTTTTTTTTTTGGAAAGTAGCAGGAACGGAGAAGCCAACATTCCAGAGGGAGTGATTTACGTTACACCAAGAGCACCGTTCTAGTAACATGAGCAGCAGGTCATATTAGCAGGCAAAACTTTTTTTTTTAAGTCTTAACCTCCCCACACAACACATGTACACAGCTGTGCAGTTCTCTACATCTTAGCAAGCTGAATGCCGCCTGATATACAAGAAGCATAGCTTGTCTTACGCTCATTCTATCTAGCACCGTGTGAACTGTGTTGCTGTAAACAATTATAGGTTTAGAGTAGAAATAAAAGGTATAAGTGGCAGCTATCACTAAATGAGCCATGTTAGTACAGAGTCTGGAGTAGCTGTACTGTGCATGGCGTATATACTGGCATTATGTCAGAACAGCAAAGAGTTTTATGACAGGCATTCAGGCTTCAGCTGAGCAGGAGGGAGACTCCGAGTGAGGTTAATAGGAGAGTGAGGGCTTACCGCATCTGAGATGTGCAGCGCCTGCCAGATACCTGTTGCCGCGGGTTCAGCACAACCAGCAACTTCCCAATCACTACTTCTATTTGAGCTCCTCTCAGCTCAACGACTATCTCCGCAATGAGATTTCGCGCCGTTGAGCTGGGAGGAGCTTGTCAAGCGTCATCACGTGACTGTGAGTGATGACGCTCTTCTGCGTCACTGGCTGCTGCCTGGCTCTCTCGTAACACCTCCCACCCCTCGCACAGGTTGAAGTGTGCGATCAGCAGACTATGGGGAGGCTGGGAGCTGCGCAGCAGCCACATTTAGCATGCGCACAGACACACTGCCATAGCTTAGCTATCGCACGTGCGGTTAGGGTTATTAGTAGTACTTAGTGCAGTGTATACAGCAGAGAGCAGAGTGAGAGTCACAGTGTAATAATAAAATGAAAATATTTTTTTGTAAACATTATTGAAAAAAATGTTTGTTAATTGTTTTCTTGGGGTCAAAAAAATATATAATTTTTTCAATAGGGGGCTATTGAAAAATTGTATTTTTTTTCTGTTTTTTTTTTTCTTTCTTCTGGGCTGCTGGGGGGGGGCACGTGCGAGTGTGCTCAAATGGAGGAGCCTCCACTGATTGAGGATGACTGGCAGCTTTTGGATAGCCTGTGCTGTGCCCACTATTAGTAGATGTTTAGCAGTCTGATGATTAGGGTTTTATATCTCTTTTCAGCTGCTTCTACTTGCCTGCAAGTATTCTATTTCAGAGTCATCCTGGTATTATTGTGGCGTGTGGTGTTGACTGTTGATTTCGATATTCTGAGTTGTGTTGTGACTTGAGGGCTCTGTCTTCAGTTGTCTTTTAGGGTGCGGTTTCACTGTATTTAGGAGAAGTTTTCTTCTTGGTTTCAGATTCCCGGTTTTAACCTTTTTGGTTTCTGTACGATCCGGGGTCTTGGCGTTGCCTGCCTTGTTTCTTAAGACCAATTTGTGTCTCTGTGGGCTTGTCTTGGGCTCGGGGTTCCTTGTTTTTATTTTGGAACTGGTTGCACCCTATTTAGGGGCCTTTCGGCAATCCTTATTTTTTCTTCCATGTCGTCTCCTTTTTTTGGGAGTTTTCGGGTAGTTGATCCCTTTCTCTAGTAAGGGGTGTGTTATTGGCGACCAACTGCTGGGCGGCGATGTCTCCTGGAGGCATATTGGCTCAGTGTATAATGTTTCTGCGGTCTCAAGCTAGGCTTATGGACTATCTGCGGATCAGTGTCCTTAGGGCTTTTCCTTTCAAAGTTTTCTTAGCTTCGGACGCAGCAGGGTTTTTTGGGATAAGGTTTGCAGGCCTGGTGCCCTCAGAATGGGCTGCCTTTTGTATATTCCCGTTTTGCATTCAGTGTCCTCTATAGCTTGGGTATTGTTTTCCCAAAAGTAATAAATGCAGCTGTGGACTCTTTCCATTTATGAAGAAACACATAAATTATGCTTACCTGATAAATTTTTCTTTTCTTCCACAGCTCCCCGCATGTGTTTTTTTCTGTGGGGAGTCTGTTATTCTTCTGGCACCTTTTCACCCTGATATTTCTCCTACTGTTCCTTGTTCCCTCTGCAGAATGACTGGGGGATGAGGGAAGTGGGGGAGGTATTTAAAGGAAAAGTCTAGGCCAAAATAAACTTTCATGATTCAGATAGAGCATGTAATTTTAAACAATTTTCCAATTTACTTTTATCACCAATTTTGCTTTGTTCTCTTGGTATTCTTAGTTGAAAGCTTAACCTAGGAGGTTCATATGCTAATTTCTTAGACCTTGAAGCCCACCTCTTTCAGATTGCATTTTAACAGTTTTTCACCACTAGAGGGTGTTAGTTCACATATTTCATATAGATAACACTGTGCTCGTGCACGAGAAGTTATCTGGGAGCAGGCACTGATTGGCTAGACTGCAAGTCTGTCAAAAGAACTGAAAAAAGGGGCAGTTTGCAGAGGCTTAGATACAAGATAATCACAGAGGTTAAAAGTATATTATTATAACTGGGCTAAAGACTATATATCGGTAACAAGACACAGCCTAACACATTTATCTATAGAGTACATAAAATCAGCAATAGCAAGCGATCCGCAAAAATATTTGCAAATAGTTAATAGTGACATCATTTTAAATCACAAATGCCATCAATCTAGGGCTAGGTGTAAATAACAAGCTTGGCACTGTATTATGCAAAGCATAGTCCCAAATCAACTGATTTAATATCAACAATCCAAATGATGACTCCTATTTTATTTCTAGGTTGCAAATAAGCCAGGTGTAGTTGTAAACTTAAAAACTATCTGTGCATCTTATTCTTTATAGTAGTGTCTATTACATGCAGTTATATGAAAATGAGTGTAAACTGTCCCTTTAAAGGCAGCTTGTTTTATAGGCAATGTTAATCTAAGCCTGCACAGATAGCATCAGTATCTGAGGAGTTAAACTACATTTTAACCCCATTTGCTGCTAAGCCATTTCATACTCCTGTGCTAAAACAGGCTTTACACTGTACTCCTTGAATATACCCATACAAACAATATCTAGTTTTATTCCTGCACATCATTTACATTCAGAAATTTAAAGGGACAGTCTACACTAAAATTGTTATTGTTTAAAAAGATAGATAATGCCTTTACTACCCATTCCGCAGCTTTGCACAACCAACATTGATATATTAATATACTTTAGAAACAGGCAGAAAGAGGTTTAAATGTTATAAACCATTAAAGACAGCCTCTTATCACATGCTTTTGTATTTGCTTTTCACAACAGGAGACTGCTAGTTCATGTGGGCCATATAGATAACATTGTGTTCATGCACGAGGAGTTATTTAAAGGGACATGAAACACCAAAATTTTCTTTCATGATTTAGAAAGAGCATGCAATTTTAAACAACTTTTTAATTTACTTATATTATCTAATTTGCTTAATTCTCTTGATATCCTTTGTTGAAAAGCATATCTAGATAGGCTCAGTAGCTGCTGATTGGTGGCTACACATAGATGCCTCGTGTGATTAGCTCACCTGTGTGCATTGCTATTTTTTCAACAAAGGATATGTAAACAATGAAGCAAATTGGATAATAGAAGTAAATTGCAATGTTGTTTAAAACTGTATTCTCTACCTGAATCATGAAAGAAAACTTTTGTGTTTAGTGTCCCTTTAAGATTAAGCACTAAATGCAAGTCCCCCTGTGATCAGGGGGCTGTCAGAAGATGTTTAGATACAAGTTAATCACAGGTAAAAAGTATATTAATATAACTGTGTCGGTTATGCAAAACTGGGGAATGGGTAATAAAGGGATTATCTATCTTTTAAAACAATACAAATTATATTGTAGACTGTCCCTTTAATGTAGCTGGTATGTCAAAAAAGAAATAGAGTTTTATTAACAGCCTATGTATCCTTTTATCAATTCTGAAATCAAACTCTTTATTATTTTACAAGTTCAGCTTCCCTAAAAACCAACATGTAGCATTTAATAGTTATGATTTCCAATACAATTTAACCCTTTTGCTGCTAAGCCATTTCCCCAGCCTAATGTTAAGCCAATTTTCAGCTTTTTTGCTACCTATATTTAAATACTATTGTAAGTCAAATTTCAGTGACTATTATATGTATTTTTTCCAGTAGGTCCAGCAAATTCAGAATATATAATTGCTGTATTCATATTTCATGCCATGGGAGATAGCGGTGTCAAAAACTGAAAACAAAATTTTATATATATATATATGGTAAATAACACATTACATTTATTTTTTTGTCAGTTTCTACTATATTGCATGTAGAAAATAAGTAGGAATAAAATAGACAATAATATGACATTTCATACACCAAATTCTTATTTACAAGAAGTCCATAGCCCTGCACAAACTCTCTTTGGATAGTAAAAAATAATATGAAAGAAACTCTACAAAACTTGTAGCAATAAATTATCGTGATTTTAGTTAAACCCTGACCTATTTGTATACTTTCCCAATTCTCTAATGTATTACTATACCGGAGATTTGTATTTACTTAAATATACAGGGAATGTACGAGACCTAAGAACAGCAGAATATGATAGTAGTGGTTATTGTTACGGTTATTACTATGGCAATAATTAAAGGCCCAGTCTACTCCAGAATTTTTTATTGTTTAAAAAAAAAAAAAGATAATCCCCTTATTACCCATTCCCCAGTTTTGCATAACCAACACGGTTGGTTACCTCTGTAATTACCTTGTATCTAAACCTCTGCAGACTGCCCTCTTATTTCAGTTCTTTTGACAGACTTCAATTTTAGCCAATCAGGGCCCTCTCATAAGTAACTCCCAAGGGCGTGAGCACAATGTTATCTATGGCACACGTGAACTTGCACTGTCTAGCTGTGAAAAATTGTCAAATGTATTGAGAAAAGACGGCCTTCAAGGCTTAGGTTTAGATTTCAACTAAGAATATCAAAAGAACAAAGCAAATTTGATGATAAAAGTGAATTGAAAAGTTGTGTAACATTGCATACCCTATCTGAACCATGAAAGTTTAATTTTGACTAGACTGTCCCTTTTAAAGGGTGGGAGCAGGGGCTGAACTACCATTGGTGCAGCAGTGGCAACAGAGCCCAAGTGCTGGGGGGCCATAGCAGCCAGTCTATATATAGGTGTGTGCAGAATGTTTACAATCCTAATGCAAGGGATCCTTTTATGAGTGCAGAATGTAGGACCATCTATCTATAGTATCTATATATCCTCAAAATTATTATACAGAGCAGCATTTATATTATTACTTTTGCTTACTACTTTGTGGGACCCACACTTTTTTTTTTTTAACCAGGGCCCTTTGTTGAGTAGGTCCGCTTCTGGGTAGCTGATTTCCCTGATTTTGGTACTTATATGAGGCTGCATCTGTTTTAGATGAATGTTGGATTGTAAACCATGGAATGCCATTTCTTTAACGCTTACCTGCTAATTTAAGCTAGTGATGTGAATATATATGAGCATATAAACTAGCAATTGCCAGTTGTAAGTGGGGAATACCATCTTTCATATGGAGGGGGGGTGTTTTGTGTCTGTGTGTATGGTATATGCTGTGTTTTGGGGTGGGGACTTCTTAAGAAGATTCCCTCCATACAATAATTATATGTGGTGTTTGTACTGAAGAAATGACCATAAGCAGTCAGCAGCTACGAATGCCCTGATACTGTGCTTGGTGTCGGCAGAGGGCACCAATCCTGTAAATTTTAAGTTGAAACATTTGATGTTATTAACCCTTTGAGTGCTAATTTCCTACTCTGGTGCTAATGACGGCTCAGAGCCGTCACTAGCACTCTCCCACCTTGAGGAAGATCTGGGGGCTCCCACCCACTCCTACCCCGGATATCGTGCCTGTAGAGTGAAAGGCTTCGCCGGGGCTTCCCGTTTTGCATGGTGACGTCACGCGCAATAACGTGATGTTGTGACCACGCAACTTTTATTTATAATTAACAATGTTAAGTATAGGAGCAGGGGGCATGCTGCTTTGAAGCCTGTATCTCAGGCATCTAAGCAGCTACAGACCCCCAAGACCCAAGTAATCGCCTAACCTTTCCAACAGTGTAAGTATTGGGGGTCTGAAGAAAAAAAAAAGTTAAAAAAAATTTGTTAAAAAATTTAAATAATAAAAAAAAAAATTAAAAAAAATCTTAGCACTCAAAGGGGGGACATGAAACAAAAAAAATGTAATGATTCAGATAGAGCATACATTTGTAAACAACTTTCCAATTTACCAATTTGAAGTAGCTGCAATGCACTATGGGAGCTAGCTGAACACATCAGTATGCTAATTACAAGAGGCATATATGTGCAGCCACCAATCAGCTGCTAGTTCCCAGCACCTGAGTCAACCTAGGTATACTTTTCAACAAAAGATACCAAGATAACAAAGCAAATTAGATAAAATAAGTCAATTCAAAATTTGTTTAAAATGGTATGCTCTGACTCACAAAAGAAAAACTATGGGTTTCATGTCCCTTTAAGCCTTTTCTGCAATGATAAATGCACTTTAAAAATACTCTTCAAATCCTTTAACCCTTAACGACCAAGAGTAATTTACATCTCAGAGACCAACGTTTAAGCTTTATTGTATTATTTATTGTATTTATGACTGCCTCCCTTATTGGTTTAGCTTAGCTACAAAGGCGTCGCACAACTTGCCTTTGAGCCACTTTCGCTCCCTGCAGATGCCACAGATCTGTAGTCTGAACATGTGTACTAACATTACTGTCCTAACTGTAAATGAAATCATGTGGCATTAACAGTTTCCTTATGTTGCAAAATTCTTTTCATTGCTCTTGCAGCAAAACCAGCCAGTGCTGATGTGTTGCAGAATTTAAGCCCACAATGCATCACAAGAAATTGACATACAGCTTAGTAATGTTGGAACAGTTTCAGATAACATCATTTATTATTGACTTTGCTATAAATGAAATCTTTGCACCCACGTAACATACAGGTCAGGGTTTAGAGGATGTGTTTGTGGGTAAACTTTTGACCCACCCAGTGCACGTACTTTGTACAGTGTCTACACAATGAGGTAATTTCTACACTTCCTGCCTCCCACATTATTGTCCCTTTAAAAGAATAAAACTAAAAACACAAAGCAAAACAATTATGTTTTAATAAAAAAATATTACTGTAAAATCCATAAGTGTGTGTGTGTACATTGCAATATTCTACGACTTATAAATGTTACTTAAAGGGACATTATACACATTTTATCTTTGTATAAATGTTTTGTAGATCTATTTGTATAGCCCATAAAGTTTTTTTGTTTTTTTTTAAATGTACAGTTTTGCTTATTTTTAAAAAAACATTGCTCTGATTTTCAGACTCCTAACCAAGCCCCAAAGTTTTAGGAGAATACAGTCAGCTACCTTCTCCAGCTTGCTCCTGTTTGCATAAAGGGTCTTTTCATATGCAAAGGGTGGGGGAGGGTCTTATTTCCCACTTGCAGTGGGCTTTCCAGCTACCTTTTCAACAGAGCTAAAATGGGAGCTCCTAAGTACGCCTTTAAACCATTTTATAATGGATTTTGATATCAGTATCTGTGCATCTTATTCTTTATAGTAGTGTCTATTACATGCAGTTATATGAAAATTGGTGTATACTGTCCCTTTAAGATATACAATTTACAAATAAATTGCATAATGTAACATTAATTGATTCAATGCAACAAACATTGAATCATTTTAATATTAGGTAATTTTAGCTTTGAAGGAAAAGTGCTGCATGTCCCTTTTTAAACGGATCAGCTGCTATTTATTTGAAAGAAAAAATATTAAGGGGGCTACACACACACAAACATACACAGTATGTGTGTGTATGTGTATATATATATATATATATATATATATATATATATATATATATATATATATATATATATATATATATATATATATATATATATATATATATATATATATATATATGATTTTAATTTCAGTTTTTTATCCCCCTCCATAATTTTAATGAATTTTTATGTATATATTTTATTTATATATACTGTATATGTATGTCGACCAGTAGATGTGGCAAGGGTTAAATTCTTAAATAAAGAAATTAAAAAATTTGAATCAGAAAAACAATCTATTCATTTGAAGTTCAGACTAAGTGCTATTGCATTGTCTTGTTATCTTGCATTTGTTGATTATGCAAATCTACTGTTGACTTACTCTTATGAATCAGAACAGTTATTATGGCCCTTTAAAGGTATATGAAACCCAACATTTTTCTATCATGGTTCAGATGTAGCATGTGATTTTAAACAACTTTCTAATTTACTTTTAGCAATTTTTCTTCATTTTTTTTATTATAATATTTTGTTGAAAAGCAGGGATGTAAGCTTAGGAGCTGGCTCATTTCTGGAGCACTATATGGCAGCGGTTTTGCAAGATTGTTATCCATTTGCAAGAGCACTAGATGGCAGCACTATTTCCTGCCATGTAGTGATCCAGATGCCTACCTAGGTATCTTCAACACAGAATATCACGGGAAAGAAGCAAATTTGATAATAGAATTAAATTGGAAACTTTTTTTTTTAAAATGGTCTGCTCTGTCTGAATCACAAAAGTAAATGTTTTGGGTTTTGGAAAGCAATACAAAGTAACCATGCTCAATAGTGATAACCAAGTGTTTTTTTTAACTTTTGTTAAACATTGCATGTTAGTCTTTAAGGTTTGCAGTTTTGTTAATTTGTTAGGTTAGCGTCCTCTTTATTCAATGTAACATTTGAAAAACGTAATATTTGAACTTAGAAATGAAAGTCAAAATTATACTTTAGTAATTCAGAAAGCGCGTACAATTTTGAGACACGAGAAGTTAGTTGAAATGCACACAGGGAGCGAGGTGATTGGTGGCTACATTCTTGTGATTGGTTCACTAGATGTGATCAGCTAGCTCCCAGTGGTACATTGCTGCTGTGGAGCTGACTTTATCTATGTGTTTAAACCCCATTTGCAGGAGTTTTATGCAAGCAATAGAGGAGAAATAAAATGTTCTAAAATATAGTATAATTTTCTTTTTGTATTATGTTCCTTTACTAAACAAAAGCTTGCAAACCATTGAATTCTAGCATTTATAATTACAGTATAAGGTCACTTTAATGGATGCTTCTGTGACAACAGTAGTTTGTAGATGCACTTTAGATTTTGTATTTTAAATGTTTGTTATTTAGTAGCATTCTTTAGAAGATCAGCATTATCAGCAAGTAATAAAACATTTATAGAAGAGAAGAATACGTCTCATACAGTCAAGGTTAAACGGTACATGAGCACATTTCTGTTTTGAATAAAAATATTTTGCAATACGATTGTATTCATTTTTACTAAGAACATTATTACTATCCCTGTTTTGATCATAGCTTGACCTGTGCTCAGATGCACAAAGCATATTTACATATGTACCTGCACTCAAAGACTGCATTTGTTCAAAGGGGGGGGGGGGAATGTTTTGCTTCTGGGATGAATTAATTTGTGCCACTACCAATAGAATACAAGCCACTGGTGGCTCTCTAATAAGGCTCAATGCATGAGGGTTCACATAGCATATGTAGATATGCTCCATACACCTGTATCCAGTAAAAACTGTCACTGAAAAAGTATCAAAAATGCTTCAATTCAGAATTGAAATGCATTTGGACTGTTTTGTTCCTTTAGAGCAAACAATGTATTTTGTTTAGTTTTGACTTGTCCCTAAAAATAATTGTATACGCAATATCTGTGCCTTATGCAAACTTATGTACAGGAAATTTGTAGTGATATTGGTAAAGTTTGGCATTATCTAACTGCTCTCCGGTAGGAGCCGGCTCAGGAAATGACTAAAACTCCATGACCCAGTTTAATGGGAAACCGGGCCTCACCCAGTATCAGACAATTGTACAAGCACCTTACACAGTCAAACCGGCTCACCCCGTTGTATAAAGAGGGTGTTGGTTACGAGCAATCTTCACAGTGTTTGCCACTCAGTGCATCGTAGATCAATGCTGTGTCTATGCATGAAAATAGTCTGTGCCGATCAATGAAATGTGGGACGGCATTTCAAATAACATTATAAGTATTTGTTTTTGTAATTTTATTTGTATTAGCTGGGTCTGACAGGGCTTCTGCAAAGCAAACTAGAGCATCTAAATACACTTTTTATATGGTCTCCATAGAAACAGAATAATTCTAATGAGTACAAAATGTTCTGTGTGTTTATTTCATTTTTTGCTACGTATTATAATAGGCAAGGTGCCCTAGGTTAGTGCTTTAGCAAAACGTTTTTTTTGCTGGCAGGAGGAGCTTCTCACATATTAAAGAAAGTTAGATGGCCCCCCAAAAGTAGCCTAATTTTTAACCATACAAATCTGTACAAAATGCCTTATGCTACTACAGTGCCCAACAAAATATCTACCCGTGTCAGAATGTGGCAAGGATCCAAGACAATCTCTCTGACTGGTGCTTTATATCAGTGCTTGTCATATTTATATGGCACCTCAAGTCACAACAATCAAATGCTTAGATTGATTAGATCATTTTATTATTACACAAATGTCCCCTACAAAGGGGTTAAACGCCTGTATAGGCATGTGGTGATCATGGCTTGGTGATTGGTTGCCATGGGTGTATGCTATTCCTGATTGGCTCACTAGTAGTGGCAATGCATTGCAGCTCCGGTTATGAACGCTTTTGCAGGGGTTAAAGATATAATTATAAGTGAGAAAATGTTTTAGGTAGCAGACACGTCTCTCTATATTTTATCTTAATTTATATAATCTCTCTAGATTTGTATATAATAATAAAAAAATGGCAAATGTAAAATTTGTAAAACACAATATTATCACCTTTTGCTACTAATCAGTGTGTGGCGGTTTCCAGTATACTTTGACTAATTTGACTCTTAAAGGGACATGACACCCAACATTTTTTCTTTAATCTAAAATAGTGTATTTAAAAAAAACAAAAAAAAACAAAAAAAAAAACCATTTATTTTGTTTCTTTGAAAAAGAAAAACCCACTAGGCTTGCTGAGGCTTGTCCTTGTCCGCCAATGGATCTATAGGAGACATTCCTATAAGCCTATGAACAGCTCATTCTTGTATACCACTTGTACTTAATTTGCATTTCTTATTTTAATATTTATTTAAATCAGGACTCTACAAACCCCTTGGCTTCATTTTTTTTTTGGGGGGGGGGGTTATTCTAGATATAGCTATATACAAATACCAGTCTAACTCCTTAATATTCTTACTAGATTCTAAATTTCAAACACATTTGTCAACCCCTGATTTAAAGGGACACTCAAGTCAAAATTAATCTTTCGTGATTCAGATAGAGCATGCAATTTTAAACAACTTTCCAATTTATACTTTAGTTGACAAAATGTGCTCAGTTTTTTTTTTTTTATAAATATAATTTGAGTCACAGCTCCTACTGAGCATGTGTAAGAATTCATAGCATATATGTATATGCATTTGTGATTAGCTGATGGCTGTCACATGATACAGAAGGAGTAGAAATAGACATTTGTTTGAAATTATTCTAAACTTCAAATGAGTAGTAAAAAAAATTTCGGACAAAGTGCTATTGCATTGTCTTTTTATCATGCGTTTGTCGATTATGATAATCTACTCTACTCTAATGGTCCTTTCAATAATGTAGAGCTTGGCAAAAATAAGGAGTTGGGGAGACCATTGTTTGTATATTATTATTTCAGGCTCCTAGCTTTTATATTAATTTAACATATCTATATAAAGGCATCAAGTATCAGAAATCTGCATTTGTAGTTCTACAACAACAAAGCTTTTTCTTTAGATTACATTAAAAAGGAAAGAAAATACTTATTAAAAGGAAGTTATAAATTGCGGTGATTGTACCCTGTTATTAAAAAAAATAGGGTGCTTGGTTCTGGCTACCTGATTCACAAATGGCTTACAATTCTAAGAATGCATTGAGTTTTTGACTGTTGTGCTTATATCTATCACATGCTCGGTCAGGGATGTCTGTCAGTGCTGTATTAGAGCACATTATGGAGCGACCTTGTTATTGTGGAAATGATGTGCAAAGACAGAAATCCTAAGTCCTGGAATTTGTCAAGGCATGAATCAATTTAATTCTGTGATCAAATTTATTTTGTTCACTTGGTATCTTTAGTTGAAAAACATATCTAGGTAGACTCAGGAGCAGTAATCCTCTACTGGGAGCTAGCTGCTGGCCACACACATATATACCTTTATCATTGGCTCACCAGATGTGTTCAGCTAGATCCCAGTAGTGCATTGCTGCTCTGGAGTTGACTTTAACTGTGCTGCAATCCTGCAAAAGGATTATATACAAACAATAGTACAATAATATAATGTTATGTAGAGCATAGTTTTTGTACTTTGTATGTCCCTTTAAAGGGATAGAAATGTCAAAACTTAAATGGAAGCATTTTTGCAATACACTTCCCTTAGCAAAAATGCTTCTAGTAAAGTTATTACTGATTTTTAGTGGCATATACACATATGCTGTGAGGCCCCAATCACTGGTATCTAAGTTCAGAGAGCTGCTGGTGGTTTGTACTGTGCCTGTGAAGACTTAATTTGTGTCCTATAAGCCACTGCTGACCCCCAAGGCAAAACATGCTGTGATCTGAGATGTCATTGCAGAAAATTCAGCATATGTGCAGAAAGTGCTTTAACTTTGCTGTACTGTTCGACATCAGGCTGTTTTTTTTTTCAAACAGCGCTGTGCTCTGACTGCACTGTATACGTTTTCCTTAATACAGTGCAGCCAGCGTGATGTGCTGTTTGAAGATAGCAGTCAAATTGGGGCAGCGTATTGATTGGGATTTTTCAACCCCACCCTTAGTCTTTTGCAGTCTGCAAAGCTGTGACTACTGAATGCAAGATGTTCTTGTTAACAATGCACCTTTTTATCACTATATTTCACCTTATAATTATATGCTGTTAGACCAAGAGCAAAGGAAACCCATTTATTCAAGAGACATTTTAAAAACTTAAAATGTATTTTTTTTCCTCTGCAGCTAATTTTGCAATGCAATTTTCAGCTGCTGCAATATATTATAAAACTTTAAGAAAATGAGTTATTCTCCAGTTAACCAACAAGTAATTTAGTTGGTTCTCTAGTGTAACTGCCTAATTGAATTTCAAAATGACCTGCAGAAAAAAAATGTCACTAAAAAAATCTCATTGCAGAAAGTGAAAAAAAGTTCTACTTCTAGGCTGCTGACTCTGAGTAGTGTTTGAATACTGGTGCACAAGCTCTCACAGCATATGTGAATATGCTGCCGAAACAGTAATTACTTTTACTAGAAGTATTGTTTTTGCTAATGGAAGTAAATTGCAAAAATGCTTCTCTTTTAAAATTGAAATGTACCCCTGCCCATTTACATTTTTACTTTTGTATCCCTTTAAAGATACAAAAAAAACCTTATTTATTTTACTGTGGGTTTAAAATGGAGTTTCTAAAGGTAATAATTCTTATCAGCTTGAAAACACCAACTTTGCTCATTTGGAAATCACTAAAAGCGATGCTGAACCATTAGTAATGTTTTATTGTCCCTTGATTGGCTGTGAGCTTGCCTGCAGCCAGTCTAGTGCCTATACAAGAATACTGCATGGAAGCTGGCATCTGAAGTGAAGTGGAAAGCACAGGAGGCATTTGGATTCCTTAAAGGTACACTTAAAGGAACACTAAACCCAACATTTTACTTTCATGATTCAGATAGAGAATACAATTTTGAACAGCATTCCAATTTACTTCCATTATCTAATTTGCTTCATTTTTAAAATATCCTTTGTTGAAGAATTAGCAATGCACATGGGTGGGTCAATCACACGAGGCATCTATGTGCAGCCACCAATCAGCAGCTACTGAGCATATGCTTTTCAGCAAAGCATATGCTTTTCAGCAAAGGATATCAAGAGAATGAAGCAAATTAGACAATAGAAGTTAATTAGAAAGTTGTTTAAAATAGCACGTTCTTTCTAAATCATGAAAGAAAAAAATTGAGTTTCGTGCCCCTTTAAGTCAAAATAAACTTTTATGATTCAGCTAGAGTATGCAGTTTTAAGACACTTTCCAATTTACTTCCATTATCACATTTTGTAGATTTTTTTCTTCTTAAATGGAAAGAGTCCACAGCTGCATTCATTACTTTTGGGAAATAAGAACCTGGCCACCAGGAGGAGGCAAAGACACCCCAGCCAAAGGCTTAAATACTCCTCCCACTCCCCTCATCCCCCAGTCATTCTTTGCCTTTCGTCCCAGGAGGTTGGCAGACGTTAGAATTTTTTTGTTTTTTGTCTCTTATGGGCCGTAGTACTCTTCGGTATGGGACAGGAGTTTTAAGTAGTGCTGTCAGTCTCTCAGTGAGGGCTTGGATGAAAGAGTCCGGAGATGCAGGGGGAGTTCTTCTGCGAAACCATCCCGACTCATATTAACAGCTCCTTAAGCAATCATCGTTGACGAGTTTCGCTGCCTGCTTATATTCTTTCAAGTCCATGTCAGGAGCGACGCTACTAACCTGTCACACTTGAAGGGCCGTGTTCCTGTTCCACGGCGTTGATTCTGGTAAGATCGTTTCATTATATATATGTGATAACGCAAGAAGACAGGGTCACAGTGTGACTCCTTTTATCTGTATAGAATCTAGGGTAATTCCCTCGGAAGGGAGTTATGGAACAGGGGGGATTGTAATATACATTAGGGCTGCAACTAACGATTATTTTCATAATCGATTAATCGGCCGATAATTTTTTCGATTAATCGACTAATCGGATAAAAAGAGAATCAATAATAGTTTTCTATGTTTTAAATAAAATCCACATAATGAGTGTTACAAATATAAACTTCAGACTAAAACTTTACATTAACACAACTGTTTCTTCAATTTTTAAGCAGCAGAGCACAGTTTTATAATGAAACAAAACAAAACCACAAACTGTTTGAAAAGAGGTAGAACTAGAAAGAGTTAGACTATCACTTAATAACATTCTGTTATTCACTCTTTCAGAAACTTTGCATTGAAATGCAAAAATCTCAACATGTCCACATGCTTCTGGCTAAGTCTGGTTTTCTGTTTGCAGCTATAATTCCTGCAGCAGAGAAAAGGCTGTTGAGGTGTATAAGTAGGGTTTTGCCAATTTCACCAAAGTGGGATATTTATCTTTGTTAGCTCTTCACCAATGCTAAGTGTTTTGTACCTTGGCAAGGGGCCTCTCAATAAAGTAACCCTTGACTTCATTCTAACATAAAAATATCTTGAATATCTATATGCAATGGTAAATAACCAGCTATATAAGGTTAGGGGAAATATCTAGTCCACTCTAAAAATAACGGATATATACTTATAAAGGTTGAATCTGGTACATATTATCACAATTTATTAAAAATATAAAAAAACAATGAAAAACAAAATAAAAAGCGCTAAGGACTGTATATCAATAACAGGACAAAGCCTTACACATTTATACAGTACATATAATCAGCAATAGCAAGCAATACGCTAATAATTGTGCAAACAGTTAATAGTGCACATCAATTTAAATTACACCTTGACCCTAGATTGATGGGAGTTAACAACAAGCTTCGCACTATATCATGAAAAGCATAGTTCCAAATCAACAAATTTAATATAAACAATCCAAATTATGACTATTATATCTGGGTTGCACATAAGCATGGGGTAGTTGTAAACGTATACTGTCCTGAAAAAGTGAAAAGTAGACGTCTGTAGACGTCCTTTAGGCTAAGGACCTAACTACACAATACCATATGCAGGAGTTCATTGGAGTGAAGCAGCTGGTGTTGTGCACAGACCAACTAATTGCAAACCAACTAATCGATTAATCGATTATGAGATTCGTTGACAACTATTTTCATAATCGATTATGACGATTAGTTGTTTCAGCTCTAATATACATAATAATGTGTATTGTGTTTTTTGTTGCACTTATGTGAGATGAGGCTCTGTCAATGTGGAACAGTTAGAGAGAGTTTGAGGCAGGCTTTTTGGCGCGTTTCTCGCTCAGTGCAGAGGCGGTCCTGCATGGCATTCCATGCGACAGGGTGTGGCCTCGTAACTTCCTCTTTCTCGAGCTGTGTTCGGAGGAGACGAAAGCTGTTTCTTGTAGTCCGGGTCATAGGAGGTGGCGAGTGCCCCGGCTTTCTTCTCTCAAGTCCATGGCAGAGGCGATGCTACTATTCGTCACACTTGAAAGGCTGTGTTCCTGTTCCACGGCGTTGATTCCGATAAGATTGTTTCATTTTACTTTATCGTCAATGTACTGTAATGTGAATGTTTTCCCAAGAGGTAACACACCTTTGCGGGAACTATATAACATAAGGGTCTCAGTGAGTCTCTGTTAGTATCTTGGAATCGAGGGTTAATATCTCCTGAGGGGGGTTATTGAACAGTTTATAATCACGTTTGTTATGTGATTCAACCAGCTTATGTGTGATGTTTATGGGCTCGTGGTTGGAACTTTGAGGCCTTTGGAAGTGACGCAGCCTTTAGGTTGGCACACTTTTTTGACTGTTCGGTTCACTTTGGGTTCGGGCGTGATTTCGTTCCGTTCCAAATTTCTGCATTCCTGATCATATGGGAAGGAGATATTCTAGTCCACAGGGGTCTGGTCATAGGAGATGGTGCCCCAGCCATTTTGGGTGTCAGGTGCCGTTTTTGTTTTCATACTTTAGTCCATATTGATATTTCCTCTATCCAGTTATGGAGGATTCTGATGCTAAGACTGTGTGCTAATTTCAGATTCAGTTACAGAGGATTCTGATACCGAAACTATTTTGATTTCAGATTATGTGTCCGGCGACGAATTCAGATTGGCCTCGTTGACACATGTCAACCAGTTTTGTTCCGTATGCCATTTAAGTACACCTTGTTCCTCGGGCCCGGGGAATCAAGGGGACTGCTGAGCCATCCGGCTCTGGGTGTCCTGTCCTCCGAGAGGCGAGTTCCCTACCAATTCATACTTCTACACATGCGGGTAACCCAGTTTCTGATTCCTCCATGCAGGTTGGCGTGTTCCCCCCCCCGGAGGTTGCAGCACGTTTTCGGTGCCACACAATGTTGGCGATTGTTCATCTGCAGAGTCCAGACGTTTCTTTGAGAATGTGCTTGTGCCCTATTGTCCCGGGCCTTCCACCTTGGGATGGGCCTCTACAGTTCCCCGTGGGTGTTACTGTCCCTGAGTGTTGTGCCTTTCGTTACAGGATTGTGCGCCTTTGCGTATTGATCAGACATGTTTTTCGATTATTGAATGACCCTATCGTTAACAGATACGGGGATTTTCAGTCTGCTAATTCGAATGGTGCACCTCATTAGACATGTGGAGATGAAGTAATCTCCTGATTGTCACTTGTTTGAGATCTTTCCCAGTTTTTGAAAGATAGGGCTCCGTTTGGCTGGTCCTGCGGGTAGACCTGTGTCTTTTTGGGAGTTAACCTCCGGGTTGCCTTATATTTTATTTATATCCGATGGAATGTCTTATTTGTTTTTGTTTCCTTCGGGATCCATTTGGGTTTGATACTCTTTATTACTTCTTTGGAAGTTGTTTTAGACATGTTAAAAATGTCTGTTTTCAGTTTTTTCTCCTATGAGGGAGGATTTTTGCAACTTCAGGTTAGGACCCTAGGTGCAGGCTGGTCCTGTCGGGTTTGTTCGGTCTTGCGGCTTTTCAGACACGTGGCGCTGTTCTGCTCGGCTGGTTCGGTAGAAGCCCGAGTACTCAGGTTATCATTGTTCAACTAAGCATTCGAGAGGACCTTGTGGGTTCGTGAGGCGGGAAGGATTGTTTCAGTCCTTAAAGCCTTCAGTCATAGATGGACGGGCAGGGGAGTTTTTCTGCTGCGTCGTCATATCTGATTTAATCAGAACTTAGAGTTTTCCTCCCCCATGTGGTGGAGGGTTGGAGGGCTTAACGCCCCTTACCGCATTTGATCGGTTTGGCCTTCATTTTTAGGCCTCTGGATTTGTCCTTTTGGGCTTGATCCAACAGCTTGTACAGGATAGCTGTCTAGCATGCGGAAGGTTTTCAGTTTGAAACCAGTTGCAGCTCTTGACACCTTGCAGGTGTATGCGTAAGCTGTTTATAGTGTATTTAGATACATCTCTTACTCTTTGACATTTACTGTTTGTCTGAGTTATAAGAGACCTTTGGGTCTTCTCCCATTGTCTCCGGGTGAGTTGGATCTTCTTTTAGGGATCTGTGTTACCTGGTGTTGTTTGTTCCCTGCGGGGACTTTGTTTAGCTCAGGGTTTTCCGGAGCTGGGTAGGCTTAGTGCCTTTCTCTTCCTTGTGTCCTCTGCTTGTGCGGAAGTGATAGGGAGACTAGTCCTGCTAGTAGAATTTTTATGACCTTGAGGTGTCCCTTGGTTGTCCTGAGACTCTGAGAAGTATCTTCATACAACTTCTAGCCTTGCTCCTTGGAGCGTTGGACTTTAGCTAGGGGTGGTTCCTTCCTTTGGTCGGGGCCTTCGAGTTCTCTGCTATCCGGATTCTCTTGATATGCATCCATATCCCTTGTGTCTGGCATTTTGGCCAGCTGGGGTGTTTAGTTCTAGGGTAAGGTTTGCCTGAACTATTAGGTGCCCGGACCTGTTTTTCTCCCTGAAACTTAACGGTTGCTGTAGCTTCTCTTGGCCTTCCTCCTGACCCAGTCTTGGTGGTTTAGGAGTCTTGGATCTCAGGGCTGGTCGGGGTGTTCCACGGTAGTGGGAACTTGGGCTATGTCCTTGGTCAATCTACCTAACCTGGTCATGGTTGGCCAGGTTTTCAGAGTATTTTTTACTCTTTGCCACAAAATAACCCATGTCATCTGGTGGTTAGCTGTGTGGCTTTGCGCCTCTAGGGTTGTTGGTTCATATCCCGCTGCTGGCGCTGGATGTCCAATTTCTGGTGCGCCTTAGGGTTGCATTCCCCTGGTCAGCTTGCCAGGGTCCCTGTGGATTCCCTGCTCTGCAGGCAAATGGGTTGGCTGTGCCTCTGCTTGAGGTTTTGTGTTCCCCTTTTTAGGGACCTGTGTGTAGGTCCGGCGACTTAGGTTGCCTGTAGCGTGCCTTCTGTCTGGGGGTTGCTTTTGCTGTTTGTTTCTTGCTTGACTGCTTCTTCCTTCTCGCAAGTACCCTCTGTGTCGTCATGTTATAGACTCTGTGTTCTCAAACTTGGGGTTTTTCTCCTGGGTGTATTACACACTTTTCATGGCGAATGCTTTGGTATTCTATGGTCAGACACTGGAAGAACTTTGCCTCTTCAGTTGTATTCTGTGCTTGCAGGATGTTGGAGAGACCTCTTTTCTGTCTCTGTGCCCGGTCTTATCCCGGGTTTCGCTTGATATAGGCGTGGCCTCCCCCCTGTTTGAGCCCCTTTGGGTCTCTGTGAGCTGGGCTCATTCTTGGAGGTGTTCTTTTTTGTATTAGGGTGCCTTTCGTTTTCCTTGGTACTCCTTTGCCTTGTCCCCTTGAGGGTTTCGGCTGGTGTCTCCATTTGTGGGGGACCGTCTGTTGGGCGACGGTGTCTCCTGGAGGAATGTTGGCTCAGTCGAGTCCGTTTGCGTTTTTTTATTGGGTAGAGGTTCAGGCCTGGTGCCCTCAGTAAGGGCTGCCTATTGTACCCTCCCGTCTTGGCATTTAGTGTCCTCTATAGCTTGCTTGGGTATTGTTTTCCCAAAAGTAATGAATGCAGCTGTGGACTCTTTCCATTTAAGTAGAAAAACATAAATTATGCTTGCCTGATAATTTCCTTTTCTTCTGATGGAAAGACTCCACAGCTCCCCGCCCGTAATTTTATTATTCTTCTGACACCTTTCACCCTGATATTTCTTCTACTGTTCCTTGTTTCTCGGCAGAATGACTGGGGGATGAGGTAAGTGGGAGGAGTATTTAAGCCTTTGGCTGGGTGTCTTTACCTCCTCCTGGTGGCCAGGTTCTTAATTCCCAAAAGTAATAAATGCAGCTGTGGACTCTTTCCATCAGAAGAAAAGGAATTTATCAGGTAAGCATAATGTATGTTTTTTTTATTTATTTTATATTCACCCTTTCTGGGGAACATGATCTTACTGAGCATGTGCACAAGCTCATAGGGTGCATGTACATATACTAGTCTGCAATTGGCTGAAGTTTGTCACATGATACAGAGGGCTGGAAAATGGGAGAGAGAATAAATTTGTCAGAAAAAAATCTGCTTTATTTGAAATTCAGAGTAGGTGTGAAATCATTGTCTTTTCATTATGCACTTGGTAATTATGCAATTCTACTGCATTGAGTGGTCCTTTTACGTGTTTCTTAGAAGCTCTAATCATGTTTTTAAGGTAGGATACGTATTTTCTATCTTCCGAAAAAACATGTAATTTAGATCCCCAGTAAGCAAAATCGAGACTCCTCATGTAGTACCCATATGGGAAGCTCCTATTGAAAATAACATGGAGCACCCAAATGTTCTATCATCATTGTACAAGAACCCACTGTGACCTGGGATTTTAAATATAGTCAGCATACATTTTATTCTGCAGTACAGACCGTACTGAGTCTCATTCCCTTAATTGATTTTATTTTATCCAGATAATTAGGAACTGTACTGCACTTTTGAATCAGTTTGTTTGAATAAGGATTTAAAGGGACAGTCTAGTCCAAAACAAACTTTCATTAATCAGATAGGGCATGTCATTTTAATCAATTTTCAAATTTACATCTATCACCAATTTTGCTTTGTTTTCTTGGTATTCTTAGTTGAAAGCTAAACCTAAGAGGTTCATATGCTAATTTCTAAGCCTTTGAAGGCCGCCTCTCATCGCAGGGCATTTTGACAGTTTTTCACTACTAGAGGGAGTTAGTTCATGTGTTGCATATAGATAACACTGTGCTCATGCATGTGGAGCTCCTAGGAGCCAGCACTGATTAGCGAAAATGCAAGTCTGTCAGAACAACTGAGATAAGCAGGCAGTTTGCAGAGGCTTAGATACAAGATAATCACAGAGGTAAAAAGTGTATTTATATAACGGTGTTGGTTGTGCAAAACTAGGGAATGAGTAATAAAGGGATTTATCTATCTTTTAAAACAAATATTCTCGTGTAGACTGTCCCTTTATATCATGCTTTAATTGTGAATGAATTCAGCTCACGAATGCTTCATTAATTTTACATGAGCTTTGAAGATTATGAGAACACCAAAATAAGCTATGAGCTCATTGTCATGTGTGAACGCTGCTGTCTTTTGTACCTTCAAAACTACATTTCACAGTTGTCCTGTGAGAGACCTTTTTATTTCATAGCACTATATG
Organism: Bombina bombina; assembly: GCF_027579735.1. Taxonomy (NCBI): domain Eukaryota; kingdom Metazoa; phylum Chordata; class Amphibia; order Anura; family Bombinatoridae; genus Bombina; species Bombina bombina. Next base: position 193,063,827 of record NC_069499.1, read on the forward strand.
AAGTCTAGAAATATTCCAATTCTCTTGCAGTGCAGCAATTTTCCTGCAGTGCTCTGTCATTCTCTCTGAACACTAATGGGCTCTGTTTTATGTGGCCCCCAATTCCTCTAGTGTCTTATGACACTTTTTATTAGACGTGGTACAATTTTTAGTGATTCATTAGTGAAGCAAATCCCGAAAATAGCAACAGTTTGGTGAATTTGCTTTGTTCCTGCACTGCATTTATTAGAACAAAAGTGCATACTTGTGCAAATACAGCTGTTAGTGTGCTGCACTTTCTTTTTAAATATATATATATATATATATATATATATATATATATATATATATATCTGTTGCTGAAATAAGGCAAATACTAGCACAAATTGTGGCCTTTTTCATGATTCCTTTCATTAATGAATTACTAAGTTGACATTTTTGCACATCTACCTTTTTACGCCATATTTAGACAAAAAGAAAACTCTTTAAACTCAATGATTACTTGTAAAGAATTAGATTTTAAGGGGTAGAGAGTATTGGAGGTGGAGAGCAGGTGTTATATTGGGTAAAATAGAATGTTTGTCTTGTATTTACAAAATAGGATATTGTTAAATATATTTCCTGTTTCAGAGTGAACAGACACCTACTGCTGTTTTAAAGACTTTATTGCCAGCAAATTACACAATATATCATTTTCAAGTTAGAAATAGATTTAAAACAAGCAGTATATCAAAATGTGTCAGACCAATAGACTGCCTATGTTTCAAGAATTTATGGTACTGTTCAAAACAATCTGTTCTAAATGCAGAATAGCAAATATGCTATTCTATGTTCATTTGCGCAGAAAGCTGTAATGAAAGTGTAGCGTATCATATCTGATGGTTTCAGTTTTCTTTAAATTAATAAATGGTCTCTCCACCTGTTCTTATGCAGCTGAGATGAGTGTGAGCTTACTGAATTAGCTGCATAGAGTAATATAGAAACTGATGAAGCTTGAGAGACAGCTTAGTGAATTTTGTCCTATAGCTGCTTCCTCATAAGAGTAACCCCTTTTCTAAAGAGGGCTGCAGTACATTTATATGCAGCAGTATAGAAGTCTGGAATCCCAGGTGGGACAAAAATAGATATCTTGTTATCTTGCTATATTGGCTACAATCCCAAATTAAAATTAAAAAAAATAGTTTTCTATGCATCATTTAAAGTATGATACATAAATAACTGTAATCATCAGAATTTCGTAATTTGTGCATGTTATCATTTTCTTTTTTTTTTGTCTTCCAGATTTACATATCCCAGGGTCATGAGTCAGAAGACGGCATCAGCATATTTTGTATCTATCTCCTTCTGTCCTCATTTGTAATCTCATCTCTTATTTATTTATTGTTTTTGACCATTTGTTTTTTCAACGTGGAGAGATCTCCGTGTTTGTATGAGTCTTGATTACCATGAATCAGCAGCCTCAGCAGAAGGCTTCACATAAAAGGACAGGAAAAAAGATTCGTTTTTTTAATGAACCACAAGGCCTTCAGGTGTCAAACAAAGAGCCTCAGTTAAAAGAGCAACAGTTTTATGACGCGACGGGTAGGTTGCCAAGCTCCCAGGCTTCAGACTTTTCCAAATCGGACAGTTTTACTTCTGCGCCTTCCAACATGTTGAATTCTGCTATGTACACACAGGCCATAGCTGACACAATGAGGATGAATCAGCATCAAGTTCCTGGCAAGTGGAGTTTACCAGAAAGGACTGATGCCTCTTGGCAATCGCAGCCTGCAGGTATATGGACTCGAAATGCAGGCGGATATGGGGTCACAATGCCTTCCTATTACAATCCCCATGAGACCATAAAGAGGAATCAGGACAAGGGGGTAGGAATGTCTCAGTTAGACATGTACGGTGATGCTATCCAGCAAATGATGTCTCAGAAAGCTCATCTGGGGCAGCATACATTTGCCCGGCAGCAGGCCCATCTAAACTCTCTTTTTCAAGCTCAGCAGCAGCAACAACAACAACAGCAGCAGCAGCAAAATCAGCACCTGTCTTTGCAGCCTTTTCAGATGGCATTCGGGCATCAGAAACCGGCACTTTTCCATGTTTTTCCTGAAGCACCGTCAAATGTTGCTTACGCAAATCAACAGAAACAGCAGACAGCTCTACCTCAAATGCAAGTGTTTGAGAATTTCTATCCTGCGCAGCAGCCGCAACAGCAAACGGCTTATAACATTCAGCAAGCAGTTGCAATGAGCCAGTCTCATGGGGTAGCACAGCAAAATATGCACGGGATGAGCCAGTCACAGCTTGCTCATACGACGGAGGAATACATGAAGGCTTATGCAGAGCAGAACCAGCAGCCTGTGCTGCCTAAAACACAGATACCATTACCAAGGCGCTCGCGTAGACTTTCCAAAGAAGGGCTCCCTCCAGTACCTCCCTCAGAGGTCAGCCAGACTACTAATGTGGTGGAACGGAGGACTAACCCATATGTGCAGCATTCATATGAGCCTGCAATGCAACATCCAGCAGAAACCCATGAACAGTACAAGAGTGGATATGCTCATCTACAGAGGGAGGCTCAGGTGGCTACTCAAGAAAGCAACTATGGAAGCCACGCAGAACTAGAAAAAGCTTCAATGCATCAAAATGGCAGAATGCAGGAGGCACACATTGTGACTGAGCAAAATGAGACTGCAGGTGGCGCTATCACAGGAGGAGTGATTCAGACAACACGAAGAAGACGCAGGATATCCCAGGAAGCCAATTTATTAACACTGGCACAGAAGGCAGTAGAATTGGCTTCCCTTGAAATCGCTAAGGTAAAGAAACCATTTTATGTTTTGGAAGTTGTTGCCCTTATGACCCTTTTGTTTGTCTTTTTATAGATAATTAAAGAAGGAACATTTTAAAGTCATTTAAGCACTTCTCAAGATTTGTGTGCATAATAAATGGTTTCAGATTATGTGTTAGCAAAATCTCCATTCTCTTTCTAAGAACTGTTTATCTTGTTTAATTGGGCCAGATAGCAATATATTTAAATTAGCTCCTGCACTGATCAGTCAATCACAGTGTAGATTGTTGCAGTGTTTCTGTATCCTACACATCTCAGAGTAAAATTACAGGAAATGCAGGCCAAATAAAATGTGGATTACAAAGTAGTTGTTTCTTTTAATATAAATAAATATTTTATGTTGCAATACAATTATCTGTGCATTCTTCAGTCAATAAATTAACATATTTGTAACAGATTATTAGAACAGATGATCACCTTGTTTGTTGCAATTGTTTTTCAATGGCCAAATCTCATCCACAACAAAAGTGTGAAGTCAGTACAGATGATGCCGATAGTTGTTGCATACACCACAGAAAAAAGTAGCAGGGTAACTGCTAACAAAACGCTTACTTTGGTAAGATGAAAATATTTGATTTAATTTTGTAACCCTTTTTACAGATATGCTGCATCATGTTCAAGTGATATAGCATATGGGTAGTAATATCCATTTAACCCCTAATGACCACAGCACTTTTCAATTTTCTGTCCGTTTGGGACCAAGGCTATTTTTACATTTCTCCAACATAGGTGTGTCCGGTCCACGGCGTCATCCTTACTTGTGGGATATTCTCTTCCCCAACAGGAAATGGCAAAGAGCCCAGCAAAGCTGGTCACATGATCCCTCCTAGGCTCCGCCTTCCCCAGTCATTCTCTTTGCCGTTGCACAGGCAACATCTCCACGGAGATGGCTTAGAGTTTTTTGGTGTTTAAATGTAGTTTTATTCTTCTATCAAGAGTTTGTTATTTTAAAATAGTGCTGGTATGTACTATTTACTTTGAAACAGAAAAGAGATGAAGATTTCTGTTTGTAAGAGGAAGATGATTTTAGCAACCGTTACTAAAATCGATGGCTGTTTCCACACAGGACTGTTGAGATGAAGTAACTTCAGTTGGGGGAAACAGTGGGCAGACTTTGCTGCTTGAGGTATGACACATTTCTAACAAGACTTGGTAATGCTGGAAGCTGTCATTTTCCCTATGGGATCCGGTAAGCCATTTTCTTAGTTTTAAATATAAGAATAAAGGGCTTCACAAGGGCTTTAAAGACTGGTAGACATTTTTCTGGGCTAAAACGATTACTTTATAAGCATATTTAATGGTTTATAACTTTGAAGAGTTATTTTAATCTTGGGAATTGTGTTTAAAAAAAACGGCAGGCACTGTATTGGACACCTTTTTCACTGGGGGCCTTTCCTAGTCATAGGCAGAGCCTCATTTTCGCGCCACTAATGCGCAGTTGTTTTTGAGAAGCAAGGCATGCAGATGCATGTGTGAGGAGCTCAGATCCACTGAAAAAGCTTATTGAAGGCGTCATTTGGTATCTTATTCCCCTCTGGGCTTGGTTGGGTCTCAGCAAAGCAGATACCAGGGACTGTATAGGGGTTAAATGTAAAAACGGCTCCGGTTCCGTTATTTTAAGAGTTAAAGCTTTCAAATTTGGTGTGCAATACTTTTAAGGCTTTAAGACACTGTGGTGAAATTTTGGTGAATTTTGAACAATTCCTTCATACTTTTTCACATATTCAGTAATAAAGTGTGTTCAGTTTAAAATTTAAAGTGACAGTAACGGTTTTATTTTTAAACGTTTTTTGTGCTTTGTTATCAAGTTTATGCCTATTAACATGTTTGAACCATCAGATAGACGATGTTCTGTATGTTCGGAAGCCAAGGTTCCTCTCCATTTAAATATATGTGATGAATGTGACAAACAAAGTAGGGACAATGATGCCACTGATAATAATGTTGCCCAAAATGATTCCTTAAGTGAGGGGAGTAAGCATGGTACTGCATCATCTCCTTCTATGTCTACACCAGTCTTGCCCACTCAGGAGGTCCCTAGTTCATCTAGTGCGCCAATCCTCCTTACTATGCAACAATTAACGGCTGTAATGGATAATTCTATTAAAAACATTTTAGCCAAAATGCCCACTTATCAGCGAAAGCGCGACTGCTCTGTTTTAGATACTGAAGAGCATGAGGACGCTGATGATAATGGTTCTGACATGCCCTTACACCAGTCTGAAGGGGCCAGGGAGGTTTTGTCTGAGGGAGAAATTTCAGATTCAGGAAAAATTTCTCAACAAGCTGAACCTGACGTTATTACATTCAAATTTAAATTGGAACATCTCCGCGCTCTGCTTAAGGAGGTGTTATCTACTCTGGATGATTGTGACAATTTGGTCATTCCAGAGAAATTATGTAAGATGGACAAGTTCCTAGAGGTCCCGGTGCCCCCCGAAGCTTTTCCTATACCCAAGCGGGTGGCGGACATTGTAAATAAAGAATGGGAAAGGCCCGGCATACCTTTTGTCCCTCCCCCTATATTTAAGAAATTATTTCCTATGGTCGACCCCAGGAAGGACTTATGGCAGACAGTCCCCAAGGTCGAGGGAGCGGTTTCTACTCTAAACAAACGCACTACTATCCCTATAGAAGATAGTTGTGCTTTCAAAGATCCTATGGATAAAAAAATTAGAGGGTTTGCTTAAAAAGATGTTTGTTCAGCAAGGTTACCTTCTACAACCAATTTCATGCATTGTTCCTGTCACTACAGCAGCGTGTTTCTGGTTCGAAGAACTAGAAAAGTCGCTCAATAAAGAATCTTCTTATGAGGAGGTTATGGACAGAGTTCAAGCACTTAAATTGGCTAACTCTTTTACCTTAGACGCCACTTTGCAATTAGCTAGATTAGCGGCGAAAAAATTCAGGTTTTGCTATTGTGGCGCGCCGAGCGCTTTGGCTAAAGTCTTGGTCAGCGGATGTGTCCTCCAAGAACAAATTGCTTAACATCCCTTTCAGGGGGAAAACGCTGTTTGGCCCTGACTTGAAAGAGATTATTTCAGATATCACTGGGGGAAAGGGCCACGCCCTTCCTCAGGATAGGTCTTTTAAGGCTAAAAATAAACCACATTTTCGTCCCTTTCGCAGAAACGGACCAGCCTCAAATTCTACATCCTCTAAGCAAGAGGGTAATTCTTCTCAAACCAAGCCAGCCTGGAGACCGATGCAAGGCTGGAACAAAGGTAAGCAGGCCAAGAAGCCTGCTACCGCTACTAAGACAGCATGAGATGTTGGCCCCCGATCCGGGACCTGATCTGGTGGGGGGCAGACTCTCTCTCTTCGCTCAGGCTTGGGCAAGAGATGTTCAGGATCCTTGGGCGCTAGAAATAGTTTCTCAAGGTTACCTCCTGGAATTCAAGGAACTACCCCCAAGGGGAAGGTTCCACAGGTCTCAATTGTCTTCAGAACAAATAAAAAGACAGGCATTCTTACATTGTGTAGGAGACCTGTTAAAAATGGGAGTGATTCATCCTGTTCCATTAGGAGAACAAGGGATGGGGTTTTACTCCAATCTGTTCATAGTTCCCAAAAAAGAGGGAACATTCAGGCCAATTTTGGATCTCAAGATCCTAAACAAATTTCTCAGGGTTCCATCGTTCAAAATGGAAACCATTCGGACAATTCTTCCTACCATCCAGGAAGGTCAATTCATGACCACGGTGGATTTAAAGGATGCGTATCTACATATTCCTATCCACAAGGAACATCATCGGTTCCTAAGGTTCGCCTTTCTGGACAAGCATTACCAGTTTGTGGCTCTTCCATTCGGATTAGCCACTGCTCCAAGAATTTTCACAAAGGTACTAGGGTCCCTTCTAGCGGTGCTAAGGCCAAGGGGCATTGCAGTAGTACCTTACTTGGACGACATACTGATTCAAGCGTCGTCTCTGCCACAAGCAAAGGCTCATACGGACATTGTCCTAGCCTTTCTCAGATCTCACGGGTGGAAAGTGAACGTAGAAAAAAGTTCTCTATTCCCGTCAACAAGAGTTCCCTTCTTGGGAACAATAATAGACTCCTTAGAAATGAAGATTTTTCTGACAGAGGCCAGAAAATCAAAACTTCTAAGCTCTTGTCAAGTACTTCATTCTGTTCTTCTTCCTTCCATAGCGCAGTGCATGGAAGTAATAGGTTTGATGGTTGCGGCAATGGACATAGTTCCTTTTGCGCAAATTCATCTAAGACCATTACAACTGTGCATGCTCAGACAGTGGAATGGGGATTATACAGACTTGTCTCCGACGATCCAAGTAGATCAGAGGACCAGAGATTCACTCCGTTGGTGGCTGACCCTGGACAACCTGTCACAAGGGATGAGCTTCCGCAGACCAGAGTGGGTCATTGTCACGACCGACGCCAGTCTGGTGGGCTGGGGCGCGGTCTGGGAACCCCTGAAAGCTCAGGGTCTATGGTCTCGGGAAGAATCTCTTCTCCCGATAAACATTCTGGAACTGAGAGCGATATTCAATGCTCTCAAGGCTTGGCCTCAACTGGCAAAGGCCAAATTCATAAGGTTTCAATCAGACAACATGACGACTGTTGCATATATCAACCATCAGGGGGGAACAAGGAGTTCCCTGGCGATGGAAGAAGTGACCAAAATAATTCAATGGGCGGAGATTCACTCCTGCCACTTGTCTGCAATCCACATCCCAGGAGTGGAAAATTGGGAAGCGGATTTTCTGAGTCGTCAGACATTTCATCCGGGGGAGTGGGAACTCCATCCGGAAATCTTTGCCCAAATAACTCAATTATGGGGCATTCCAGACATGGATCTGATGGCGTCTCGTCAGAACTTCAAGGTTCCTTGCTACGGGTCCAGATCCAGGGATCCCAAGGCGACTCTAGTAGATGCACTAGTAGCGCCCTGGACCTTCAACCTAGCTTATGTATTCCCACCGTTTCCTCTTATTCCCAGGCTGGTAGCCAGGATCAATCAGGAGAGGGCTTCGGTGATCTTGATAGCTCCTGCGTGGCCACGCAGAACTTGGTATGCAGACCTGGTGAATATGTCATCGGCTCCACCATGGAAGCTACCTTTGAGACGGGACCTTCTTGTTCAAGGTCCGTTCGAACATCCGAATCTGGCCTCACTCCAACTGACTGCTTGGAGATTGAACGCTTGATTTTATCAAAGCGTGGGTTCTCAGATTCTGTCATTGATACTCTTATTCAGGCTAGAAAGCCTGTAACTAGAAAAATTTACCATAAAATATGGAAAAAATATATCTGTTGGTGCGAATCTAAAGGATTCCCATGGAACAAGATAAAAATTCCTAAGATTCTATCCTTTCTACAAGAGGGTTTGGAGTAAGGATTATCTGCAAGTTCTTTGAAGGGACAGATTTCTGCTTTATCTGTTTTACTTCACAAAAAGCTGGCGGCTGTGCCAGATGTTCAAGCTTTTGTTCAGGCTCTGGTTAGAATCAAGCCTGTTTACAAACCTTTGACTCCTCCTTGGAGTCTCAATTTAGTTCTTTCAGTTCTTCAAGGGGTTCCGTTTGAACCCTTACATTCCGTAGATATTAAGTTATTATCTTGGAAAGTTTTGTTTTTGGTTGCAATCTCTTCTGCTAGAAGAGTTTCAGAGTTATCTGCTCTGCAGTGTTCTCCTCCTTATCTGGTGTTCCATGCAGATAAGGTGGTTTTGCGTACTAAACCTGGTTTTCTTCCGAAAGTTGTTTCTAACAAAAATATTAACCAGGAGATAGTTGTGCCTTCTTTGTGTCCGAATCCAGTTTCAAAGAAGGAACGTTTGTTGCACAATTTGGATGTAGTTCGTGCTCTAAAATTCTATTTAGAGGCTACAAAGGATTTCAGACAAACATCTTCCTTGTTTGTTGTTTATTCTGGTAAAAGGAGAGGTCAAAAAGCAACTTCTACCTCTCTCTCTTTTTGGCTTAAAAGCATCATCCGATTGGCTTATGAGACTGCCGGACGGCAGCCTCCTGAAAGAATCACAGCTCACTCCACTAGGGCTGTGGCTTCCACATGGGCCTTCAAGAACGAGGCTTCTGTTGATCAGATATGTAAGGCAGCGACTTGGTCTTCACTGCACACTTTTACCAAATTTTACAAATTTGATACTTTTGCTTCTTCGGAGGCTATTTTTGGGAGAAAGGTTTTGCAAGCCGTGGTGCCTTCCATCTAGGTGACCTGATTTGCTCCCTCCCATCATCCGTGTCCTAAAGCTTTGGTATTGGTTCCCACAAGTAAGGATGACGCCGTGGACCGGACACACCTATGTTGGAGAAAACAGAATTTATGCTTACCTGATAAATTACTTTCTCCAACGGTGTGTCCGGTCCAGGGCCCGCCCTGGTTTTTTAATCAGGTCTGATGAATTATTTTTTCTAACTACAGTCACCACGGTATCATATGATTTCTCCTATGCATATTCCTCCTTTACGTCGGTCGAATGACTGGGGAAGGCGGAGCCTAGGAGGGATCATGTGACCAGCTTTGCTGGGCTCTTTGCCATTTCCTGTTGGGGAAGAGAATATCCCACAAGTAAGGATGACGCCGTGGACCGGACACACCGTTGGAGAAAGTAATTTATCAGGTAAGCATAAATTCTGTTTTTTGCAGTGTTTGTGTTTAGCTGTAATTGTCCTCTTTTCATTTACTCATTTACTGTACCCAGTAATTATATACTGTTTTTCTCGCCATTAAATGGACTTTATAAACATACCATTATTTTCATCATATCTTATAATTTACTATAAAGAAAATGATCAAATATGAGGAAAAATTGGAAAAAAATCACTTTTTCTAACTTTGACCAACAAAATCTGTTGCACATCTACAACCACCAAAAAACACCCATGCTAAATAGTTTCTAAATTTTGTCCTGAGTTTAGAAATACCCAATGTTTACATGTTCTTTGCTTTTTTTGCAAGTTATAGGACAATAAATACAAGTAGCACTTTGCTATTTCCAAACCACTTTTTTTTTTTTCAAAATTAGCGCTAGTTATATTGGAACACTGATATCTTTCAGGAATCCCTGAATATCCCTTGACATGTATATATTTTTTTTAGAAGACATCCAAAAGTATTGATCTAGGCCCATATTGATATATTTAATGCCACCATTTCACAGCCAAATTCGACAGCTCTCATCCCTCCCCCACCCCACAATTGTCCCCGCCATCTTAAAGGGACACTGTACCCAATTTTTTTCTTTCATGATTCATATAGAGCATGCAATTTTAAGCATCTTTCTAATTTACTACTATTGTCAAATTTTCTTTATTCTCTTGGTATCTATATTTGAAAAGCAAGAATTTAAGTTTAGATGCCGGCCCATTTTTGGTAAACAACCTGGGTTGTCCTTGCTGATTGGACAGCACCAATAAACAAGTGCTGTCCATAGTACTGAACCATAAATTGGCTGGCTCCTTAGCTTAGATGTATTCTTTTTCAAATAAAGAAAGCAAGAGAACGAAGAAAAATTGATAATAGGAGTAAATTAGAAAGTTGCTTAAAATTGCTTGCTCTATATGAATAAAAAAAAAAGAAAAAAATTGGGTTCAGTGTCCCTTTAAGTACTGGCAGAAAGTCTGCCATTACTAAAATAAAAACATAATTTATGCTTACCTGATAAATTTATTTCTCTTGTAGTGTATCCAGTCCACGGATCATCCATTACTTGTGGGATATTCTCCTTCCCAACAGGAAGTTGCAAGAGGATCACCCACAGCAGAGCTGCTATATAGCTCCTCCCCTCACTGCCATATCCAGTCATTCGACCGAAACAAGCCGAGAAAGGAGAAACCATAGGGTGCAGTGGTGACTGTAGTTAAATTAAAATTTAGACCTGCCTGAAAAGGACAGGGCGGGCCGTGGACTGGATACACTACAAGAGAAATAAATTTATCAGGTAAGCATAAATTATGTTTTCTCTTGTTAAGTGTATCCAGTCCACGGATCATCCATTACTTGTGGGATACCAATACCAAAGCTAAAGTACACGGATGATGGGAGGGACAAGGCAGGAACTTAAACGGAAGGAACCACTGCCTGTAGAACCTTTCTTCCAAAAACAGCCTCCGAAGAAGCAAAAGTATCATATTTGGAAAATTTGGAAAAAGTATGAAGGGAAGACCAAGTTGCAGCCTTGCAAATCTGTTGAACAGAGGCCTCATTTTTAAAGGCCCAGGTGGAAGCCACAGCTCTAGTAGAATGAGCTGTAATCCTTTCAGGAGGCTGCTGTCCAGCAGTCTCATAGGCTAAACGGATTATACTCCGAAGCCAAAAAGAAAGAGAGGTTGCCAAGGCCTTCTGACCTCTCCTCTGTCCAGAGTAAACAACAAACAGGTTAGATGTTTGGCGAAAATCTTTAGTAGCCTGTAAGTAAAACTTCAAGGCACGGACTACGTCTAGATTCTGCAAAAGACGTTCCTTCTTTGAAGAAGGATTAGGACATAATGATGGAACAACAATCTCTTGATTGATATTCTTGTTAGAAACCACCTTAGGTAAAAACCCAGGTTTTGTACGCAGAACAACTTTATCTGAATGAAAGATCAGATAAGGAGAATCACAATGTAAGGCAGATAACTCTGAGACTCTTCGAGCCGAGGAAATAGCCATCAGAAAAAGAACTTTCCATGAAAGAAGTTTGATATCAATAGAATGAAGGGGTTCAAACGGAACCCCTTGAAGAACTTTAAGAACCAAGTTTAAGCTCCATGGAGGAGCAACAGGTTTAAACACAGGCTTAATTCTAACTAAAGCCTGACAAAATGCCTGAACGTCTGGAACTTCTGCCAGACGCTTGTCTAAAAGAATAGACAGAGCAGAAATCTGTCCCTTTAAAGAACTAGCTGATAATCCTTTGTCCAAACTTTCTTGGAGGAAGGACAATATCCTAGGAATCCTAACCCTACTCCATGAGTAATTCTTGGATTCACACCTGGTGACAGGCTTTCGTGCCTGTATTAAGGTATCAATTACTGACTCGGAGAAGCCACGCTTTGATAGGATCAAGCGTTCAATCTCCATGCAGTCAGTCTCAGAGAAAGTAGATTCGGATGATTGAAAGGACCCTGTATTAGAAGGTCTTGTCTCAGAGGCAGAGTCCATGGTGGAAAGGATGACATGTCCACTAGGTCTGCATACCAGGTCCTGCGTGGCCACGCAGGCGCTATCAATATCACAGATTACTCTTTCCTGTTTGATTTTGGCAATCAGACGAGGGAGCAGAGGAAACGGTGGTAACACATAAGCCAGGTTGAAGAACCAAGGCGCTGCTAGAGCATCTATCAGTGCCGCTTCTGGGTCCCTGGACCTGGATCCGTAACAAGGAAGCTTGGCGTTCTGGCGAGGCGCCATAAGATCCAATTCTGGTTTGCCCCAACGGAGAACCAATTGAGCAAACACCTCCGGATGGAGTTCCCATTCCCCTGGATGAAAAGTCTGACGACTTAGAAAATCCGCCTCCCAGTTCTCTACACCTGGGATATGGATCGCTTACAGGTGGCAAGAGTGAGTCTGTGCCCATAATGTTGTCCGACTGAAATCTGATGAACCTCAGTGTTGCTAGCTGAGGCCAAGCCAGAAGAGCATTGAATATTGCTCTTAACTCCAGAATATTTATTGGGAGGAGTTTCTCCTCCTGAGTCCATGAACCCTGAGCCTTCAGGGAGTTCCAGACTGCACCCCAACCTAGAAGGCTGGCATCTGTTGTTACAATTGTCCAATCTGGTCTGCGAAAGGTCATACCCTTGGACAAATGGGCCCGAGATAACCACCAGAGAAGAGAATCTCTGGTTTCCTGATCCAGATTTAGTAGAGGGGACAAATCTGTGTAATCCCCATTCCACTGACTGAGCATGCATAATTGCAGCGGTCTGAGATGCAGGCGCGCGAATGGCACTATGTCCATCGCCGCTACCATTAAGCCGATTACTTCCATGCACTGAGCCACCGTGGGGCGCGGAATGGAGTGAAGAACACGGCAAGCATTTAGAAGTTTTGATAACCTGGACTCCGTCAGGTAAATTTTCATTTCTACAGAATCTATTAGAGTCCCTAGGAAGGAAACCCTCGTGAGAGGAGATAGAGAACTCTTTTCTTCGTTCACTTTCCACCCATGCGACCTCAGGAATGCCAGAACTATCTCTGTATGAGATTTGGCAATTTGAAAGCTTGACGCCTTTATCAGGATATCGTCCAGGTAAGGAGCCACCGCTATGCCTCGCGGTCTTAGGACCGCCAGAAGTGAGCCCAGAACCTTTGTACAAATTCTTGGGGCTGTAGCCAACCCGAATGGAAGAGCTACAAATTGGTAATGCCTGTCTAGAAAGGCAAACCTCAGGAACTGATGATGATTCTTGTGAATCGGAATGTGAAGGTAGGCATCCTTTAAGTCCACTGTGGTCATGTAATGACCCTCTTGGATCATGGGTAAAATGGTTCGAATAGTTTCCATCTTGAATGACGGAACTCTGAGGAATTTGTTTAGGATCTTTTAATCCAAAATTGGTCTGAAACAGATTTGAATAAAACCCCTGTCCTTGTTCCGTCCGCGGAACTGGATGGATCACTCCCATTACAAGGAGATCTTGTACGCAGCTTAAGAATGCCTCTTTCTTTATCTGGTTTGCAGATAATCTTGAAAGGTGAAATCTCCCTTGTGGAGGAGAAGCTTTTGAAGTCCAGAAGATATCCCTGAGATATGATCTCCAACTCCCAGGGATCCTCAACATCTCTTGCCCACGCCTGGGCGAAGAGAGAGAGTCTGCCCCCTACTAGATCCGTTGTCAGATAGGGGGCCGCTCCTTCATGCTGTCTTAGAGGCAGCAGCAGGCTTTCTGGCCTGCTTGCCCTTGTTCCAGGACTGGTTAGGTTTCCAGGCCTGCTTGGATCGAGCAAAAGTTCCCTCTTGTTTTGAAGCAGAGGAAGTTGATGCTGCACCTGCCTTGAAATTTCGAAAGGCACGAAAATTAGACTGTTTAGCCTTTGATTTGGCCCTGTCCTGAGGAAGGGTATGACCCTTACCTCCAGTAATGTCAGCAATAATTTCTTTCAAACCAGGCCCGAATAAGGTCTGCCCCTTGAAAGGAATGTTGAGTAATTTAGACTTTGAAGTCACATCAGCTGACCAGGATTTGAGCCATAGCGCCCTACGCGCCTGGATGGCGAATACGGAATTCTTAGCCGTTAGTTTAGTCAAATGAACAATGGCATCAGAAACAAATGAGTTAGCTAGCTTAAGAGTTCTAAGCTTGTCAACAATTTCAGTCAATGGAGCTGTATGGATGGCCTCTTCCAGGGCCTCAAACCAGAATGCGGCCGCCGCAGCAGTGACAGGCGCAATGCATTCAAGGGGCTGTAAAATAAAACCTTGTTGAATAAACATTTTCTTAAGGTAACCCTCTAATTTTTTATCCATTGGATCTGAAAAAGCACAACTGTCCTCAACCGGGATAGTGGTACGCTTTGCTAAAGTAGAAACTGCTCCCTCCACCTTAGGGACTGTCTGCCATAAGTCCCGTGTAGTGGCATCTATTGGAAACATTTTTCTAAATATAGGAGGTGGGGAAAAGGGCACACCGGGCCTATCCCACTCCTTACTAATAATTTCTGTAAGCCTTTTAGGTATTGGAAAAACATCAGTACTCACCGGCACTGCATAGTATTTATCCAGCCTACACAATTTCTCTGGCACTGCAATTGTGTCACAGTCATTTAGAGCAGCTAATACCTGCCCAAGCAATACACGGAGGTTCTCAAGCTTAAATTTAAAATTAGAAATCTATGAATTAGGTCTCCCCGATTCAGAGACGTCACCCACAGACTGAAGCTCTCCGTCCTCAGGTTCTGCATATTGTGACACAGTATCAGACATGGCTCTTACAGCATCTACGCGCTCTGTATCTCGTCTAACCCCAGAGCTATCGCGCTTGCCTCTCAATTCAGGCAATCTGGATAATACCTCTGACAGGGTATTATTCATGATTGCAGCCATGTCCTGCAAAGTAATTGCTATGGGCGTCCCTGATGTACTTGGCGCCATATTAGCGTGCGTCCCTTGAGCGGGAGGCGAAGGGTCCGACACGTGGGGAGAGTTAGTCGGCATAACTTCCCCCTCGACAGACCCCTCTGGTGACAATTCTTTTATAGATAAAGACTGATCTTTACTGTTTAAGGTGAAATCAATACATTTAGTACACATTCTCCTATGGGGCGCCACCATGGCTTTTAAACATAATGAACAAGTATCCTCTGTTTCAGACATGTTTGTACAGACTAGCAATGAGACTAGCAAGCTTGGAAAACACTTTAAAGCAAGTTAACAAGCAATATAAAAAAACGTTACTGTGCCTTTAAGAGAAACAAATTTTGACAAAATTTGAAATAACAGTGAAAAAAGGCAGTTACACTAACAAAATTTTTACAGTGTATGTAACATGTCAGCAGAGCATTGCACCCACTTGCAAATGGATGATTAACCCCTTAATAACAAAAACAGAATAATAAATGACAAAAACGTTTTTTAAACACAGTCACAACAACTGCCACAGTCTACTGTGATTGTTACCCTCCTCAAACACGACTTTGAAGCCTTTTGAGCCCTTCAGAGATGTCCTGTATCATGCAGAGGGAAGCTGAATGTCTGTGTCAGTATTTTTAGCTGCACAGAAAAGCACTAAAATAGGCCCTTCCCACTCATATTGCAACAGTGGAAAGCCTGTTACTAGGCAAAAATCAAGCCAGCCATGTGGGAAAAAAAACTAGGCCCCAATAAGTTTTGTCACCAAACATATATAAAATCGATTAACATGCCAGCAAATGTTTTATATTACACTTTTATAAGAGTATGTATCTCTGTTAATAAGCCTGATACCAGTCGCTATCACTGCATTTAAGGCTTAACTTACATTAATCCGGTATCAGCAGCATTTCTCTAGCAAATTCCATCCCTAGAAATATGTTAACTGCACATACCTTATTGCAGGAAAACCTACACGCCATTCCCCCTTTGAAGTTACCTCACTCCTCAGAATATGTGAGAACGGCAGTGGATCTTAGTTACTTCTGCTAACATCATAGAAATCACAGGCAGATTCTTCTTCTAATGCTGCCTGAGATGAAACAGTACACTCCGGTACCATTTAAAAATAACAAACTTTTGATTGAAGTTAAAAAACTAACTATAATACACCACTCTCCTCTTACTACGTCCATCTTTGTTGAGAGTTGCAAGAGAATGACTGGATATGGCAGTGAGGGGAGGAGCTATATAGCAGCTCTGCTGTGGGTGATCCTCTTGCAACTTCCTGTTGGGAAGGAGAATATCCCACAAGTAATGGATGATCCGTGGACTGGATACACTTAACAAGAGAAAGGTATCTCTTAATTTTTTTTAAGCATATTTACATATGCTGCTTTCTAGGATCCACCCTTAGCCCCCAACCTCCCTGATCCCCCCCCCCCTCCAAACAGCTCTCTAACCCTCCCCCTCTACCTTATTGGGACCCATCTTGGGTACGGGCAGCTGTCTGCCAATACCCAGTTTACAAAAAAATTGGGTTTTTTTTGTGTGTTTTTTTTCTGTAGTGTAGCTCCCCCCCACAAAAGGCCATCCACCCACCCCCTGCAAGAAACCTTATATATAATTTATTGAAATTCCCACCCCCCTTTTTCCCACTTTGCAGAATAAAAGTTTTCCGTAGTGTAGCGGTTCCCACTCGCTCCCGCCCCACCCCCTCCCCCAGTGTATGCACGCAAGCGTACGTGCCCCCGGTCTCGCCCCCTCTTCCATCATCAACTCATCGATGGCCGCCCACCCGCCTTCCACGTCAGCTACCACCCACCAACGATTGTGGCCTTCGATGTCTGGAGCAGAGAGGGCCACAGAGTGGCGCTCTCTGCATCGGATGGCCAAGGATGGTTATTGCAGGATGCCTCAATATTGAGGCATCACTGCAATAACCGGAAAGCGGCTGGAAGCAATTAGGATCGCTTCCACCGTTTTCCAAGACCGACAACGTGCAGGTTACGTCCTCGGTCGCTAAGTGGAGGACGTACCCTGCACGTCGTCGGTCGTTAAAGGGAAATGAAACACAAAATTTTTCTTTTGTGATTTAAATAATGAGTACAATTTTAAACAACTTTCAAATTTACTTCTTTTATAAAATGTGCTTCATTCTCTTGGTATCCCTTTTTGTTGAAGGAGCAGCAATGCACTACTGGGAGCTAGCTGAATACCTCTAGTGAGCCAATCACAAGAAGCAAGCATGTGCAGCCACCAATCAGCAGCTAGCTGTCAGTAGTGCACCGCTGCTAATGAGCTGCCTATGTACGCTTTTCAACAAAGGATACCCAGAGATAAAAGCAAATTACATTCTAGATATAACTTTTTGAAAGATGTATAAAATGGTAAGGTCTATCTGAATCATGAAAGATGTTGGATTTCATGTGCCTTTAACTGGAATGAGATAGGGAAAAAATGAGCAATAGTTGGGGAAGAAAAAATAAAATAGTGGATTATTAATCCACTATGTATAGTCATAATTGATTGAGTCTTCTTTCCCTGTAAATTTTCCTGTACCAGCTATGTGCTATACTGTGAATACTTAGATCGGGATAGGGGCTTATTTACGTCTGGCTTTGATTGGTGTTGTAAATTGTACAACTCTGCAAATTACTTATTTTAAATGCTTTTAAACGTTTTTGAGCAACCCCCCCCCCCCCATGAAATGCTTAATTGTTGGTATGTATTATGAATATACAATGTCCCTTTAACTGTTTGATGACTTGTAAATTGAACCAACCTTTACATCTGCATCTGTTTATAGTCAAGTTTTTTTCTTTATTTGTTCTAAGTACAGAGGTTTTTGTAATGGTAACTTGTCAATGCTGAGTCAGATAAATATTTGTAAATTAGAATGTTTTATAATTGTTTGAAGCTTCACGTGGTTATGAAATTTGTATCAGATTATAAATATGGTGGACTGGTTGGAAATCGTCTAGGGGCAAATGCATATTTTATTAATATTATTTTCCTCTGTGACTGCAATGGACTGATGGGAGGAAAGTGCAAGAAAAAAATGTTAAAGGGGCAGTCAACCTACAAAATAATGTTATATAATTCTGCACATAGTGCAGAATTGTATAACATTAAATAGCTAATTTACCTTTATTTAGTCATTTGAAATAGCTGCTTTTCCTGTTGCAACCACCACCTATTCTGAAAATGTCAATACTGCATTAATGGCTACAGAAAAGCTATGTAAACAAGAGACTTAAAAAAAAAATCAGCCTCTCAGTGGGGATGGGAGAAAGAGACCAGCTCTTTTTAAAGGGTGTTTCTGAACATTAACACAATTAACTTTTCTGCTGATTGCCCGAGTACAATGTAATTTTAATTATTGCTTCAGAATATCAATTTAAAGGGGCAGTAAACCTACAAAATAATGTGATATAATAATGCATATAGTGCAGAATTATATAACATCTTAGCGCAAACTTTATGCATCATAATATTGCAGCTAAAATTTGATTATAAAAGAGGATTTTTCAGACCGCCGGTCTTGCTCTATTGAGTGGGTCTGGTTTTCCCCCTGAGCGCATCTGGGCAGCTGTCTAGTCACAGCCCGGCCCGATCGCGCCATTACACTCAATGTAGCTAGCTCCCGCTATCAGACAGAGCAGGAGCGAGCTACATTGAGTTTAACGGCGCGATCGGGCCGGGCTGTGACTAGACAGCTGCCCAGATGCGCTCAGTGGGAAAACCAGACCCGCTCAGTAGAACAGGAGTGGCGTTCTGAAAAATCCTCTCTTATAATCAAATTTTAGCTGCAATATTATGTTGCATAAAGTTTGCGCTAAGATGTTATATAATTCTGCACTATATGCATTATTATATCACATTATTTTGTAGGTTTACTGCCCCTTTAAATTGATATTCTGAAGCAATAATTAAAATTACATTGTACTCGGGCAATCAGCAGAAAAGTTAATTGTGTTAATGTTCAGAAACACCCTTTAAAAAGAGCTGGTCTCTCTCTCCCATCCCCACTGAGAGGCTGATTTTTTTTAAGTCTCTTGTTTACATAGCTTTTCTGTAGCCATTAATGCAGTATTGACATTTTCAGAATAGGTGGTGGTTGCAACAGGAAAAGCAGCTATTTCAAATTACTAAATAAAGGTAAATTAGCTATTTTGTAAACAATTTAATACACACCATCAGGTAAGATGGCTAGTTGGGAACATTGAAGCTAAGAACATTTTACAGTACCCTGTTCCTTTAACTGGTCTAATTAATTGCAACATGTAATGTTTTGCTTTACTGACCCTAGATGACTGTGTTTAACTCCATGTCACTGGCATGGGTTACCACTCCCACCTCTGCCTGTCAATCTGTCACGGACAGGGTTAATTAATTCTTACCACTATTATCACACAATTAAAAAAATAAAAAGATTAACAGAAACCCTAAACTTACAAATTAGAATGTATCTTTGTAAACTCCTAATAATCCTTTTCAGATGGTTCATTTCTTGCTGTATGAGTGGCAGTCTGTGTTAAAGTCAACTATTTTATACCTGCTTCAGGTCACATGACCTACCCCAGGTGGTAGTTGGATACTGCTCACGTTACAGTGTTTTGCACAAGTCTGGTTTGCTTCTTGCTTTGCAGATATTGGCCCTAGGGAAAAAGATAAACAACCCGGGAATATACTGTGTGGCTACTACATGAAACAGTATGTCCTACAATTTTTCATGACTGGATTACCAATCCATAGCTCATCGGATAGCTGCTTTTTCCAGCACCTAAAATATATTTATGGATAACTATAATGTTTTCTGGAAAGAGTTATGGGCATATTTAATATTGCTGGATATATATAGTTATTATTAAGTGACCCTAGAGGCTGTAGTCACATCTCAACTATCCCCCATACTAAAGTATTCCGTTTGAAGCAGTTAGATGGCTGTGAAATCAAAATTAAAACATTTGGTTGCCCCTGTAGTTCCTGCACTAATCCCCTAGAAGCTGGTAGGAGAACTCATGCACTTTGCATGGCACCCTACAAAGGAATTAAATACACAGGTAAAGTTGTACTCTTGAGACTCCCAAGCAACAAAAATGCCACATAGCAACAGCTGAACATCACTAATGACTGCACGTGTTCTGCAGTACGTGCTACTCCTGAGCAGGATGATGTACTTAGCAGTTGGTAAGAGATCATTGCATTCAAAGCTGCTGCAGGAACACCCTTTTTTAAATGTATACAGAAGGAGAAGCACTTAACTAGAAACGAACAGCAGCTCAGTAGCTTGTTCTATGGCGAGTTACTACCTGGGAGCAGCCTTTTTTAGCCCAATTGTGCTTTTCACAGAGGAGAACTTTCCTATAGTATATCAGTCTGATCCAGCCTAACAAGGTCAGTTCAGCCCCGAAAAGCAGCCGTTTCTCCTCTGAACAACCCCAGACAATGGTGCAGCCATATCCCTCTAAGCACATTGGGCAGGCAGTCCACGTCCAATAATCATTATACAAATACATATTGTGCTAAAAGAGGCTTCTCCTAGGCGGTAACTCACCATAGAACAAGCTTCTGAGCTGTTGTTCGTTCTTGGTAGAGCGATTCTTCTTCTGTGTGTATTTGAAATATTACCCTGGGGAAGACTCCCTAAGGGTGATGGGAGAAACCAGACGTGGACTCCTTGCCCAAAGGCTGCATCTCACCGACTAGGCCCAAAGAAATGATTGTCTGGGGTTGCCATGTTCCTTTTTCAGAGGAGGATTGCCTGGTATTTTGGGGGCTGGACTGACCTTGTTAGGCAGGATCAGACTTTATTTACTTTAGCCTAAAAGAGATTGTTCCTGAGTGGTAACTTGCCATTGAACAAGCTACTGAGCTACTGTTTGTTTCTGGTAGTTCGCTTCTCTTTCTGTGTGTACACCCTTTTAAATGGGCTGGGCTCTCTCTCACTCCCAAATAGGTTTGCCACCTCGGCCATGTTTTCCTGGACACTTATGAGTTACACATGCTGCAGGGTGAGCAGGGGGAACATGTATTGTGCTTTTCATCAGCACTATTCATGAGATGTCCAGAGGCACAATACATGTTCCCCCCCATGCACACCCTGCAGCATGCGTAACTCATAAGTGTCCAGAAAAACAGGGCAGAGGTGGCAACCCTACTCCCAACCCCACTGGGGGTTAATTTGTTCTGCTTCTTGCTGCATAACTTTTCTGTGGGAAATACTGCAGTATTTTTAGTACATGT
Source organism: Bombina bombina (assembly GCF_027579735.1). NCBI lineage: Eukaryota > Metazoa > Chordata > Amphibia > Anura > Bombinatoridae > Bombina > Bombina bombina. Next base: position 193,084,937 of record NC_069499.1, read on the forward strand.
GGTGGTTTCAACAAACTAAATAAAGGTAACTGAGCTAATTGTAAACAGTTTAACACGCTCCGGCAGGTAAAATAGCTTAATGGGGGGAGAACATTTTACAGTACAATATCACTTTAACCCCTTTGCTACTGGGACTTTCAGAAAGAACTTGCCCAAAATCCTGGAGAATTTTTTTAGCATTTTTGCTATCACTCCATTTAAACGCAAACAGAGCCTTGTTTTTTTTATGTACCAGTCAAAACTATATATATATATATTTTTTTTTTTTTAAGTAGACAACCAAAGGTATTGATCTAGGCCCAAAATGATCCTCTTTGTTCAGAAATAGCAGACATACATGGCTTTGTCATTGCTTTTTGTTAAATAGAAGGCCACAAATTGCAGCTGCGCACCCAAACAGCTTCCCCCCCCCCCCCCCCACACTGGTCACCATCATCTTAGGTACTGCCAGTTCCATATGCAGGCAGATAGATGCCTGGAGCTCAGGAACTCCAGCTCTTGGCTGTAACTTTATAGCTTCCTGCAGCTCTGACGTATACGGTACAATAGGCAAAGTACTGCATGACATATATACGTCATATTCGGTTAAAGGGGTTATCTTTTGTTGAAAAGAATGCATGTGCACTAAATGGCAGCAGTTTTGAAAGAATGGTAGAGAGCAGTAGATGGTAGCACTATTTCCTGTCATGTAGTGCTCCAAACACCTTCCTAGGTATCTGTTCAACAAAGAATACCATAGGAACAAAGCAAATTTTATCATTGAATAAATTGGAAATGTTTATAAAATAGTATGCTCTGCCTAAATTGCAAAAGAAAATGATTGGGTTGATATCCCTTTATCCCAGGGTTTAAACACATTAGTTACAGCTAGTAATGTATAAATTACAGGTTATAATGATTTAGAGAATTTGTGCATTAGAATCTCCCTTTAAGTGATGGTTTCTAGAGCTAATGGAAGTTGATTAAATCAGGGGCAAATTTGACTAAGAAGTTACTACAGCCTCTCCAGCTTTCCTGGTCTCACAGCCTCAACAGTTCACATAATTTTCAGTACAACTCCCTAAATGACTATAGAAGACCTCTGAGGGAATTGCGCCCAGTGTCATAAACACTCAAGTGAAGCAATAAAGTGCCCAGCAATAACCTTTCTCCGTTTTGTTCAGGAATGCCGAGTCCTTGCAGTTACCTGACACGAACACCGTCATTATGCGCTGGCTGCTTTAGAATGTGAGGGCAGTGACCGAACCTCTTGAAGGCTAAAAATAGAGAGGGAATGGCACTTGAATGCAGTGGATGTGTTGGAGGATGTGTTTTTGCAAGCCTCTGGCAATGGGCCAGTAACAAATAAATAAGTGTGGATCTGATTAAATAACCTTGTTTGCAATGTATGGCATCGTCTTACTTAGCCGTGTAAAATGGCGCCACTTTATAAGTAATACAAATAATAATAGCATTGTAGACGCACATTTCAATTAAAGGAACTTTGTACTGCAAAATATTCTCCTTCCAATGATTTATTTTACCTACTGGAGTGTATTAAATTGCAAACAGCACCTTTACCTTTTATTTTGCTGCTTTTGTCTGTTGAAAACACCACCTGTACTGAAAATAGGAATATTGCTGTAGTCTCGGAAAAAAGCTGTGTAAACAGGAGATAGCAGCATAAATTAACTTCCAAATCAGGCTAAAATAGATTTTTTTTCAACTTAAATAGCTGTTTCTCCAACATAGGTGTGTCCGGTCCACGGCGTCATCCTTACTTGTGGGATATTCTCTTCCCCAACAGGAAATGGCAAAGAGCCCAGCAAAGCTGGTCACATGATCCCTCCTAGGCTCCGCCTACCCCAGTCATTCTCTTTGCCGTTGTACAGGCAACATCTCCACGGAGATGGCTTAGAGTTTTTTAGTGTTTAACTGTAGTTTTTATTATTCAATCAAGAGTTTGTTATTTTAAAATAGTGCTGGTATGTACTATTTACTCTGAAACAGAAAAGAGATGAAGATTTCTGTTTGTAAGAGGAAAATGATTTTAGCAACCGTTACTAAAATCCATGGCTGTTCCACACAGGACTGTTGAGAGGAATTAACTTCAGTTGGGGGAACAGTGAGCAGTCTTTTGCTGCTTGAGGTATGACACATTCTAACAAGACGATGTAATGCTGGAAGCTGTCATTTTCCCTATGGGATCCGGTAAGCCATTTTTATTCAGACAGTAAATAAGGGCTTCACAAGGGCTTATTAAGACTGTAGACTTTTTCTGGGCTAAATCGATTCATATATTACACATATTTAGCCTTGAGGAATCATTTAATCTGGGTATTTTGGTAAAATAATATCGGCAGGCACTGTTTTAGACACCTTATTCTTTAGGGGCTTTCCCTAATCATAGGCAGAGCCTCATTTTCGCGCCGGTATTGCGCACTTGTTTTTGAGAGGCATGACATGCAGTCGCATGTGTGAGGAGCTCTGATACATAGAAAAGACTTTCTGAAGGCGTCATTTGGTATCGTATTCCCCTTTGGGCTTGGTTGGGTCTCAGCAAAGCAGATACCAGGGACTGTAAAGGGGTTAAAGTTAAAAACGGCTCCGGTTCCGTTATTTTAAGGGTTAAAGCTTCCAAATTTGGTGTGCAATACTTTTAAGGCTTTAAGACACTGTGGTGAAATTTTGGTGAATTTTGAACAATTCCTTCATACTTTTTCGCAATTGCAGTAATAAAGTGTGTTCAGTTTAAAATTTAAAGTGACAGTAACGGTTTTATTTTAAAACGTTTTTTGTACTTTGTTATCAAGTTTATGCCTGTTTAACATGTCTGAACTACCAGATAGACTGTGTTCTGAATGTGGGGAAGCCAGGGTTCCTTCTCATTTAAATAAATGTGATTTATGTGACACTGAAAATGATGCCCAAGATGATTCCTCAAGTGAGGGGAGTAAGCATGGTACTGCATCATTCCCTCCTTCGTCTACACGAGTCTTGCCCACTCAGGAGGCCCCTAGTACATCTAGCGCGCCAATACTCCTTACTATGCAACAATTAACGGCTGTAATGGATAATTCTATCAAAAACATTTTAGCCAAAATGCCCACTTATCAGCGTAAGCGCGACTGCTCTGTTTTAGATACTGAAGAGCATGAGGACGCTGATGATAATGGTTCTGAAATGCCCCTACACCAGTCTGAGGGGGCCAGGGAGGTTTTGTCTGAGGGAGAAATTTCAGATTCAGGGAAAATTTCTCAACAAGCTGAACCCAATGTGATTACATTTAAATTTAAGTTGGAACATCTCCGCGCTCTGCTTAAGGAGGTATTATCCACTCTGGATGATTGTGAGAATTTGATCATCCCAGAGAAACTATGTAAAATGGACAAGTTCCTAGAGGTCCCGGGGCTCCCAGAAGCTTTTCCTATACCCAAGCGGGTGGCGGACATTGTAAATAAAGAATGGGAAAGGCCCGGTATACCTTTCGTCCCTCCCCCCGTATTTAAAAAATTGTTTCCTATGGTCGACCCCAGAAAGGACTTATGGCAGACAGTCCCCAAGGTCGAGGGAGCGGTTTCTACTTTAAACAAACGCACCACTATACCCATAGAAGATAGTTGTGCTTTCAAGGATCCTATGGATAAAAAATTAGAAGGTTTGCTTAAAAAGATGTTTGTTCAGCAGGGTTACCTTCTACAACCAATTTCATGCATTGTCCCTGTCACTACAGCCGCGTGTTTCTGGTTCGATGAGCTAGTAAAGGCGATCGATAGTGATTCTCCTCCTTATGAGGAGATTATGGACAGAATCCGTGCTCTCAAATTGGCTAATTCTTTCACCCTAGACGCCACTTTGCAATTGGCTAGGTTAGCGGCAAAGAATTCTGGGTTTGCTATTGTGGCGCGCAGAGCGCTTTGGTTGAAATCTTGGTCAGCTGATGCGTCTTCCAAGAACAAACTCCTTAACATTCCTTTCAAGGGGAAAACGCTGTTTGGCCCTGACTTGAAAGAGATTATCTCTGATATCACTGGGGGTAAGGGCCACGCCCTTCCTCAGGATAGGTCTTTCAAGGCCAAAAATAAACCTAATTTTCGTCCCTTTCGTAGAAACGGACCAGCCCCAAGTGCTATGTCCTCTAAGCAAGAGGGTAATACTTCTCAAGCCAAGCCAGCCTGGAGACCAATGCAAGGCTGGAACAAGGGAAAGCAGGTCAAGAAACCTGCCACTGCTACCAAGACAGCATGAAATGTTGGCCCCCGATCCGGGACCGGATCTGGTGGGGGGCAGACTCTCTCTCTTCGCTCAGGCTTGGGCAAGAGATGTTCTGGATCCTTGGGCACTAGAAATAGTCTCCCAAGGTTATCTTCTGGAATTCAAGGGGCTTCCCCCAAGGGGGAGGTTCCACAGGTCTCAATTGTCTTCAGACCACATAAAAAGACAGGCATTCTTACATTGTGTAGAAGACCTGTTAAAAATGGGAGTGATTCATCCTGTTCCATTAGGAGAACAAGGGATGGGGTTCTACTCCAATCTGTTCATAGTTCCCAAAAAAGAGGGAACGTTCAGACCAATCTTAGATCTCAAGATCTTAAACAAGTTTCTCAAGGTTCCATCGTTCAAAATGGAAACCATTCGAACAATTCTTCCTTCCATCCAGGAAGGTCAATTCATGACCACGGTGGATTTAAAGGATGCGTATCTACATATTCCTATCCACAAGGAACATCATCGGTTCCTAAGGTTCGCATTCCTGGACAAGCATTACCAGTTCGTGGCGCTTCCTTTCGGATTAGCCACTGCTCCAAGGATTTTCACAAAGGTACTAGGGTCCCTTCTAGCGGTGCTAAGACCAAGGGGCATTGCAGTAGTACCTTACTTGGACGACATTCTGATTCAAGCGTCGTCCCTTCCTCAAGCAAAGGCTCACACGGACATAGTCCTGGCCTTTCTCAGATCTCACGGATGGAAAGTGAACGTGGAAAAGAGTTCTCTATCTCCGTCGACAAGGGTTCCCTTCTTGGGAACAATAATAGACTCCTTAGAAATGAGGATTTTTCTGACAGAGGCCAGAAAAACAAAACTTCTAAACTCTTGTCGGACACTTCATTCAGTTCCTCTTCCTTCCATAGCGCAGTGCATGGAAGTAATAGGTTTGATGGTAGCGGCAATGGACATAGTTCCTTTTGCGCGCATTCATCTAAGACCATTACAACTGTGCATGCTCAGTCAGTGGAATGGGGATTATACAGACTTGTCTCCGAAGATACAAGTAAATCAGAGGACCAGAGACTCACTCCGTTGGTGGCTGTCCCTGGACAACCTGTCACAAGGGATGACCTTCCGCAGACCAGAGTGGGTCATTGTCACGACCGACGCCAGTCTGATGGGCTGGGGCGCGGTCTGGGGATCCCTGAAAGCTCAGGGTCTTTGGTCTCGGGAAGAATCTCTTCTACCGATAAATATTCTGGAACTGAGAGCGATATTCAATGCTCTCAAGGCTTGGCCTCAGCTAGCAAAGGCCAAGTTCATACGGTTTCAATCAGACAACATGACGACTGTTGCGTACATCAACCATCAGGGGGGAACAAGGAGTTCCCTGGCGATGGAAGAAGTGACCAAAATCATTCAATGGGCGGAGACTCACTCCTGCCACCTGTCTGCAATCCACATCCCAGGAGTGGAAAATTGGGAAGCGGATTTTCTGAGTCGTCAGACATTACATCCGGGGGAGTGGGAACTCCATCCGGAAATCTTTGCCCAAATTACTCAACTGTGGGGCATTCCAGACATGGATCTGATGGCCTCTCGTCAGAACTTCAAGGTTCCTTGCTACGGGTCCAGATCCAGGGATCCCAAGGCGACTCTAGTAGATGCACTAGTAGCACCTTGGACCTTCAAACTAGCTTATGTATTCCCGCCGTTTCCTCTCATCCCCAGGCTGGTAGCCAGGATCCATCAGGAGAGGGCGTCGGTGATCTTGATAGCTCCTGCGTGGCCACGCAGGACTTGGTATGCAGATCTGGTGAATATGTCATCGGCTCCACCATGGAAGCTACCTTTGAGACGAGACCTTCTTGTTCAAGGTCCGTTCGAACATCCGAATCTGGTCTCACTCCAGCTGACTGCTTGGAGATTGAACGCTTGATCTTATCAAAACGAGGGTTCTCAGATTCTGTTATTGATACTCTTGTTCAGGCCAGAAAGCCTGTAACTAGAAAAATTTACCACAAAATATGGAAAAAATATATCTGTTGGTGTGAATCTAAAGGATTCCCTTGGGACAAGGTAAAGATTCCTAAGATTCTATCCTTTCTTCAAGAAGGATTGGAGAAAGGATTATCTGCAAGTTCCTTGAAGGGACAGATTTCTGCCTTGTCTGTGTTACTCCACAAAAAGCTGGCAGCTGTGCCAGATGTTCAAGCCTTTGTTCAGGCTCTGGTTAGAATTAAGCCTGTTTACAAACCTTTGACTCCCCCTTGGAGTCTCAACTTAGTTCTTTCAGTTCTTCAGGGGGTTCCGTTTGAACCCTTACATTCCGTTGATATTAAGTTATTATCTTGGAAAGTTTTGTTTTTGGTTGCAATTTCTTCTGCCAGAAGAGTTTCAGAATTATCTGCTCTGCAGTGTTCTCCTCCTTATCTGGTGTTCCATGCAGATAAGGTGGTTTTACGTACTAAACCTGGTTTTCTTCCAAAAGTTGTTTCTAACAAAAACATTAACCAGGAGATAGTCGTGCCTTCTTTGTGTCCGAAACCAGTTTCGAAGAAGGAACGTTTGTTGCACAATTTGGATGTTGTTCGCGCTCTAAAATTCTATTTAGATGCTACAAAGGATTTTAGACAAACATCTTCCTTGTTTGTTGTTTATTCTGGTAAAAGGAGAGGTCAAAAAGCAACTTCTACCTCTCTCTCTTTTTGGATTAAAAGCATCATCAGATTGGCTTACGAGACTGCCGGACGGCAGCCTCCTGAAAGAATCACAGCTCATTCCACTAGGGCTGTGGCTTCCACATGGGCCTTCAAGAACGAGGCTTCTGTTGATCAGATATGTAGGGCAGCGACTTGGTCTTCACTGCACACTTTTACCAAATTTTACAAGTTTGATACTTTTGCTTCTTCTGAGGCTGTTTTTGGGAGAAAGGTTTTGCAAGCCGTGGTGCCTTCCATTTAGGTGACCTGATTTGCTCCCTCCCTTCATCCGTGTCCTAAAGCTTTGGTATTGGTTCCCACAAGTAAGGATGACGCCGTGGACCGGACACACCTATGTTGGAGAAAACAGAATTTATGTTTACCTGATAAATTGCTTTCTCCAACGGTGTGTCCGGTCCACGGCCCGCCCTGGTTTTTTAATCAGGTCTGATAATTTATTTTCTTTAACTACAGTCACCACGGTATCATATGGTTTCTCCTATGCAAATATTCCTCCTTAACGTCGGTCGAATGACTGGCGTAGGCGGAGCCTAGGAGGGATCATGTGACCAGCTTTGCTGGGCTCTTTGCCATTTCCTGTTGGGGAAGAGAATATCCCACAAGTAAGGATGACGCCGTGGACCGGACACACCGTTGGAGAAAGCAATTTATCAGGTAAACATAAATTCTGTTTTTTTCTCATTGAACTTCACAGTCACTCACAGCATTTAAATTACTAACTAGTAGGCTTTTTGTGTAGAGAGAGAGAGAGATTACATGAGCAGATCTGCACTTTCTGCAGGGCCAGCCCAATTAAATGGGCCTAAATATTATGTGAGAAAATAAACAGCAATATTTAAATTAGTCATATCTGCTTAAAGGGACAGTAAAGTCAAAATTAAACTGGATTGGATAGAATACAGAATTTTAAACAACTTTCCAATTTACTTTAATTATCAAATTTGCTTAGTTCTCTTGGTTTCCTTTGTTAAAGAGTAATCCTATGTGAGCTCAGGAGCATGCACGTGTCTTTATTTAGCCAGCTGGCAGCAGTGTTTGCAATAATATTTATAGCAATGTTATATATAGTTGCAAACAATGCTGCCTTAGACTGCTGTACACACATGCACAGTCCTAAGCTCCTATTCGCCTATCTAGGTTTACTTTAAACAAAGGATCTCAAGAGAACAAAGCTAATTTGATAATAGAAGTAAATTGGAAAGTTGTTTAAAATGGCATGCTCTATCTGAATCATTCGTTTGCCGTTACTGTCCCTTTAAACTACACATTTACTATCAATGTAAGTAATGCATTGTTAAATATTTTAAGAAGTTGTGTTTTTAGCAATATTTGCATTGTTTTGCAGTCTAAGGACATACTCCTTTGTAAAGCTTTTTAAATAAATGACTTGTTTAAAGAATGAAAAATAAGGGAAATAATAAGGAAAAGGGAAACAAGTTATGAAAATTATATTGTATTTTTATTACACATATAAACATTTTGTATTACGATTGCAAAGTGTTTAATTTACCTTTTAAATTATAAGAAAAGCCCACAAAATAATGAAGGTGTTTTTTTTTTCTAATTTAAACATTTTATGGGGATCACATTTTCAGTTTAATGGCCTCTAACTGGTCCTTGTTCAACTTCAAATGAATGAATATTTAGAACTTTATTTAAAAGTTGGTTTTAACCATCAGAATCCCTTCTCAGCTAATCCGTATGCTAAGGTGGTATTATAGGTAGGGTCTTTGATTTAGTAGTTTTTATTCTAGCTTTTTATTATTGCCTTTCTACACAGGATGCCAGTGCTGCAGGAGACAAGAAGAATAACCAAACTTCCAAAAGCGCTGCAGACTTTGCGGGTGGTTCACCCAGCAAGCGACCTAAGGGAGAGGGGGATTTAAGACCTCTTGTAATGCCAGTGTCTGTACCAGTGAAAATGGGTGTAGGGAAAGAAAAGGCTGAAAATGGAAGAACACAGATTGCCGTCGTGCCTGACAGAGACTGTGCAACAGCTAAGCCTTCTGTTATAGTGACCCGGCACAGAGCCGGCCACACAGGAATCCCCGAACCGTCATTACAGGTAAGGTGTAGAAGCCTACTGGGATTTATGTGTTATGTGGCGTTTGTTTTTATGTACATCAGGGGTCGACAAATTTTGTTTAAAATGTAGGATCCAGTAAAAAGATTTATTAGGCAGTCATACTTTTAGGAGCCAGACAGTGGTATTTGTATAGAAATTTGGAGAATAACCCAAAACATTAGGAGCCATGGGTAAAATTCTAGGAGCCAGTGTCTACCTGGCTCCTGGTTTTGTCGAGCCCTGATGTACATGCATTTTTATTTTCTTGTTTTATAATGATGTTAAAGGGACATTAAAACCAACAATTTTATTTCCTGTTTTAAGCGGCATACGTACATATGCTGCTTGTGCCCAGTGCCCACACATGCAGACACAACACTTGCACATCTGGCTGTGATGCTCATTTTATCAATGATTACCAAGTTTGCCTCAGACAAATGACCACTGACTCCCTGAGCTGGTGTAGTGATTGGTAAAAGGTGTACTGGGAATGTGCTAATGCAAGTATATTGCTAAATGCCTCTGTTCGAAACTGAAACACAATCATGTAATTTCACTTTTATTATTATTATTATTATCATTCTCAGTTATTTGTAGAGTGCAAACAGGTTCCGAAGCGCTAAACTGCCATGTCCCTTTAATGGGAAGGAATTTTTTTACAGTACAATTCATTTCACTTTTATATGATGATAGACGCAAGTTTCCATTGAATATATTATAAACTAAGGCTTGGCTAATCCAGGGAGCCATGGAACCACAATTTCTTAATTATTCTACATACATCTGTTTATAAACACATTGATTTGTTATAAAAATGTTTGCCTTGATCATGAAAGGGACATTAAATATTGTATATGTGTAAAATGTTATTTTAAAAATATAACACTGATATATATATATATATATATATATATATATATATATATATATATACACGGTGAGTCCACGGATCATCTAATTACTATTGGGAATATCACTCCTGCCCAGCAGGAGGCGGCAAAGAGCACCACAGCAAAGCTGTTAAATATCACCTACCTTCCTTCCCACCCCAGTCATTCTCTTTGCCTACGTTAGAGCAAGGAAGTGGTAAAGTTTAGGTGTTGGAAAGAAGATTCTTCAAGCAAGATTTTATTATTTTTAAGCAGTGCAAGATTGTTCTGCTTGGTCCTAGGGTGTAGCCGTAGTCCATATCAGTCTCTTCAGTAGAGCAGTGGTGGCTTTCAAGCAATGGGAACTTGTGGGGGAAAATCCTCACTGCGCCTCCCATGTAGTTAATGCTGCCCTAATACTGAAAGCCTGAGTAAGATTACTCAGTCATTATCTCTTTTTCCACAGGTCCATGTGAGGGAGAAGACCTCTCAAACCTAGTGAGCTGCCTTGCTGCCTGGTAGATCTCTGAGGTAAGTGCCGAGTTTAATTTTTCTGGGAAATGCAGAAAAAATTGGGCACTTTATTACCTTTTAAAAATGGGACACTAGACTTTCTCCTTTATGATTGGGGGAACATATAATCATAATGGCAGGCACTGGGGCTGAGGAGTATTAATGGAGGCTCATGTTTGGGTGGTTTTCACTGCTCCCGGCGGCTTGACTATAAGATAAACATTTTGCTGACCGGGGGGTTAATTTTTTAGACGCCCACGATGGGCGGGACTAGCTGAGGCAGCAATTGTTGTTGCACGCCTTTTCCCCTTCACTTCCTGTGATTGGAGGGGTGACTAGGTCAGATATCAGAGTTTTCAGACGCAGGGAAAGCTCATGATAAACGCTTAATACCGCGTTGTTAGTACCGGACAGCTTTTCCGGATGCTTCTACTGAAGGAATACTATCCGGTGTCAGCAGGGCAGGTAGGCACCTCAGCAACGCTAAGCTGAGGTGTAGAGGTTGTCCGGAGTGTTTGTGACTGTTTTACCTATTTCTGCTGCAAAAAATAAAAAAGTTACGTTTTAAATTTGTTTATTTAGTTGTAATTTGTTCCATTTTGAGTTAAGATGGACCAAGAGACCCAGCAAAATGTTACTTGTTCTTTATGTTTTGATGCTAATGTGGAACCACCAATCCCTTTCTGTTCCTCATGTATTGAGAGAACTTTGAATTACAGGGATAGACTTTTTTTCTGAGCCAACCTTGTCTGTTCAGGAGTCTAATGACAATGTTCAATATATGCCACAGTTTTCTCCTCAAGTGTCCCAAGTATCGCCCACACATGCAGTGCCCTGCGCTTCTTCTCTAACTCCGCCTGGAGTTACGTTGCAAGACTTCGCTAGCCTCATGTCCTCTGGGGTATCGGATGCGTTGTCTGCTTTTCCTATGCTGCAGGGAAAGCGCAAGAGGAAATGTAAAGAATCAGTGAGTAAAACTTTTGACACAGTCGTGGCTATCTCGAATGTTCCCTCCCAGAAATCTGAGGAGGAAGACACTTCGGTAGCATCTGAGGGTGAAATCTCAGACTCAGACAGTGTAACTCCTTCTGCTGATGCTGAAATTGTATCCTTCAGGTTTAAGCTGGAACACCTCCGTTTGTTACTTAAAGGGACAGTCAAGGCCAAAATAAACTTTTATGATTCAGATAGAGCATGTAATTTTAAACAATTTTCCAATTTACTTTTATCACCAATTTTGCTTTGTTCTCTTGGTATTCTTAGTTGAAAGCTTAACCTAGGAGGTTCATATGCTAATTTCTTAGACCTTGAGGGCCACCTCTTTTTAGAATGCATTTTAACTGTTTTTTACCACTAGAGGGTGTTAGTTCACATACTTCATATAGATAACACTGTGCTCATGCACGTGAAGTTATCTGGGAGCAGACACTGATTGGCTAAACTGCAAGTCTGTCAAATGAAATGAAATAAAGTTCCTGTACCAAATCGTGCGACCGATTATTGCTAGGTATTCCTTTTTCTCCAGCCCCTATTTTTAAGAAGATGTTTCCTATTGCTGACTCTATCAAGGAGTCTTGGCAGACGGTTCCCAAGGTGAAAGGGGCAATTTCCACTTTAGCTAAGAGAGCCACTATTCCCATAGAGGATAGTTGTTCCTTTAAAGATCCTATGGATAAGAAGTTAGAGGGGTTGCTCAAAAAGTTGTATGTTCACCATGGTTTACAATGGCAACCAGTGGTGTGTATTGCTACCGTCACTAGTGGGGCGGCATACTGGTTTTATACGTTGTCTGATTCTATTCAGATAGACACTCCCCTTGAAGAGATCCAGGATAGGATCAAAGCTCTTAAGTTGGCCAATTCCTTTATTACGGATGCTTCCCTACAGGTTATCAAGCTGGGAGCTAAAATTTCTGGGTTTGCCATACTGGCCTGCAGAGCCTTATGGTTGAAATCCTGGTCTGTGGATGTATTGTCCAAGTCTAAGCTTTTGGCAATTCCTTACAAGGGTAAGACCTTGTTTGGGCCAGGATTGGCGGAGATTATTTCCGACATTACGGGAGGAAAGGGCCATTTTCTCCCTCAGGATAAGAGGAATAAGCAGAAGGGACGTCAGAGTAATTTTCGTTCCTTTCGAAACTTTAAGGGTAAGCATTCCTTTCCCTCTACAAAACAGGAACAGTCCAAGCCTTCCTGGAGGTCCAACCAGTCTTGGAACAAGGGAAAGCAATCTAAGATGCCCGCTACTGACTCAGTCAGCATGAAGGGTCTGCCCCCGATCCGGGACAGGATCTTTTGGGGGGCAGGCTTTCCTTCTTTGCTGAGACGTGGGTTCGGGATGTTCAGGATCCCTGGGCAGTGGACATTGTGTCTCAGGGATACAAACTAGAGTTCAAGACCTTTCCTCCCAGGGGCAGGTTTCTGCTCTCAAGATTATCTGTAGATCAGATAAAAAGAGAGGCGTTCTTACACTGTGTTCGAGACCTTTCCGCTCTGGGAGTGATAGTTCCTGTTCCACTACAGGAACAGGGTGGAAGTTTTTACTCCAATCTATTCGTGGTTCCCAAAAAAGAGGGAACTTTCAGACCAATTCTAGACCTCAAAAGTCTAAACAAGTTCCTCAGAGTACCGTCCTTCAAGATGGAAGCTATTCGTTCCATTCTTCCCTTGGTTCAAGAGGGTCAATTCATGACAACAGTAGATTTAAAGGATGCGTACCTGCATGTTCCCATACACAGGGACCATCACAAGTTTCTAAAGGTTCGCTTTTCTAAACAAACACTTCCAGTTTGTGGCTCTTCCATTCGGCCTTGCCACAGCTCCCAGAATTTTTTCAAAGGTCCTGGGATCTCTGTTGGCGGTGCTCCAGTTTCGGGGGGTCGCAGTGGCACCTTATCTGGACGACATCCTGGTTCAGGCTGCCATCCTTTCATCAAGCGAACTCCCACATGGAGATGATGTTATCCTTCCTGCGATCTCTCGGATGGAAGGTGAATCTAGGAAAGAGTTCCATAATTCCAGCTACAAAGGTAGTGTTCTTGGGATCCATAATAGACTCCCTATCGATGAAAATATTTCTATCAGAGGTCAGAAAATCAAAGATCTTCAACTCTTTTCTGGCCCTTCAGTCCTCTCCTCGGCTGTCAGTGGCTCAATGTATGAAGGTCTGATGGTAGCTGCCATGGACATCCATTCCGTTTGCCCGTTTTCACCTAAGACCTCTGCAGTTATGCATGCTAAGTCAATGGAATGGGAATTATGCAGATCTGTCTCCGCGATTACAGCTAGATCAGGCAACAAGAGATTATCTTCTTTGGTGGGTGTCTCAAGATCATCTCTCCCAGGGAACCTGCTTTTGCAGACTCACCTGGGTGATTGTGACAACGGACGCTAGCCTGCTGGGATGGGGAGCAGTCTGGGGCTCCCTAAAGGCTCAGGGGACATGGACTTGGGAGGAGTCTGTTCTCCCCATAAACATTCTGGAGCTGAGGGCAATCTTCAATGCTCTTCTGGCCTGGCCTCAGCTTTGGCCCGGTTTATCAGGTTCCAGTCGGACAACATAACTTCGGTGGCTTACATCAATCATCAGGGGGGGGGACTCGGAGTTCCTTGGCCATGACAGAGGTAGCCAAGATTATTCGGTGGGCGAAATCCCACAACTGCTGTCTATCTGCAATCCACATTCCAGGAGTGGACCATTGGGAAGCGGATTTTCTGAGCACACAGACCTTTCACCCGGGGGAGTGGGAACTCCATCCGGAAGTGTTTTCCAGCTTGATTCTCAAATGGGGACAGCCAGATCTGGATCTCATGGCATCTCGTCAGAATGCCAAACTCCTGAGGTACGGGTCGAGGTCGAGGGATCCTCAGGCTGTACTGATAGATGCGCTGGCGGTCCCTTGGAATTTCAGTCTTGCATACCTATTTCCTCCGTTCGCTCTCCTTCCTCGAGTCATTGCCCGAATCAAACAGGAGAGGGCGTCGGTAATCCTCATTGCACCAGCGTGGCCTCGCAAGATCTGGTATGCAGACCTAGTGGACATGTCGTCTCTCCCTCCTTGGAGACTTCCACTGAGGAAGGACCTTCTACTTCAGGGGCCCTTCCTTCACCCAAATCTAGTTTCTCTGAAGCTGACTGCTTGGAGATTGAACGCTTAATTTTATCTAAGCGTGGTTTTTCTGAGTCAGTCATTGAGACCATGATTCAGGCTTGGAGAAGGGATTATCGGCAAGTTCTATGAAAGGTCAAATATCTGCCTTGTCTATTTTGTTACATAAATGTCTGGCGGATATACCGGACGTGCAATCCTTTTGTCAGGCCTTAGTCAGAATCAGGCCTGTGTTCAAACCTGTTACTCCTCCCTGGAGTCTTAACCTTGTTCTTAGAGTTCTTCAACAGGCTCCGTTTGAGCCTATGCATTCCCTAGATAGTAAGTTATTATCTTGGAAAGTTTTGTTTCTTGTTGCAATTTCTTCTGCCCACAGAGTCTCAGAACTCTCGGCGTTGCAGTGTGAATCCCCTTATCTTATTTTTCATTCTGACAAGGTAGTTCTGCGTACTGTTGGGTTTCCTTCCTAAGGTTGTTTCGGATAGAAACATTAATCAAGAAATTGTTGTTCCTTCTTTATGTCCTAACCCTTCTTCCCATAAAGAGTGTCTGTTGCACAATCTTGATGTGGTGCGTGTGTTGAAATTCTATTTACAGGTGACTAAGGAGTTTCTCCAGTCGTCTGCTCTATTTGTTGTCTTCTCTGGGAAACGTAAGGGTCAGAAAGCTACGGCTACTTCTCTTTCTTTGTGGCCGAAGAGTATAATTTGTTTGGCCTATGAAACTGCTGGACAGCAGCCTCCTTAGAGAGTTACAGCTCATTCTACTAGGGCTTTTTCCGCTTCCTGGGAATTCAAAAATGAAGCTTCTGTGGAACAGATTTGCAAGGCTGCAACTTGGTCCTCTCTACACACTTTTTCAAAATTCTATAAATTTGATACTTTTGCCTCGGCTGAGGCTTCTTTTGGAAGAAAGGTTCTTCAAGCAGTGGTGCCTTCTGTTTAGGTTCTCTGTCTTGTCCTTCCCTTATCTGTGTCCTCTAACTTGGGTATTGATTCCCAATAATAATTATATGATCTGTGGACTCACCATGTCATTAGAAAGAAAACCAAATTTATGCTCACCTGATAAATTTATTTATTTCTTGACACGGTGAGTCCACGGCCCACCCTGTTTTTTTAAGACAGGTTTTTGTCACGTTATAAACCTCAGGCACCTCTGCACCTTGTTGTTTCCTTTCTCTCCTTTACTTCGGTCAAATGACTGTGGTCGGAGGGAAGAAAGGTGGTATTTAACAGCTTTGCTGTGGTGCTCTTTGCCGCCTCCTGCTGGGCAGGAGTGATATTCCCAATAGTAATTAGATGATCCGTGGACTCACCGTGTCAAGAAAGAAAGAAATTTATCAGGTAAGCATAAATTTTGTTATATTCATTATTTATTTTTGACGGATTTTACAGTAAAATGCTTTTGAAATGTGCTTGTTTCATTCCCCCTGGCAAGGCTTGTGTTATAGTTTAGTGTTCTAGTGTCCAGTCTCTTACATTCTACACAGAGATTTTTTATTTACATCAGACCACATTTGCCTCTATCTGGTCTCAGTATAGCAGACCAGGTATTGTGTGAACCATCCTTCTTTTTTAATGACAATGACCCTGAACTGATGTTGATTGGCAAAATCTTGTACATATTGCTGACAGTGCGCACAGGTGTTTTTGAATGCAGCGCTAGATTGCTGTTATAAAATGATTTGTACAGCACGATGTAAATTGCATTTTGCAGCACCTATTTGGGTGTGTACTGTTTGTACATTCAATGTGCTTTTGAAAAGCATATTTTATTAAAGGGATATTAATCCCAATTTTTTTATTTCATGATTCAGATAGAGCATGCAATTTTCCTCCAATAAGCAAGCGCAACCCAAACCAAATATGGGCTGGCTCATAGAAAGTTGCTTTAAATTGCCTGCTCTATCTGAATCATGAAAGTTTAATTTTGTCTTTAGTGTCCCTTTAAGCACTGTCCTTTTATAATTTCACCATTGCATACAGAAATGGAGGTTAATCCCCTTAGAGAAATACGCACCTCAGAGTTTGAAATGTGCCTTTAGATCATTCTATCACTGACGGATAGTTTTAGTTCATCTCACCTGAGCATAGAACTTTAGATCATTAGGCCCTGAGTATCATATAATCCCACTGAGCATAGTTTATGTTCTGTGTTCTATTAAACAGCTTTTTCCACTCCTCTTAGGCTAATGAAACCTCACCACCTTCTGAAGGAGAAGCCATATCCCGGAAACCCAAGCAACGACCAAGACCAGAGCCTCTGTTCATCCCTCCCAAAGCTGGCACTTTCATTGTTCCTGTCTTATACTCTAACATTACCCCATACCAAAGCCACCTTCGTTCACCTGTACGACTTCCTGATCACCCATGTGACCGAAACTTTGAGCTGCCACCCTACACACCTCCTCCTATACTTAGCCCTGTTCGTGAGGGTTCTGGACTTTACTTCAATACCATCATATCTGCCAGTGGGCATTCTATGCCTCCACCAATCACTCCTAAGAGCTCCACACGAACTCTACTGAGGTCCAGTAAGTGTTTTCTTACCATTTTATCAATGGCCCACATTTTGCAATAAACTTGACTCGGTAATAATTCACATGAGCAATTTATGTTTCTTTATCTGCAAAACTTTAAAACATATATTCTGCTAAAAATAGTTTCTCAATCATAAACTAATATAAAAAAATTTTTTTTTACAAACCAAATTTTTAGATCTATATAGACAGTTCTAGGAATTTTTAGGTGTTTTCACTTCGGAAATGCACGTGACCATTAATATGACACTTTGCATGTCTGTTTATGATTATTAAGCCCATGCTTTGACAAACAATGTAGGCTCCACAGCACCAGTTTAATAGTTTAAAAAAAAAAAAAAAAAAGATTTTAGTCAGTCCATAATCATGATACAAGATTTAAGACCTGAAGGGACCGAAACGTTGCTGCTTATTGTGACTATGTGGACTAATAAAGCAGTTTTATTTTATTAAACTTAGGCTATGGAGCCTATGTTGTTTGTAAAGTATTGGTGCAAACAGAGGCCCTATTCTACGTGCATCAGAATATATAGAAGCCTATGCATTGAGGTAGCCAAAGGATCAGAATTTGCCACATCCAAAAATCTGCCATCCTGGAAACAATTTTCATGGGTGTAGGAATAGCAGGTGTTGGCCTAAATTTGCCCATGGATATGTCTGTGACTTGCTGTCTGACTTAAATATATGACTCCATCTCACCAAGTCAGGCTGAATGCAATGGTGATATATAAATGGGGAAAACACCCTCTCAAATACAACTGTATGAAGATAACCTTGGGTGTTAACTACATAATCTGTCTTCAGTATAGATTTAAAAAAACACTGATATTAGTACATTGTAGTTCCAGCTGGGTCCAGACCTTTAAATATACATAAAATTGTCTTGTAAAGAAAACAGACAAGTCGTGCTCAAAATACATTTTTTTTTTGGGTGGTGGAGGAAATGTTCTGACAGACAACAATAATATTAATACGGATCACGCATGAACATCGGAGACCAGCTATGGAAAAACGTAAAATGGAGATAAGCCTATGTGCTCCTTGAAGAAATGACAAGTGCAAGTTCCATTCATAGTATTTGTGTCCCTAACATGTTGAGAGTGCAGCCCTTTAACTTGTTGCGCATGTACTAGAACTACCATCTCTGGTGCAGGTAGGCATGCTTTGTTAAGCCAGAATGAAAGGCTGAATTGGTTAGTCTGAGGCCTCATAGCACGGTGTTTGTGTTACTAAGAAAAGGTTTAATGGGAAAAAAAATTGCATTAATACAGTGCATCTAGCAGGGATATAGAAGCCTTAACAAAACACCAGATATTATTTGAATATTAAATAAAAAAATGATTTATTGAAACATAAAATTATAATATAAAGTGTTTTTATTTGATTTTAGCAAATAGAAGGGTATTTTTATTGTTTTGTGCATAAAAATGTTTGAATTTTCTTTTATCCAAATTGTTTTGTTTTGGTTTTTGCTTTGTAGCTAGCATTGAGGAAATGCCACCTTTACTTACAGCTGTGGGAGAAGCAACCCCAGTTAGCATAGAACCGTAAGTATTAAACAAAACTCCAGTACAACTGTTTAAGTCATGATGAAAGTAAAACATACTGGTTTATAACCTATTACCGGTAATCAATACACTGCTATAGGGACCAGCCCTACATCACAATTTAAACATTTACTTTTTTACTAATAAATGACAAGTAGAGTTGCTCATTCTACCAATCGCAGTGAGCATTAGAAGGAATGACCTATCAGCCAATAAGCATTAGTGAAGAGAAGTACTTGCTAGAATTAGTTTTATCTTGGGGTTATTGGCTTCAGTAAAACTATTGGGTCAAACTCCACTTGGGATTAAATACATATGCATACACAATACACAACAAGCTAGCTGGAATTCCATTGCTTTATTACACTATCGTGGACCCCAATTCTCATTTGTCAATGTGTGTTATTTTAGCACTAGTGGCCCTGCAAAGCTATGTGTTTCGTCCCCTGCAGATGTATTTAACACATAGTTAAAGTACTGTGCGAGACGCATACACAGACACACATATACACACATATAGATACAGGCACACATATACACACACACACAGATACACAGACACACACATACACACACACATAGATGCACACACATATACACACACACACATATACACACACACAAAGATACACAGAAACACATATACACACATATAGATACAGACACACATATACACACACACATAGATGCACACACATATACACAGACAAACATATACACACACACAAAGATACACAGAAACACATATACACACACACACACAGATAGACACACATACACACACATAGATACGGACACACAGATACAGACATACAGATACAGACACACATATACACACACACATAGATACAGACACACATATACACACATAGATACAGACACACATATACACACATAGATACACACACACACACGCATAGATACAGACACACATACACACATAGATACACAGACACATATATACACACACACACACACAAATACTTAGACACACATAGATACACACACACACACATAGATACACAACTCATGCATGCTCAATGCTAAGGGCAACAGCTTTATTAGAAGACAGTGTTGTTTTTTAAGGCTTGTAAATAATTGTATGTACTGTGTAATCCAGCACTTCTGGCCTCGACATAGCACTGATCTGTGATAAAAAGCGAATACTCCTTTATTTTCACAATTCATCTTTAAAAACACAGTGGTAGAAAAGCCAAAAATCAAGTTCATCCAGTAAAGAGACCATGGTTCTTGTCAGGCTCAGTACTACGTGCCAAACATGTTTTGGGCTTCCTCTTAGCCTGTGTAAATGATTATATCTCTTTTTTTTTTTTTTTTTTTTTTAAATTCTTTATTAGAAAAATTGAATAAAATGTACAAAAGAAAAAAGAAAAAGATAAGTGTGAGAGCAAAACTTCAAACACATAACAAGAAAAAAGTCATTTGGGATATTTTTACATCTATAAAAATAGTTAACCATCACTGATTTATGGTACCCCACTGTTTCCCCTTCTTTCACTTCACTCTCTTTCCACTATAATTCAACAATCTTTAATCAAGACGCTAAATATCTTCGTACTATTATCTTATCGATACAGACAAATATGGAACCTGTCCATTCCCCACTCATCCCCACCCCTCCAAGCATAAAAGAAAAGAGAGAGAAAGAGAAGAAAAAAAAAAGGGGGGGGGGGCAAATTTAACCCAATACTTCCTCGCTTCCCACGGACAGTGGGATTATTTGTGATATACAGCATCTTCCCCCATATACTTAATAAATCCCAGCCATGTTTTCTTGTAGCTCAAAACATTTCCTTTGTTATAAAATTTAGTATCGTAGGCCTCCAGGAACGCCTGTCTGAGTAGCTTTTTTTTTACTGTTCCTATGGAGGGAATCTTATCATTGACCCAATTTGCATAGAGTAAGGATCTCGTTAAAATTATGACCCACTGTATGAATTTAGTGTTTACCCCCCAGTTAACCTCCTTATTTAAGAAGATAGAATTTTCTCCCAATAAGTGAATCTTCTTCTTTGTAACCATAAGAAGGAAATATTAAATTTTACCCCAAAAATTATATCTCATACCCTTTGCACTTTATTCTCATCAGAATACTCATCTATTTACATCGATTTACACAGCAGTAACCTTGATCATCATTAGTACTAAAGGAGTTTCACTCTAGTCTTTTAGGGTTGTTAACAAGCTAGGATCTTTATGAAAACATATTAAATAACCAGTATAAAAACCGTTTTTTTTAATGGTGGCCTTTCAGCACTTAGAATTATTACAGAAAACTGAAAAATAGCTGAGTTTTTCTATGGTTTAACTGTGCTGGGATTGACATCAAATTAATTAATTGATGTAATGTGACCTTCAGTGCGCTAAATATGATGCTTCAGAGCTTGGTGTCTGGATAGCAGGTGTTTTGGATCACGATACCGGTGCAAATTATCTTATCTTTAGTAAAAATACCAAAGGCCACTAAATAGATATGAAAGACTTAAAGAATATGCATGATTATTTATACTATGTACAGCCAAACATGTGTAGTAAAGAACATTTGCTTCCTGACAAATATGTTGCTGATGTGTTAATGATGACAGCGTATATGGTGTCATACCAGCTAAAGCCTTGTGGACCTAGCAGTGATTATTTTAAAGGAGAATTCTAATATAAAAATGGTATGCTCTAATTCTTCAGAACATGTAATATTGGTGTTTCTGACTGCAACGGGGTTAAGCAAATGATTAAACATCTTGCTAAGGAACCAAAATCATTGTAGCTCCTGAGAGTGACCCAGCAGGAAAATTGTGGAGTCTTGTGATTGGCTTTCAGCACCAATTTTGTGTCCTTTGTTTTGCAAAACTATATACTGCCCAGAATACGAGCACAAATGACTAGAAATGTATCTTGTCTTCTGCAGGCGAATTAACATTGGTTCGCGATTCCAGGCAGAAATTCCAAATCTCCGAGACAGATCCTTAGTGGCTGGAGATAAGCACAAAGCCGACCTGGTGTGGTTTCCCTGGGAAGATTCAGGAAGCTGCCATGGTAAAGGTGAGAAATGCTTTCAAAGCAAGCTGAGACCAGGCCGGTAAGATAAGGCGCATGCCACGCTACTTACCGTTTGTATACGTCTTCACCTTAGAAACGTAACACATGTATAAACTATTAAAAACATTGGGACTGTGTATAAATCTGATTAAAATCCAGTGTTTAATTGCTGTGCATACATATTTTCTAGCGATTTAACAAAACATTCTTGTGCAGACTATGCTATTGTATTGTACAAAAAATGAATCTTTAGTTAATGGGACAGTAAACACCTTGTAATTAGAAGACATTTCTGTTGTTTTGCTATAGAACAACATGTTAGTTAAGTCTTAAAGATTTTTTCATGTCCCTTGAAAAATGCTAACGGCTAGATTTAGAGTTCTGCGGCCAAAGGGGTGCGTTAGCTACGCGTGCTTTTTTCCCCCCACACCTTTTAAATACCGCTGGTATTTAGAGTTCACAGAATGGCTGCGTTTTCAGTGCGTTAGGCTCCAAAAATGGAGCGTAGAGCATAATTTAACGCCACTGCAAAATTCCAGCGGTGCTTACGGACGCGGCCAGCTTCAAAAACGTGCTCGTGCACGATTCCCCCATAGAAAACAATGGGGCCATTTGAGCTGAAAAAAAACCTAACACCTGCAAAAAAGCAGCGTTCAGCTCCTAACGCAGCCCCATTGTTTTCTATGGGGAAACACTTCCTAAGTCTGCACCTAACACTCTAACATGTACCCGAGTCTAAACACCCCTAACCTTACACTTATTAACCCCTATTCTGCCGCCCCCGCTATCGTTGACACCTGCATATTTTTTTTAACCCCTAATCTGCCACTCCGTAAACCGCCGCTACCTACATTATCCCTATGTACCCCTAATCTGCTGCCCCTAACACCGCCGACCCCTATATTATATTTATTAACCCCTAATCTGCCCCCCACAACGTCGCCTCCACCTACCTACAATAATTAACCCCTAATCTGCCGACCAAACCGCACCGCTACTATAATAAAGTTATTAACCCCTAATCCGCCTCACTCCCGCCTCAATAACCCTATAATAAATAGTATTAGCCCCTAATCTGCCCTCCCTAACATCGCCGACACCTAATTTCAAACATTAACCCCTAATCTGCCGACCGGAGCTCACCGCTATTCTAATAAATTTTTTAACCCCTAAATCTAACCCTAACCCTAACACCCCCCTAAATTAAATATAATTTAAATCTAACAAAATAAATTAACTATTATTAAATAACTTATTCCTATTTAAAGCTAAATACTTACCTGTAAAATAAACCCTAATATAGCTACAATATAAATTATAATTATATTGTAGCTATTTTAGGATTAATATTTATTTTACAGGCAACTTTTTAATTATATTAACCAGGTACAATAGCTATTAAATAGTTAATAACTATTTAATAGTTACCTAGTTAAAATAATTACAAAATTACCTGTAAAATAAATCCTAACCTAAGTTACAATTAAACCTAACACTACACTATCAATAAATTAATTAAATAAAATACCTACAATTATCTACAATTAAACCTAACACTACACTATCAATAAATTAATTAAATACAATACCTACAAATAAGTACAATTAAATAAACTAACTAAAGTACAAAAAATAAAAAAGAACTAAGTTACAAAAAATAAAAAAATATTTACAAACAATTTTAAACTAATTACACCTACTCTAAGCCCCCTAATAAAATAACAAAGCCCCCCAAAATAAAAAAAATGCCCTACCCTATTCTAAATTAAAAAAGTTAACAGCTCTATTACCTTACCAGCCCTTAAAAGGACCTTTTGTGGGGCATGCCCCAAATAATTCAGCTCTTTTGCCTGTAAAAAAAAACATACAATACCCCCCCAACATTACAACCCACCACCCACATACCCCTAATCTAACCCAAACCCCCCTTAAATAAACCTAACACTAAGCCCCTGAAGATCTCCCTACCTTGTCTTCACCTCACCGGGTTCACCGATCGGTCCAGAAGAGGGTCCGAAGTCTTGATCCAAGTGGCGGCTGAAGAACTCCATCATCGGGCTGAAGTCGGAAGTCCATCATCGGGATGAAGTCTTCTATCAAGCCGCATCTTCAATCTTCTTTCTTCCGGAGCGGAGCCATCTTCTTCCCAGCCGACGCGGATCCAACCTCTTCAAGCGACGCCTACTCGCCGAATGATGGTTCCTTTAAATGACGTCATCCAAGATGGCGTCCCTCGAATTCCGATTGCCTGATAGGATTCTATCAGCCAATCGGAATTAAGGTAGGAAAATTCTGATTGGCTGATGGAATCAGCCAATCAGAATATTCCTACCTTAATTCCGATTGGCTGATAGAATCCTATCAGCCAATCGGAATTCGAGGGACTATTTCCAAACCACTTTTTTTTCAAACTTAGCGCTAGTTACATTGGAACACTGATATCTTCCAGGAATCCCTGAATATCCCTTGACGTGTATATATTTTTTTTTTAGAAGACATCCCAAAGTATTCATCTAGGCCCATTTTGGTATATTTCATGCCACCGTTTCACCGCCAAATGCGATCAAATTAAAAAAAATGTTCACTTTTTCACACATTTTGTCACAAACTTTTGGTTTCCCCCTGAAATTATTTACAAACAGCTTCTGCAATTATGGCACAAATGGTTGTAAATGCTTCTCTGGGATCGCCTTTGTTCAGAAATAGCAGACTTATATGGCTTTGGGGTTGCTTTTTGGTAATTAGAAGGCCGCTAAATGCTGCTGCGCACCACACGTGTTTTATGCCCAGCAGTGAAGAGGTTAATTAGGGAGCATGTAGGGAGCTTGTAGGGTTAATTTTAGCTTTAGTTTAGTGTAGTAGACAACTCCAAGTATTGATCTAGGCCAATTTTAGTATATTTCATGCCACCATTTCACCGCCAAATGCGAGCAAATAAAAAAAACCTTTACATTTTTCACAATTTTAGGTTTCTCACTGAAATTATTTACAAACAGTTTGTGCAATTATGGCACAAATGGTTGTAAAAGCTTCTCTGGGATCCCCTTTGTTCAGAAATAATAGACATATATGGCTTTGGCGTTGCTTTTTGTTAATTAGAAGGCCGCTAAATGCTGCTGCGCACAACACGTGAATTATGCCCAGCAGTGAAGGAGTTAATTAGGTAGCTTGTAGGGCGCTGGCAGGGTTAATTTTAGCTTTAGTGTAGAGATCAGCCTCCCACCTGACACATCCCACCCCCTGATCCCTCCCAAACAGCTCTCTTCCCTCCCCCACCCCACAATTGTCCCCGCCATCTTAAGTACTGGCAGAAAGTCTGCCAGTACTAAATAAAAGGAGTTTTTTTTATTTTATTTTTTAAAAAAATGTATTCAGCTGTAATGGAGCCCTGCCTTAGCCCCCAACCTCCCTGATCCCCCACCAAACAGCTCTATAACCCTCCCTGCTACTTAATTGCCGCCATCTTGGGTACTGGCAGCTGTCTGCCAGTACCCAATTTGCCCCCAAAAACAGTATTTATAAACTTTTCTGTAGTGTAGCAGCCCCCCCCTCAATACCCCCCCCCCCCAGATCCTTTTATATATATATATATATATATATATATATATATATTATTTTTTTTAATGTTTTGAACTTTTTATTTTTTTCCATTGGTGTCAGTGGCTAATATGCGCGCGCGCCCCGCCCCACGTGCACACGCGCGCCCTCACGCTGCCGCCTCCATGCTTCCCTTCCCCCCGGAACACAGCACCATTGTTACCGGTGCAGAGAGGGCCACAGAGTGTCTCTCTCTGCATCGGAGGCTTGTTAAAAGGTATTGCAGGATGTCTCCATATCGAGGCATCACTGCAATACCCTGAGAGCAGCTCTCTTAAACAACTGACGTACCAGGTACGTCCATTGTCACTAACTGCTAGTTTTTGCAGGACGTACCTGGTACGTCAGTTGTCATTAAGGGGTTAAAACAAATTATTCTTTGTAATGTAATTAACTTGAGAGTTGTTATCAGAGCTACACAGCAGAAGAGACCACTTTTAAAACGATCTTTTATCACACTTTAGTGGAAGAGTTGCTCACTGCAGCATGTTCCAGTATCGTTCCTGGAGGAGGCACCAATCAAGAGCTGGCGCTTCATTACCTTCATGAGTCAAAGGGCAACATATTGGTAAGCAACAAATGTCTTCTATCTGAAGGGGCTAAACCGTTTATTGTTATGTGTACCAAACAGGCTGCATACCCCACAATGAGCTAGTATTAGTGTTGCTTTTATGTCTGGTGATTGGTGGATACAAATCTATGCCACACCCATTTGGCGTGTCTTTCCCAGAAGCAACAATAATGCATTGTATTTGGATATCCAGATTTAACTATGTGTTTAACCACTATTTAGGGGTTAAACAAACCCTATAGAAGCAAGAGGTCGCTTTATTTTTTGAACACACTGGTCACATGTTTGGTTCTGAACCTGTATGCATATGAGCCAATCGTTTTAAGCATTTACCAATGTAAATGTTTTAACTGGACAATTTATGATTATTTACTTAAAATTGTAAGGTGACTAAAATATATATTTTTCGTTCACCTGTCCCTGTGTTTGTTGTTCTTTCATTTATTTATTTTATATTCCAGGTCACTTTAACTAAGCTGCTTCTTAATAAGCCAAGACGGAAAAGGGACCATCCTCTTGCTGACTATCATTACTCTGGTTAGTAGATAAGATATCCTGCCATATTCTGACCATAAAGTTTTGTGATTCTTGACTCTGCACATTTTCTTCTTCTGAATATAAAGTTTTTATACATAACTAAATCATGACATCGTGCCTATTATTTGGCATTGCCCTTTCCTAGAAATGATTATTAACTGCCCCTTCACAGTTTCTCTAACATCTGTTTAATTTGCCTGTGTCTTTGCGAAAATATGAGCTCAATGAAGAACAGAATGTGTTACCATAGCAACAGCAGAAGCTTATTAAATGTTTTCTTTAGATTAGACTAAGATTTGCGGAAAGCACTAAAGGGAGAGATTTTCACGTGTTACTAATTTAATGATCTCTCCATATGATGATTGTAAATACTTTCTTCTTAGGCTTTGCATACCTTGAGCTTCTTGATATTTAAAACAGCTGCTCGCCATAAACTTTCATTTTACTTAAATGGACATGATAGAGCATTACATTTTAAACAATTTTCCAATTTACTTCTATTATCAAATATGCTTCATTCTATTGCTATCCTTTGTTGAGGGTGCAGTAATCCACTACAGAGAGCTAGTTCAACACATTCAGTGCAGCCACCAATTAGCAGCAAGTTCCTAGTAGAGCATTGCTGCTCCTGAGCCTACCTAGGTATGCCTTTTTAACAAAGGAGAACAAAACAAATTAGATAATAGAAGTGAATTAGAAAGTTGTTTAAAATTGCATGCTCTGTCTGTATCACTAAAAGTAAACAATTCGGTTTCGCCCCTTTAACCCCTTATTATTGCACTTCTACTTGCATAGAACTATGTATTTAACCCCGTACAAAGTGGTTAAGCACTTAGTTGTCGTCAACTCCAGAACAGTAGTGAGCCAATAACCAGAGTCATATGTTTATAGCCCCCAGTAGTGCATTGCTGCTTGTGAGCCTACTTAGATATGTTTTTCAACCAATGATACCAATAGAATGAAGTAAATTTGATTATAAAAGTAAATTGAATTTTTTTTTTCAAAATCCATGCTCTGTCTGAACCATGAAAGGTTAATTACGATTTTAATGTCAGTCCCCGAAACTCTGCTCCCTCTTTTCTGTGTAATTACTGCACATTTTATTTCAAATCGTTCCTATGCTGCAGTTGTCAGTTGCTTACAGAGTTGATCATGAATCTGCTTTTTAGGCTCCGATAAGTGGACTGTTTCTGAGAAGAGGCTCTTTAATAAAGGAATGGCTATCTACAAGAAAGATTTCCTGCTGGTTCAGAAGCTGGTATGTATAGTTGTGTTGTTTATTTTATCAGTACAATCACATAAAATCACATATAAAATATGTTTGTTATATTATAAACCCACGGCATGTGTGATACAGAAGGCTCAGATAGAGCATACAATGTTAAACAACTTTCCAATTTACTTCTATTATCAAATTTACTGCATTCTCTTGGTATCCATTGTTGAAAGGGCAGTATTGCAATACTGAAGACTAGCTGAACACACCTGGTGAGCCAATGAGAAACCGTATATATGTGCAGCCACCAATCACCAGCTTGCTCTCAGTAGTGCATTGCTGCTCCCGAGCGTATCTAGGTATAACTTTTCACCAAAGGATACCAAGAGAATAAAACAAATTAGATAATGTAAGTAAATTGGAAAGTTGTTTAAAATTCTATGTTCTGTCTGAATTATTAAAGGAAAATTTTGGGTTTTATGTCCCTTTAAGCAGACAAGAGGGTACAATAAGGCTGTAGATTAAACATTCTACCCTGTCACACAAGAGATTGTGGTGAACAGGGGAAGCCTGACACCTTGTTCAGTATTAATGCATGTGTTAAGGATAAAGTTATGTTTGTAGTCGTAGTAACATCTCACAAGTTACAGGCAAGGAGGGAAACTCAGTATAGTGAAGCAATATTTCAAGTTGAATTTGAACTTAATCATTAATGGTACAGTAAAGTCAAATTAAATTATTTAAATAGAGCATGAATCCTGTTTACTTATATTATAAAATGTGCTTAATTCTCTTAGTATCCTTTGTTGAAGAGTAGGCTCTTTAGCAGCTACGCACTGGTGAGCCAATGACAAGAGGCATATGCATGCAGTCTCTAATAACCAGATAGCTTCCAGCAATGCATTGCTGCTTTCAAGCCTATGTTTACTCTCCAAGAGAA